>NW_026591674.1:22660-29924 GCF_907164565.1 Psammomys obesus | reverse complement strand
TTGTGAATAGCACAGCAATAAACATGGATGTGTAAATACTTTTATGGTAGGACTTTGAGTATACTCAAGTGTGGTATAGATAGGTCACACAATAGCTATTTCCTTGTTTTTGAGACAGGGTCACATTATGTAACTCTGGCTGTCCAGGAACTCTCTATGTAGAACAGGTTAGCTTCAAACTCAGAGATCCATGTGTCTCTGCCTCCCTAGTGCTGGGATTAAAAGCATACTCCACCACACCTTGCTGTTTATCCTGTCTCCACCTCCCAACGGCTGGGGTTAATTTATAGGTGTGCAGTATAATGTGTGTCCTTTATGTGGTGTGGGGACTGAAGGCAGAGCTTCATGTGAGCTAGGTAAACCCTCCACCAACTGAGCTGCAGCCACAGCTCCTACTTCTCACTTTTGAGACACCTCCACCCTGATTTCCATAGGACTGCACTACGTTACACCCTACTAGCAATGTTTAAGTACTTCCTTTCCTCACTCTACACAGGACTCACTTGACATTGTTTTTGTGTTAGCCATTTTGACTGGAATGAATTAGAATTTCAAAGTAGTTTTAATTTATATTTCCTGAAAGCTAAGGAAATTTTAAGCTTTTAAGAAAGTGAAATATTAAGCTGGAGGATGGTTCAGAGGTTAAGAGCACTGGCTGTTCTTCCAAAGATCCTGAGTTCAATTCCCAGCAACCACATGGTGGCTCACAACCATCTATAATGAGATCTGGTGCAGGCAGAATACGTATATATAATAAATCAAATAAAAAAGAAAGCGAAATATTATTTTGCTATAACTGCTATAATAATTTAATAATAATTTAATTTTACTGTATTCATTTACCATATTGGTCACATAGAAACTTTATTTATTTATTTATTGGGGTTTTTTGAGATAGGGTTTCTCTGTGTAGCCTTGGCTATCCTAGAATCACTCTGTAGACCAAGCTAGCTTTGAACTCACAAAGATAGCCTGCCTCTGCCTCCCAAGTGCATATGTCAGCACTGTCTGGCTAGAAATTTCTCAACTTCAAAATATATTTAAGAGAACTTACCTTTTCAACCTTGTCATAATTTTTAGCTTTAATCTGAAGGGAAACAAAGAAAAAAACAAAGGATTAATATTACTCTTTTTAGAGTTATCAACACACTATTTCTGATTTTTTGACTAATTTTTGGACCATTTTTAAATCAACCTTATAAAAATTTCATTAAAAAATAATAAATAAGTCAGGTATAGTAGTGGTACACACATGTGATCCAGAACTGTCAATCATAGCATCCACATGGTAGAGAGAACCAGTTCCCAAAAGTGATCACCTATTACCTGTCATTTATTATCATCACTACCACAAATTTTTATTTGGATTAAATTATGCCCTTTAAACTCATAATTTTTAAAAATTTTTCTTTGAGAATTTTATTCAGTATTTTTTAGATTACAGTTATATAATTTCTTCCCTTTCCTACTTCCAAACTCTTTCATATACCCTTCTTGCTTTCAAATTCATGGCTCCTTTTAATTGTTGTTACATACATATATTCCTAAGTAAACACAACCTGCCCAATCTGGATGATGTTACTTATAATTTCAGGGCTGGCCGTTTGATATTAGATAACCAACTGGTGTGTTCTTCCCTGGGAAGACTGTCTTCTCTCAGCATTCCCTAGTTGCCTGTGGTTCTCTGTAGGGGCTGAGGCCTTCTGAGCTTTCTCCACATTAGCATGTCTGTTGGTATCCTCCTGGTTTAGCTCATGTTGAACCAGGTAGTCATGTTGGTGAGACTTTCCAGATGCAGCTTCTGACACAATCTTACAGCAAAATACTCTGTTCCTCTGGCTTTTACCATCTTTCTATCCTGTCTTCCACAATAACCCCTTAGCCTAAGGTCCAAGATTTGTGTTGTAGAGATACCAGTTGGGACTGAGCATCACCTTTGATTGGTTGTGGCTTCTGTTGCAAAGAGAATTTTTCTTGATAAGGAATGAGGATTACACTTTTCTGTGGTTTTAAGGACAAATCTTTAGACTGTAGTTAGGGATTCTGTTGGTTTAATAGAGGTTGAAGGTTCTTCTTCAAGATCCATACATTCATCAGCCCTGTGTAATGAATGGTGAGGCTCCTAATACCAGACGTGAGTTCCCCCCTTGTTGAGCAGGCCTAAAGTCTAGTTTACAGAGCTGTTACTGCCAAGGTTTGCATACCACTGCTGTACCCTTAGAGTTGCTGTGCCATGCTGGTCATTGCTGTGGTTCCTAGTTGGGTAGGAGCATTGGTTGCTTTCCTCCTTTGGAAGCTTACATGGTACCTTCTTATACCACGAAAGCTAATCCTTGGGGAAGTGGCGTTCAGGTTAGATACAGCTCAGGGGCCTCTGGTCCCTGTTTCTGAAGCGCATGGTGTCTGTAACAAGCCTATGTTTTGGGAGTCTCTTGGACCATCTAACATAAATCCTAACACAGGCATGAGAAGCCCTCTTTGAGCTGTTGGTCAAGGCTGTCCAAGAGACTCCTAAAATATTACTTTTGAGACAGGGTCTCACTATGAAACTTCAGCTTTCCTAGAACACTTTGTGTAGATTGGCCAGCCTGAACTCACGAAGTTCCACTAGCTTCTGCTTTCAAGGGGCTGGGATTAAAGGGGTGGACCATGAGGCCCAGCTATTTATCATAGTCTTTCCCAACCCCAAACTTCTCCCATATCCTCCCTTGTCTTTTTTCTCTCTCTTAAAAACAAACAGAAGAAAAAAGCCACTAAAAGCTATGGAGCCTGATTTGTGTTGGCTAACTGCTTTTGGAGTGTGGTTGATATACCTATGTTGTCACACCCTCTCCAAGGGCCTACCATTTACAAATAACATTTTGGTTTGGGATGGAACGTTGTATCCACTTCCTCTTCTATACTAGGATTTTTGTCAGGTTCCAGTGTGTGCAGGTCTGCTCATCCTATCAGTCCCTGTGAAAGGTATGTGCATTTGCCCAGTTGTGTCTAGAAATGATGTTTGCTTCAAATTTTCCAGCACCTCTGGCTTTTCCACTTAGATCCCCGAGCTTTGAGGGTTGAGTTACAATAAAGACATCCCATTTAGGATTGAATACTCCAAAATTTCCCACTTTCTGCATGCTGTCCGATTATGGGTCTCTGTGTTAATTCTCATCTACTATAAAAGTAAGCTTCTCCGATGAAGGCTGAGTGATGCTTTGCTTTATGTAGATAGCAGTATGTCATTAAGGAATCATTTTATTGCAATGCTCTGTCAGCAGAATAACTGCAGTAGGTTTTCTCCTAAGGCCCATGACCCACCTAGTTTCAGGTTCTGTGCCTGGTATGAGTATGTCTCTTAGAGTGGGTGTTAAATTCAACACAAAAGTGGTTGTGAACCTGTAAACTTATGTCTTTTTCACCAAAAAAAACCCATTTTTTTTCTTTTTGAGTCAGGCACGGTAGCACTCAGGAGGCAAATGCAGGTAGTTCTCTGTGAGTTCCAAGCCAGCCAAGTCTACAGAGCAAGTTCCAGGACAGCCAAGACTATACAGAAAAACCCTTTATTGAAAAAAACAAAACAAAGCAAAAAAAACAACAACAACATTTTTTTTTCTTTTTAAGTTATGGTCTGTTTTCCAGTGTTCCCTTTTCTATCTACACTTAAGGTCTTCTGGTTATAGGCTAAAAATGTTGGTTTTACTTTCTTTTCTTTTGGTTTTTCAACACAGGATTTTTCTATGTAGCCTTGACTATCTTGGACTCACTATGTAGACCAGGCTGCCTCGAACTCACAGAGATCCACCTGCCTCCACCTCCCTCAGTGCTGCTGGGATTACAGGCATGCATCACCTAGTTTTACTATTTTTATTTAAAGTTTATCTGCTAGATTTTCCAATCAATTAAGCCTCTGTATGACCATTCTATTTCGTTTCCCCTACTGCTGCTGTATTTGGCTCACAAATGGTTCCTGGCACCAGGTTTGCATCAAAATCAGTTGACTCCTCTCTGATATTTGAGGAGCAGACATAAACAGCAAGCAGGCTACCACTAGTCCTCTACCTAGCACAGGAATGTATCTGTGGTAGGAAGAACTCAACCTGCCTGTTTGGTTCAGGATTTTCTGTTTGTTTCTTTCTTTTCCTGCCCCCACCTCCACCAGACAGAGTTTCTGTGTGTAGCCTTGGCTGTTCTGGACTCATTGTAGACCAGGATGGCCTCAAATTTAGAGATCCGCCTGTCTCTGCCTCCCTTAGCACTGGGATTACAGACCTGCGCCACTGAGCCCGGCTCTAAATCTCAGTATGTGTCAATGTCTTGTTTTATTTTTCTCTGTATTCTACAAAAACCCCTCTAAGATATTCATAAAACCCAAGGCCACAATCTACTCATTTGAGTTGAAGGGTTTGAAGGTGAGTGTGAAAGAGGATAAATTTAACTCACCAGTTTCTTACATGCAGATGAAATTATTTACAGTTCAAACAATTGGTCAGAAAAATAAAATTATTTATTGGTGACACTACCCAAGAATATAAATATACAACTCCCAATAGATGCAAAGTTAAAAAACATAAGGCAATATGTACAAACTTCCAAAGCAAGAAAGACTAAGATTATGTATCAATCTACAGTCACCAGAATGGTAAAACTTTAAACAGGTTATTAAGCAGGGGATAGGTGCACACCTTTAATCCCAGCACTCAGGATGCAGAGACAGAAGGATATCTATAGGTTTAAGGCTAGCCTGAACTACACAGCAAGGTCCAGGACAGCCAGGGTTAAGTAGATAGGCGCTGTCTTAAATAAAGAAATAAATAAATAAAACAAACAAAAACCAGAAAGAAAAAAAGGGTATTACTACTATCAAAAACAATCAAGGAAAAGTTATGCACTAGTAGTCAAAAGCATGACATACCCTTTAAGGAAAGCCACTGGTAATAGCCATTATGGGAAAACAATAAAAAGACTCAGCCAGGTTGGTAATAGCATAGTTGATAGTGTTTGCCTGTAAGTATTAAGTCCTGGGTTTGATTCCCAACACCACATAAATCATATATGGTGGCTCATGCTTGACACCCCAGCATTTGGGAACTGTAGGGAGGAAGATCAGAAATTTAAGGCCATCCTTGGCCACATGGCAAATTTGAATCCAGCTTGAAACACATGAGACTCTATCAAAATTAAAAGAGACTCAATAATTCCATTCCTGGGATCCATCCCAAAGAAATGAAAGCATCAGGTTACATAAAGTATTTGTACACAGCTATTTATTGCAAACATAAATAGCCCAAAGTAAATGCCCACAACGAAAAGAGTATAATAAATTATGATGCCTCATATCAATGGATTATTGTGTACCCATATAAAATGAACTAGCTACACTAGCTAATTAAGAGAGATTTCCATATGACCATAATAAATGAGTGTATGTTAGTTATGTATGTAACATAATTAACTTTTATGAAACAATGGTCAAAAATAATTTATGACTTTTTAATGACCATAAAAAGCCATGGAATGGATACAAGGTTGTTCAAATAGTTTTCACAGCTGTCATAGTGATAAAGTATCCATCCTCTCATAAACAATAATTTATATTGTTTCCCCTAAACAAATTGGTCCTGTCTCCTGAATTCTTTGATTCTTTCTTTCTTATTATTCTTCTTTTCCTTCTTTTTTATTTTTTTCTGAGACAAGGTTTCTCTGTGTAGCCCTGGCTGTCCTGGAACTTGCTCTGTAGATCAGGCTGGCTTCAAACTCAGAGATTTGACTACCTCTGCCTCCCGATTTTAAATCCTCCTGGGATTAAAGGTGTATGCTACCACCAGGCAGATTATTTCCTTACTTGGTATAACCATAAGAACTACATGCAGAAAAAGATACTATTGACTAATGTAAAGTTAATTTTCTAGCACTTAGTACATGGTCACAGATTGTCAATCATTAATTCAACAAATGAATATTGAGAATTCCTCTAGTAAGCCAACCTTGATAAAAATACTGTAAGAGAAATAATCTCATTATTCTTTGTATATGAGAGCATGTGTGTGTTCCAAAGAGCATGGAGGCCACAGGACAACGTGTAGAGTCCTGGGCATCAAACTCAGGTCAGGCTTGTTGAGCAAAGCATTCTTACCTGCTGAGCAATCTCATTGATCCTATGTCCTGTTTTTGAAGGTTCTCTCAGTGTTCCTGGTGCTCACTGACTAGGCTAGGCTAGATGTCAGTGAGCTCCAGGGATCCATCAAACTGTCTCTGCCTAGGGTTCCAGATATGATATACTCAGCTTTTATGTGGGCACTGGGGAATTAAACTTAAACTGGAGTTCCAGGCAGTTGTGAGTTGTCTGACGTGGGTGCTGGGAATCAAACTCACAAGAACCAATACGTTCTTAACCACTGAGCCATTTCTCTTGCCCTTAAACTCAGTTCCTTATGCTTGCAAAGCAAGCACTTTTTCCAACCCAAATTCCCATCATAATCTTCTCATTATTTAAAAAAATATGCATTTTTAAAAGACTATTTTATGTGTTTAAGTATTTTGGTGGCGTGCATCTCTATGCACTATGCGCATGCAGTACCCTTTGAGGCTAGAACAAAGCGTCAGATCCCCTGGAACTGGATTACATATGGTTGTGAGCCACCATGTGAATGCTGGGAACCTAACTCAAGCTTTCTGGAAAAGCACCCAGTGTGCTTAACTGCTGAGCCATCTTTCCAGCCCCTTAAAAATATTGTTTACAAATAACTGAGTAATTATTCTCAATTTGCTTTGGGAGTAAAATGTGCATTATAATAAAATGAAAAGAATATGATCATACTCTATCAACCATTTAATCGTCATCAGCATCAGATTTGCTATATACACTATAGGAATGGTAATATTCACTTCACAAGGCTGTTTCAAGGACTGAAACTATAAATCATCTGAAAGGTCCAGGTGCTGAAAATCTACCAGCAATAAAAAAGTATAAACTTGTAGTGCGAAACACCTTGTATAATAACACAGTCATAAATATTCTTAGTCACAAGCCAGGTAGCACACCACTGCGACCCCAGCATCTGGGGGGTGTTGGGGAGGGGAGAAGTCAGAGGCATGCCTACATAGCAAGTCCAACCAGCCAGAGAGACAGAGGGAGACCTTGTCTAAAATAATAGAAAATTTCAGTCACATTCATTAATCTTATTTTCTGTTTCACACCCCCTACAGGAACTTACATTCATGTGTACAAAACACACACACACACACACACACACACACACACACACACACACACACACAC
>NW_026591674.1:0-22560 GCF_907164565.1 Psammomys obesus | reverse complement strand
ACACACACACACACACACACACACACACACACACACACACACACACAATGTTCCTGTTACTGCCCAGTAATTTCCCCTCCCCAAAAATAACACAATCTAACCTATAGCACAGCTTCAATTGAGTACACTGGAGCCTCTGTTTAAATATGTTGCTGGCTGGAACTGTTCTGGGGCTACATCACAGATGATACTGTCCTACAGAGTCTATTCAGTACCACTGATGGTTAAAGTCCTTTCAGAGGTCCCCGAAAGACCCACAGATCATCAATTTCAGCTACACTTGAGGCTGCAGAGTACTTATGTTGAGAATTTATATTACAAAATTGTAAAAGTACTGCATAAGTAGTAGAGTAAAAATAAAAAGAAATGGTTATCATTTTTAGCTTAATGTGGATATTCCAACTATTTCCATTTCTCCCTTCCATCCCATTAAATTTATAATCTGTGAGTGATTACTTATTGCCAATTGACACTGGCACATTAACACTTTATTGTAGCTTTGATAGTTAATTATAGTCTTTAAAAATAAGATTTTGGTTTTTTTAAACCATAATTTAGAATGGGACCTTACATTAAAGTAAACATGCCTAACTTTAAGTTATGATAAAGGAAAGAGAAATCAGAATATCACGGGGGTAAATTATGATTAAAAAGTTTTGAGTCCTATTAGCTTATTCCTGTATAATGTAAGCTTTATCAATTTAAAGCAAAATAACTTTAAATTATTGAAGTGCTTAAATTGACAAACCATGCATTTTTCATAAAATTAAAATGTGAAATAATTATTCTCCAAAATGTTTCATTTTACCAGACATTTAAAATACTTGATTAAACTAAGCCAACATTTCTGTATTTTCGTATTAGTTTGTTATAGGAATAAAAGAAAAATGAGTTCTAAATAAATGACACAGGAGGCAATAAATTGACACATGACAAGTAAATAAAAGGCTAAAGCACTCCAACACCATTGAAACTGTTTTAATGTTGTTGCAACTGCAAAATGCAACAATCATCAGCTTGTCAAAGACCCAAATTTCAAAGTCATTTTAATTACTCCTTCATACCTATTTTACAAAATAAAGGCAGACATTTAAACCCTCCTTGTCCTGATTATACTATGCTCCTAACTTTTCTATCACTACAGTGTAAGCTGCAATTCCCATCAGATGGTATAAAAGAAAAAATAAATAAAATATTAACCTCTGCTTCAATGTACAGTTTCCAGAATCTGCCAGAACTGGGGAACTGGGCAACAAGGCGTTCGTAAGTCTTCCGTGCTTTGTCTATAGGTTGATTCTAAAATTGAAAACCAATAAACAGCATTTACAATGTTAGGACTATAAAAATATTATTACTGCAGAATCAAGAAGTGTGATTGGACTCATAGAGAAGGAAATGTAATCCTATATCACTAAACCTGTGCCTCTCGAATGAGAATGCTCCAAGCATCAAGGTCATATGGATTCTCTTCTAATTTCTTTTCCGCTTTCTTCACCTTCTCTGGGACATACTCAGCTGCCTGAAGGGGGAAAAAGAAGAATAACAAACTGAAGTTACTGTTTTAAAAATCTCATGCCCAATGAAGTCAAGTACAAAAACCACATCTATCCCTAGATCCAATATTAGTACAAAGCATTAGAACATCATTTTAATAAGAAGGCATTATCTGGACTATGTGAACTGCATACTTTATCAGAAGTTACAAGTGAACATGGACGTGCACGCCTTCAATGCCAGCACTGAAGAGGGAGGGTCTCTCAAAGAGTCCAGCCTGGTCTACAAAGCAAGTTCAAGGACAACCAGGACTGCATAAAAAGAGTGATCATTTTTGTTCAATAAAAAAAGGAACTTTATTTTTATGTAAGATACTTCAAAGACACAATCTATAGTTTATATATACACCATAATGAAAACTACATGAAAAGATTAAGATGTAGCTCTATTGTTAGTGTCGGCCTAGCACGCATGAAGTCTCAAGCACCACACACTGGGTGTGGTGGGTTCACCCAATAATTCTAGCACTCAAAAGGTAGAGACAGGAAAATCCTAAGTAAAAGGCTAACTTTGCTTACATATGAGCTGTTTGCCAGATTGTGCAGAGGAAAAAGGATCTGTGTAGGTTTTTGAGGCAAACCTAGTCTACATAGTGAATTTCAAGCCAGTCAGGGATACACAGTTAGACTCTGTCTCCAAAATAAGAGTTTTACAGAGGGGAGTATTGGCAGGGAGTGATGAGACACACACAAAAGCAGAGCAGTAGCCACTAAGCTTACTAGTACAATGTCTGGTCAATATGTAAAAGCTGAGACTAGGAAAAAAAAAAATACAAGGACTGCAGCAAGGTATGTGCGGTAGCAGAGTGTGTGCCTAGAGTTAAAAAGGCCTGTGTTCGCCTAGAACCACTGACTGAAAAAGAACAAATAATTTTTTTAAGATTTATTTATTTATTATGGATACAATGTTCTGTCTGCATATACACCTGCATGACAGAAGGGGGCACCAAATCTCATTATAGATGGTTGTGAATTACCACATGGTTGCTGGGAATTGAAATCAGGTTCTCTGGAAGAGCAGCCACTGCTCTTAACCTCTGAGCCATCTCTCCACCCTCGGAAAATAACTTTTAAATGCCTAAAATAAATAAAATTTTCCAATGGAACAGAAATGAAATGTTCGATAATTAACAATATATTCTCAGTGTTGAGGTGAGGGGAAGCAGGTAGCAACATTGACCAAAATTTAATATGAATATCTGATACTGAATATAATTTTTAGCAACTTATACTACTATACAACAACATACACGAAAACAGCTACTAGCCTGCTGTGTAAGACTGCTAATAAACAGCCATGTCTGTAAGAACCAGTTAAATTACGAAATTTGGAGTCACTGAAAACAGTAAGTATAAATAGCAACATATCACAATCTTCATAATAGTGACTAAAATAAGGCTTAAGGCTGGCATGGGGTGCATATACAAAACATATACTTATTTGAAAACCATACCCCTAGAACTCTGAATTTTCACTATTCAACTGAGAAATACTTATGCAATGCCTAAGTATATTCTAAACATTGTTGAAGGAGTTCTTGCACTTGACAAAGTAGAGAATTATTTCAAAAGATTTCCTACTTGAAAAACCAACCAAATAAAATTTTAGAAGGGCATGGTGGTTCACACCTGCAATGTCACTACCTAGGCTGGAAAAAAAAAAAAAAAAGACTGATTCAAGGACAGCTTGCACTACAAAGTAAAAACTTGTCTCAAAAAACAAAACCAAGGAGGCTAGAGAGATGGCTCAGCAGTTAAGAGCAACTGCTGCTCTTTCAGATGATCCATGGTTCAGTCCTAGTGTCTACGTCATGTGACTCCCAAATGACTGTAACTTCAGCTCCAGGGACTCAAGCAGTCTCTTCTGGCCTCCCTGGAAACACGCCACCCAACAATACACATAAACACGCACAAAAACAGTAACTACAGCCAGGTGTGGTGGCTCTAATCCCCAGCACTTGGGAGGCAGAGCTGTAAGCCCCAGACATCCAGAAGACAGACACTATCTAGGGTGTGTGGGTGACTGGGAAGCAAAAACAAAGACTGAGAAATATTAGAGTTCCTAAACTAACCTCAAATCATGTGTTAAAAATAGCGTACAAGTTGGTTCAGTTCCCAGTACTCATATTGAGCCTCACAACCATCTATAAGTTCCAGGAGCTCCAATGCCGCCTTCTGGTCTCTCAGGCACCAGGTGTGCCTATGGTGCTCAGAGATACATAACATATATACCCTGGCAAAACACTCACACACCCACAGAGAAAGGGTGGGGGAAGAAAAGAAGAAAACCCTCTTAAGATTAAGAACTAGGAATTAAGGTGGCTGGCAAGAGTGCCCAGTGAGTAAAAGCACTTCCCATGAAAACTTGATAACCTATGTTTGATACTTGAACCCAGGAAAGTTGTCCTCTGACCTCTATGCATCCACATATACATATCATGCATGAGCAGCGCACACACACACAATTGAAAAATAATAACAGAATGATTGCAAGTCCTGCTTTGCATTCATGAGGACTTGAGTTCAGATCCCAGCAACTGCCTCAAAGGAACAGGTAGAGATATGAGAGGAGACTCCTCATTACTCAGTACATGCAACACAAGCATAAGCACATTTGCATGGAAAACTTGTATTTACGAGGATATGCAGCAAAAGAGACATGGTAGTGTAAATCTGGTCAAAAACTGTGACAGGGAGGGCCACAAGCCTTACTGAGAAAGCTACAACTGTTTTGCTAAATAAACATGACTCACCCGTCGAACTGCCTTCTAAATATGCTTGTGCCCATTTATTAGTGCTGCTGCCAGGTTTGGGAAGCTTCTGTCTGCAGTGAGCACTAGTAATTATCACAGACTCATGACCGGTCAAAGCAGTCACTTCGATATCTACATTACCTTCTCAAGGCTCACTTCAGAAGAGGGAAGGGAAGTGATTAAAAAGCCAGAAGATGGGGGTGCGATGCACATTACTGCTTTCCTGGCAGGGCACCATCACTGTACCCTAGAACACACAGCAGCTGTGATCATCTGCATTAGACCTGTAAAGGGAACATGGGCTCACTAGGCCCCTCCTGGGCATCTATAGGCAGTTAATAGTTGCTGGGATAGAAAGAGACATTTTCTTTAGTGGTATGACCACAGTAAGATGTCCATACTCTTGAAAGCAACGATAAAACTCACTGGGCTCCCTAAAGGGGAAGATAGAAAGTATAAAAGGGGGAATTATATGTTCCAGGAGAGAATCAGAGGGAGAAGGAAAGAGGATAAAGGGGATACATATGATCAAAATATATTATATACATGTATGAAAATGCCACATTGAAACCCAATATGAAATACTAATAAAGATACTTTAAAAGATACACCGAGTCTCCATAAAGAATTGGGTTGTTTATTTCCTGGTTCTGTTGCTAAAGCAAAGAAATAGGACACAGAAGGAAACTGAGGGCAAGTTTCTAGCACCCCCCTGCAGTAGAGAGTAAGGTTGCAGCTACACAGCTCAACAAAAGGTAGCCTTTAATCCCAGAACGTCAGAGGCAGGGGCAGGTGTATTGTTGAGTTTGAGGGCTGCCTATTTACAAGTTGAATTCCAGGACAGCAAGAGCTCCATAGTGCAACCGAGACTCAAAAAAGCACCAAAATCCAGCTTTTGCCTTCAGGCAACATTAGTGGGAAACAAGCAGGGTAGGAACATTAAACTAAATAAATATAATAAAAGCTACACTAATCCCCAGGGCTTGTTATCACTTAATTTTCCTCTGTGAATAACAACTTATATTATAATTGACTACAAGAATGGAGGTTACAGTAAATTTATTATGCATTACATAATTGGGTCCCATTCTAACAATTGTTTTTAGTAGTAACATTGGGACATGAATCACGTACCACACAAGCCACTCTTTTAAAAGGTGCACTGCCTTTTTTTCTCTTTGTTTTGATACAGGATCTTACTGTGTAGACCAGGCTAGCCTTCAGCTCAAGAGATCCAGCTATTTCTGCATCCCAAGGAGAAGCCCCTATGCCTGGCCAAGATACCCAGAGATTTCTTAAAGATGTAAGTTTTATCAATGTTTATATTAGAAAGTAAAAAAATGGATTTCAAATATTACAGCCATTTAAATATTGAACCCATTTAAAAATAAGTATTTTGAGATGGAAACACATTGTTAAGTGGTAGATCACTTGTATTTGTAAGGCTCCATGTTCAACCCCAGCACAAAGAAAATATCTTAAACATCAACATAAAAAAAAAAAAAAAAAAAAGGGCAGAGCAGTGGTGGCACATGCCTTTATTCCCAGCACCAGAGAGGCAGAGGCAGTTTGAAGCCAGCCTGGATTATAGGGTGAGTTCCAGGACAGCAAGAACTACAAAGAGAAACCCTGTTTTAACCAAACAGTTTTAATCCCAAACAATGTTTTATAAAAGTACTTTATAAAACAAAGAAAAAGATGTCTGCTGTTATTTTGTATATAGGCTAATTAACTTAGGTATGTGAGACAAGAACTCAGTACTGAGCTATTCCCCAACCAATGGTTGTACATTTGGGTGGCCTTTTAAGCATCTAGCTGAGAGGCTGGAGAGATGGCTCAGTTAAGAGCCTTGGCTCCTCTTTCAGGAGACCTGGGTTCAGTTCTCAGCACTCACATATATGGCAGATCCCAACCATCTCTAACTCCAGTTCCAGGGTATCTCATGCCCTCTTCTGGCCTCCAGGGGCACCAGGCACAGACATGGCACCAACATACATGCAGACAAAACTTTTACTCATACACATAAAACAAAAATAAAAAATTTCTTTTAAAAGAAGGGAAGGAATCCAGGTGTGGTAGTGCACCCGTGCCTGTAATCCCAGCATTCGGGAAGGCAGAGGCAAAGGCAGGCAGATCACTGTGGACAGCCAAGGCTACACAGAGAAACCGTCTCAAAAAACAAACAAGCAAAAAGAGATGTAGATAAGAGTATTTGTCTAGCAAGCTTAAAGCCCCATGTTTGAGCCTCAGCTCTCAAGTAAAAAGTAATTTTTAAGAGCCATGTCATAGATGTATTTTTATTTTATGTGTATTTATGTTTTCTGTGTATGTATGTCTGTGTACTGTATACATGCAGTGCCCAGAAGGGCAAGATAGGGGCATCAGATCCTTTGAAACTGAAGTTACAGGTGGCTGTTAATTGCCATACAGGTGTTCAGGGTATTGAACCCAGGTTTTCTGCAAAAGCAACAAGTATTCTTAAACGCTAAGCCATCTCTCCAACCCCAATAAGTAATATATTTTTTAAGAATAACGAAGGCTAAGGATATAACTCAGTGCTAAAGTATTTGCCTAGCAATGAATGAGGCAATGGGTTTGATTCCAGCATCAAAAAACAAAAATAAAAACACAAGAAAATATGCAATTTTTTCTGTTTGTACTAGGGAGGTAAAAGAGAAAGACAGAATTTTCCCCAAATAACTATCCAGGATAAACTGAATAGGGGGTCAAAGTGAAACTGAAATAGAAATTAACTTAGGCAGGCATGATGGCTCACACCTGTATCCCAACACTTGGGAGGTTCTGGCAGGAATTCAAAGGCTAGCCTAGGTTATGTAATGAGTTCTAAGACACCCTGGGCTACCTACATACACACATTTAAAAAGAGACCGGCTTCTCCTAAGTGACTCACATCAAAAATATGGGAAGAGCAGGATCTGTGGAGATGGCTTAGTAGTTACTGTTCTTCCATTAGTCCCAAGATCAATTCCCAGAATCCTTATAGGGTAGCTCACAACCACCTGTAACTCCAACTCTAGAGTGATCTGATGCCTCTAACATCTGAGGGCAGTTGCACTCATATGCACACACATTATTAAAAAGGCTTTAAAAATATGAATGATCCAGGCATTATGGCATATGCCTTTAATCCCAGGATTTGGGAAACATAGGCAGGTACATCTCTGTGAGTTCCAGGATAGGATAGACAGGGCTACATAGAGATCTTGTCTCAAAACAAACAAATATATACATGGTATGTGTGTGTGTGTGTTTCTGTAAATTAAGGGGGAAAGGATATCATTAAAAAAAAAAAGAATGGGGGTTTAAGAGGATTTAGACTTATACTTGGATAATAAACTTTTCTATGACCAATTGAAGAGATGAGCCTTATTCCCATTTTGAAGTAAGTACTTTCTATTATTGAATATACTAACTATAGTTAGGAAGAAGTAAGGAGGAAAGTCAGTATAGTATTATTCTTATATACTCTGCAGTTTTACTACTTATTTTTATCAAGTATATACTTAAAAGCAACTTCTAGCCGGGCATGACGGTTCATGCCTGTAATCCCAGCACTTGGAAATCTGAAGCTGGAAGACTGGATTAAAGGTCAGCCTGTTCTGCACTCTGGGTCTATCATAGAGAGCATGAGTTAGTGAATGAATTTAAGACTACTCCTTAGAAATCTGAGGTTTACCAGCTTTCATTTACTTAAAATCACCTCCAGTACATGTTCTTTTCTTTTTTAGTTAGTACATGCTTTAAATGAAAATTCTCAGTCTACCAACAAAATCACAGTAGTCTGAAAATCGTAGCACAGACATCTGTATTTTCATAAAGCACTGAAACAATTTTAACAAAAATGAGTCCCAAACTCGACTATGAGAAACAGTATATGGCATAATATTTTAGTCAGTGTCACGTACCAAAAAAAAAAGACTCTATAATGGCTTTGGAAATTCCATATTTGAGTTTAGTGACATCTTGATCATCAGTTTCAATGCATTACTGGTGTTGAAAATGAAGCTGTCTAGTATAAACAAAGGTCTAGCATTACACATAGTACAATACAACAATTACATTGCTGCCTTAAATACAATGTTTTTAATCAAGATACATAACAAAGTAACACATACTTGTTATTTTTCAGTACAAAAAAACCTCAAAAAGGTGAGGTGGTGGCTCATACCTTTAATCCTGCACTCTGTTGACCAGGCTGTTGAAGGATGACTAGGGCTACAGAGAAACCCTGTCTAGAAAAGCCAAAAAACCAACCAACCAAAAAAACTTTAAAAAGAGTAATAAAGGGTAGCCAGGCATGGTGATTCATGTTCAGAAGGCAAAGGCAGGAGGACCACTGTGGGTTTGAGGCCAGCTTGGTGTATGTAGTGTTATAGGCCAGCCAGAGCTACAAAATGAGACCCTATCTCAAACAAACAAAAATAGTAAGGTATGAACCTGGTGTGGTAGTGTGTTCCTTTAATGCCACCACCAGAAAGTTAGACCCTGGTTTACTCAGGAAGTGGAAACAAGATGAGTTTCTGGGCAGCCTCAGCTACATAGCCAGATCCTGTCGAAACAGTGTACTATACAACAACATTATTCAGGCAGGGTGATTCATGCCTGTAACACAGCACTTAAGAGATTGAGTGAGGCAGAACTGCCATGAGTTTGTGGCCAGCTTAAGGTACACAGTGAGTTCTAGAGTAAGACCCCATCTCACAAAGCAAAATGCATTTGGCTAGCATACCTGAAGCCCTGGGTTCCACTCCTACCATGGAAAATACCAAATAAACCCCCTTAGGCTAGGAAGCAGCTTCCTTTCTCTCTCTACTTTCCTCCTTTCCCTACTCATTTTTGATCCCCATCTAGGATCCAAACCTAATGCCTTACGCAGTTCAGGCGAGTACTCTACCAAACTCCATAGTAATGCTCTTCACTGCATCATTTGCTCTTGCACCTTATTTTCATTTTGTATTATTTTTCTTTTGTTTAGTGTACCCCTTAGAGCAACAGACAAATAAGATTCTGCCATTAACTTATACCAATGGGCTCACAGGCCATACACACACACATTCACATATTCCCCTACCACAAAACCCCAGGGTGTAATATATAGTTTGTGTAAGCAAGTTCACTGTACAGTGTCCAACACAATGACAAACTCTCCTCAGGAATATCATTAAACAACATGACTACTACCTCCATGACTATTCTATCTGTTCTAAATCATTTTCCAACTATCATGTATCTATTAAATATAAGCTGATTCCCAAACTAAATGATCCTAACTGAATTTTTGATAAAATGCTAAGAAAACTGTAGATAGTACATATCTGAAGTCATTTCTCTCTGCAACCTTCTTCAAAAAACAAAACAGGCCCAATGTGGTAGTGCACGCCTTTAGCCCCAGCACTGGGGAAGCAGAGGCAAGTAGATCTGTATAGGATTTGAGGACAGCCTGGTCTACATAGTTGAGTTCCAGGTCAGTCAGGAATATATAGTGAGACTCTGTCTCAAAAGAAAAGTAAATAGCAAAGCTGTTGTGGCGCATGCCTTTGATCCCATCATCCAGGAGGCATAAGCAGGCAGATATTTGTAAACCGGTATACAGTTAGTTCCAGGATGGCCAAGGCTGTGCAAAGAAACACTGCCTTAAAAAACCAAAACAAACAAATAAATAAAAATAAAATAGGTCACAGCAGCATTCTATGACTTTCTTAGGATAAGCATAAACTTAATTGCGTATGTTCAATGAATAAAGTATATTACAAGACAGGTGTCACATGTAGGACTATATGCCAGCTGGTCCTATGTTCTTTTGCCAATGTACAAGAACCGTGTTCATTATCAGTCTGTTACTGGTATTAAATAGCAACAATCCCTCCAACTTTTCAAAAAACAAAAATTCTATTCAATTTAACTTTAAAAAAAAAAAAAGGGAGTAAGGTGTTGGTTGAAGTAATAAAGGATACTCACTTTATCCCCTAGGAAGTAAATAGAAAGGGCTGGGGGAGTAGCTCTGTGGAGAATGAGCTTACCTTAAGCAACGTTCAATACCCAACAATGAAAGAAAAATCACCGTTAAGAAAACTCTTGGGCGAGGGATATAGTTCAATGGTAAAGCATTTGTCTAACAAGCCTGATACCCAAGGTTCAATCCTCAATAGTACCAAAAAACAAGAAAAAGTCCAGCCTGGTTCTGGCACAAACCTATCATCTAGCAGCTGGGAGGCTGAAGCAGAAAGTCACCCATGGAAAAAGAAATCTTTTGAGCTGAGAACATGCCTGTAATTCCAGCTTTTGGAAGATGGAATTCAAGGCCAGCCTGAGCTACCAAAGACCCAGTCAATCAACAACAAAAGAAGGAAACACACACACACAAACAAAAAAAGCAAAAGCTTAACTTTTCAAACAAAAGTAGCCAAGATATTATTAGCTCACTAAATTAAGCGGAACATTAGAAAAATAGAGCAGGGCTGGAGAGATGTCTCAGAGGTTAAAAGCACTGGCTGAGTTCAATTCCCAGTAACCACATGGTGGCTCAAAACCATTTATAATGATATCTGGTGTCCTTTCTGGCATGTAGGTGTACATGCTGACAGAACACTGCATATACAAATAGATAGATAGATAGATAGATAGATAGATAGATAGATAGATAGATAAATAAATATTAGGGGTGGGGAGTAGTTGGGCACGGTGTCGCAGACCTCTAATCCCAGCACTCAGGGAGGTAGAGACAGTGGCTCTCTGTGAGTTCAAGGACAGCCTGGTCTACACAGAGAAACCCTGTCGGGGGTGGGTAAAGAACATAGTTTTGTCATTCTAATTTATTCAATATTTACCAAATTAAATTATCTACCAAACTATAGTTCAAATAGTTGGCTAAGACAGCATATAACTATAACTCAATGCTCCAGAGTTACAGGCCAGCCTAGACTATTAAGATACCCTACCATTAAATAAATAAAACAAAAAGTAAGACCTCACTGATTCAAATCCCCTTTTAGATCTTTTCTTGTTTGACTGCCAACTGCCCAAATAAAATGACCCAGATAACAAGTGGGTTCTGTTTAAGGAGAAACAACTTGGTAGAAAAGCTTAAAACCATGAACTGATTTTTGGCAATAGTAATGAATAGATACAAACACCTGAATACTGATTTTTATCTGGTATATACATTCCTTTATGTCCAGAACAACAACAACCTAACATACAACAAATAAAATCTCTACTAACAGATCCTTTCTACTACAGCTCTTTAAAAAAAAAAAAAAATCTAATACCCTGAGGAACAAGTATTGCCAAATAAAGAGGTCCATTTTTCCTAAGACATTAAAATCAAACCAATTTACCTACTCAAAATTGTCTTATACTAAGAATCATTAAAAACGGGAGAGAGGAACACAGAACATGTTATAATGGAAAAATTTTATTAAACATATAAAAAAAATTGAGTCTAAAAACATCGTCCAGCCAGGCGTGGTGTCGCACACCTTTAATCCCAGCACTCAGGGAGGCAGAGGCAGGTGAATCCAGCCTGATCTACAAAGCCAGTCCAGGACAGTCAGAACTCTGTTACACAGAGAAACCCTGTCTGGAAAAACCAAACCAACCAAACAAAAACAACCCCCCCCAATTAAAACCAAACATATTTGGTTATCCTGCTTTCTTCTCAATCGTCTCCCCTCACACCCAGCTTGACTTTTAAATGACTTGATAATACTGTTACCTTTAAACAGTTTCTAAATACTAGCAAAATAAACTAGGTTTCAGTTAATACTATAAGGACTTCAACTTTTTCTCATTAAGAAGTATACACTACATTTACTTTCCCCATTTTCTCTATCTTTTCACCAAGCTATTTTTCACTAGCAGGAAAACAGACTCATGACTCTTCTGGTTGAGAAAGACTGGAAGAGGCAGGAGTCCCACAAGTTCCAAGTCAGCGTGGACCCCATCTCACAAAACCAGAACAATGCCTTTCTTATTCTTTCTTACGTTCTTTTCTGAGAAAGACTTGCTATATAGTTCAGACTAGCCTCCATGCCAAGAGAACTCTTAAATGCAGGAGTCACTGCTGTGTACCACCATACTTGTCTCTTAATAGTCTTCAGTTCTGTTTAGGTTTTCTTACCCATAATTAAGGGTCATTTAAAAAAAAAAAAAGATTTTTATTTTCATTTATGTGCACAAGATGAGTGCAGGTGCCCAAAGACCAAAAGAGGGCATTGGACCCACTGGAGCCAGAGTTAAGGTGCTTGTGAGCATCTCCATGTGAGCACAAGGAACTGAACTCGAGTCCTCTACGGCAGCAAGCCCTCTTATCGACACAGCCATCTTTCTAGCCATATGAGGCCATCTTAAGAACTCAATTTCTCCAGATTTCCACTAGCCATTGTCTTAAACACCAAGAACTGTACAGCCATGTCACTTTTTATAACCCATTACACTTTTAAAGTATCGTTTAATTACTACTTTAGCTAAAGTCAAATGACAACGTAACTAAGATTTATTTCAATGCAATGAAGGCAGAGGAAGGAATAGAAAAGAGCAGGTCTGTAAAAAGGAAAGAAAGAGAAAGAAGACCTGGTACTCTTACGAACAATTATTGCCAAATAAAGAAGTCCATTTTTCCTAAGAAATATTAAATCACACCAACTTACCTACTCACAATTGTCTTATACTAAGTATCATTAAAAACAGGAGCACACACTGCACTTTATACTATTTCTTTTTTTAATGTTTGAAATGTATAATTAAACATGTCAAAGCTGGGGTGGGGGTGCTGAAAGGCTGGAGTATCATTCAGTAGTTAAGAGCCCCCTTACAAAGGACTTAAGTTCAGTTCCCAGCACCCAGATGACAGCCAGCAATTTTAATTCCATTTCTAGGGGATCACAAGGCCCCTTCTAACATCCTTGGGGGCCAGACATTCATGTAGTACATATATAAACATGCAAGCAAAACACTCATACACTTGTAAGCCTAGCATGCAGAAGGCAGAGGCAGAAGGATGGTAGCAAGTTGCACAGTCTGGCTTACATAAAGGCTTCCTAGACAGCCAGAGCTATACAGTGAGACTGTCTCAATTAAAAGCCAACTATTCGTTATCTCCAATTAAGAACCAACTTACTCCAAGTTTGTCAACTGATGGTTAAACCTAAGTATAAATTCTCCAAGATAATAGAGTAAAAGTCTATTAGATGACACCATCAAAAATTTCCCCAATCTAAAAATAAAATAACTGTCTTTTCAAACAGACAACAGAGGAGAGGAGAAGGTGCAGTCTAACAGGAAAACTGTTTATAAGATAAGCAAACACAGGATTCAGTGTTTTACCCAGACCAAATTCTGATGTTTGGTTGTTTTTTGTTTTGTCTTTGTTTATGAGACAAAGTCTCTTATAACCCAGACTACCCTTTAAACTCACTATGTAGCTAACAATGACTCTGATCTCCAACTCCTGACTGCTGGGATTACAGGTCTTTTGCCACAAAGCTTGGTTTAGGTAAAGTTTAAGATCTACTCTGGCTTGGATTCTAGAGCTTTGTGCACTCTTAACAAATGAGCAGCATCCACAACCCTATAAATCACAAATTGAACATGGATTATGTTAGAAATACATCATTATCAAGCCACTGCAGGAACCTATGATCTCAGTACTTGGAAGACAGAAGTTCAAGCTGGTCACCACCAGCTACAAACTTGTGTAAGACCCTCTCTCAATAAGAGAAAGCAACCAGAAGCTAGGTTTAGTGGTGTGCTCTTCCAATCCCAGTGCAGATCTCTGAGTTCAAGGAAGGCCTGATCTACACAGTGAGTTCCAGAACAACAGGGCCGAGAAACGAACAAACCAAACAACATCCCACCAAAAAAATAAAAATTAAAAAACCCAACCAGAAATAAGGTAGGACTAGATTTTGAGTGGGACAATGGCATGGTAGTTACATAAGTATTAATGTCATTATATAAGAGAATGTCGAAATAGTGTGGACTGCAGTCTGATATGTCAACTTTCAAAGAAATGTGTATAGAGAAAGAGAATGTCAAGGCTAGAGGTAAACATCAGTAGTAGACGCTTGCCTAACAGGAGCAAGATCCTAGATTTTGAGCCACAGCACCATCATACACAAGAAACACATGTGTAAACACATATATGTAACACTATAATGTAACACCATATATATATATATATGTATGTAACACCATATATATATATGTAACACCATATATATATATATATATATATATATATATATATATATGACACTATATATACATACATATATATATGACAAAACCTTTAACCATTGTTGGGCCTGATGAAAATTATAATAGGTATCATGAATTCTTCAACTATTTTTGATGTAAACAGCATAATAAAATGCACAGAAGGCAAGCCTGTCATGGTGGCTCATATCTATACTCTCAGGACTCAGGATGCTGAGGCAGAAGAACTGCAACTGAACTCAAGGCCTGAGTTATAGAATAGTCCTAAATTTTAAAAAAGGCTAAATATGGTGGTGCATTCCAAAGGCCTCAGAGGTAGGCTATCTCCATTAATTCGAAGCCAGCCTGGTCTACAAAGCAAGTTCCATGCCAGGCAAGATTACATAGTGCCACTGTCAAAATAAAAGAGGATTGGAGGATGACGGTTTATAAGGTCTCAATCACTGTTTTCATTAAAGCATCACACTGTGTTGAGGCTGTTAGCTCAGCAGTTGAGAGCGTCCCTGCATGAACAAGGCCCTGGGTTCAATCTCCAGCTAGGGCGGAACAGGATGAGCCGAACAAGACAAACAAACACCGCACAAAATTCTGCAAACAAAACCGTGGCAATATTTTTCTTTACAATTTTATGTAAAACAATGAATTTTAGACACATCCAATGAAAACCTCAATAAGCAAAAATGCAAAAGCACTGCCCAGACTTCAGGAATGAAATCAGTCCTTAAGCAAGTGTTGCTTACTTTCCCAAAGTAATTAAGTTACAGTTTACCTACACTTCATTAACAAACAGTCCTATTTTATGTCATCTGTCAACCTCCAATAGTTTCCATTATAAACTGGAAATGGGGGGGGGGTTTACAAACTTATTTTGTTCCAGCAATATTAAATTTAGGACTTTGTATATTAAAAAAATATACAAGGATCAAGATCGAAACATACATCTTTCATAAAATTATTTTTGTTTTTTACACTAGAAGGCAAATACTACCTTACAAAATTTAGGATATAAAAGAGCAAAAGAACCCGACGTGGAGAAGCTAATCCTTGTACTGGAGGCCAAGGAAGCAAGACTGTCACAAGATCGCACCTATTCAGAAAAACCCGGAAGGAAGGAAGGAAGGAAGGAAGGAAGGAAGGAAGGGAGGGAGGGAGGGAGGGAGGGAGGGAGGGAGGGAAGGAAGGAAGGAAGGAAGGAAGGAAGGAAGGAAGGGGGGAGGCAAGGAAAGACAGTAAAAAAGGGATAGCTCATTATCTAAGAATCTGATTTGTAAAATACCTAAGTATTCCCATCTACCATCCAAACAGGTGGTGCAAAGATACTAAAGCACATTTTCAGTTTTCAATGTAGCAAATTCTGCAACGTTTGCGTAGTTGCAAAAGCAAAAACAAAGTTCCTAGGAGAGAGAAAAAGGGAGCGAATCCACAAAACCAAAGCTCGGTACCGCCGTGCTCCGTTTCTGGACTGCAGCTTTTTACCTTCGCCCTCTCGGGGGCCTACTCTTCCAGACTGGTTTCGTTTTTATTTCAGAGGGCGGCGGACAAGGGAGCAGAAAGAGAGAGGTATTGCCATCGCTGGGACATGTCAGAACAAAATAAACCGGGATCAAATAAACCGTCCCGACCGAAGAACTGCGAGGAACAGGGCGAAGCAACGACCCAGCTATTGTCTTAAGTCAAATGCTTGCTCTCGGAACCCCACGGAGAAGCCAAATTACTGGGAGACCTCGGGGATGTGTGCCCCCGTTCCCCCTGGGCTCACTAGACCTCCAGAGAGCCCTTCCTCACGCGAACACGGCTGGAGTGTTCGCACCCGCAGGGCCTGAAAAAGGTCGCCACGAGGCCCCACCGCCCTCGTTCCTCACCTGCTCCGCGGCTGCGTCTCCTGACATGGCCTCGGGGGGGGGGGGGAAGGGGGTTACAACGTACACACCGGCCGGCAATGAAAAGCTAGAGAGGAAAAGATTAAACTAAAGACACCCTCCCCCCAAGAACCGGTAACGCTACCCCCTGCCCAGCAGAGCCGGAGCCGCCACAAGACTCGCTGCCGCCCACTCAGCTATGAATTAAAATGGCTGCGCCCCAGCCGGCAGAGGGGGTGTGAGGCGCTTCCGCATTCACTTCCGGGACACTGGGCGGGGCTGGGGCTCAACCCCCGGATTATTGGCAGTGCACAAGCGCAGAGCATCCCAGGGGGCGGGTCCGGTGCGGGGCTAACGTCACGGCCCGGAACTGGTGACGCCGCTGTCCGGATTTCGGAGGACGGCCGGGAAGATCCAGCCCATTGGTCCGAGAGCTCCCGCGCTTCTTGGAATTCAATGACTGAGTTGCAGAGTCGGGCTCCTCCCTGTTGGAGCCTGACTGCCAATCCGTCCGGTTCGAGCAAGCTGACCATTTTAGGGAATAGAGTTGAGGCTTAACGAGAGATGCCTCTCATGTTTAGGGGATAAGAAGTCTTACTAAAGCGTTCTGTACGCCTTCTTTTCTCGGGGACGAGGGGAACAAATCGAGTCCGTATTAACTTTTTGGTTTTTCGATTTTTTCGAGACAGGGTTTCTCTGTGTAACAAGAGCCCTGGCTGTCCTGGACTTGCTTTGTTCGAGGCCCAGGCTGGCCTCGAACTCAGAGATCTGCCTGCCTCTGGGATTAAAAGCATGCGCCACCACGCCCGGCTGTCGCATTAATTTTTGCTGTCACCATTCCCTTCAAGACCCGAAATTTTATCTCATCAAGGTTTGTTTCTTGGCTGCAAAATTGCAGTAATAGTTCGGAACGAATGTTGCTTTGCATCTAGACTTCTCGCCTCTCTAGAGGGAGTAACCTGGGCAGTTTGCTTTCTCTGTGTCTCAATTTCCTTGTCTAAAGATAGGAATAACCACAGCAGCTGCGATTTAACTAAAAAGTGAAAACGTTTGTTTGGCTTAAGAATAAATGAAGTCGCCGGGCGGGAGTGCTTGGGAGGCAGAGGCCAGCCTGGTCTACAGCGTTCTAGGACAACCAGAGCTATTCAGTGAAACCTGTCTGGAAAAACAACAAAAGTAAGTTCGTTTTAGTCAAGAACTTTCAATTTTTCCTCCAAGAGATCAGACGCGGGAACAAAGGTTCATATAGTAACAGTTACTGTAACATTTGATTCTGGAGGTCTGAATACATCAGGAGTCTTTCCTACAATAAAGTATCAATCTTTTAAACTGTTGCTGATGTGCAGGAGCCAGCTTAGGAAGGTATCCATAATGGGCCGGGAAGATACTTTGCCATGCTGGCCTAAAAACCTGAGTTTCATCCTGCCGTCCAGTGAATTGACAGGAGAGAACCAACTCCAAAAAGCTGTCCTTTCAACTCCGCACATGCCCTATAGATGCCTACACTCACACACAAGATAAATACACAATTCTAAAGATATCCACAAAATTAAGCCAAAGTGCAGACTATAAAATAGCCTGTGTGTGTGTGTATGGATATGTGTGTATATATTTGCATAAATATATTATCGTGAAAACATTTAAAGATGTTACTGTTAAGAGGCAGAGTTAAGAGTTACAAAGCTGGGCGGTGGTTGGCACATGCCTTTAATCCCAGCAGAGGCAAGTGGATTTCTGTGAGTTCTAGGCCAGCCTGGTCTACAGAGTGAGCTTCAAGACAGCCAGGGCTACACAGAGGAACCCTATCTCAAAAAACAAACAACCAAAAAAAACAAAACAAACAAACAAAAAAAAACCCAAAACAATTTGACACTCAAACTAGAGTTATCTGAAAGGAGGGAACCTAAATTGAAAAAAACGCCTCAGTAAGATCCAGCTGTAAGGCATTTTCTTAATTAGTAATTGATGAGGAGGGCGCAGCCCATTCGCTGTTTGAGTTTCTGTCCTGACGTCGTTCAACAGTGGATAGTGCTGTAGAAGAGTAAGCCTAATAACTGCTTTCCTCCCCATCTTGCTTTTCGGTCATGTTTCATCACAGCAGTAGTAACCCTAACCCTAAACCATCTGACCCCAGTTCTAGAGAATCTGATGTCCTCTTCTAGTCTCCACAGATGCTATTCTTGAAAATGAAAATGGTGCACAGATATACATGCAAGCAAAATACATTAAGTATAAAATATGCAGAGTTGTTTTTTTGTTTGTTTGTTTGTTTGTTTGTTTTTTCTGAAACAAGTGTGTAGCTGAGGCTGACTTTGAACTCTGGATCATCCTATTTCCCTAGTGTTGGGATTATAAAATTGAGCTATCATACATGGCTTATATCGCTTTGCAATTTGCCTTCCAGGCATGATGGCTCATTCCTTTGATCTCAGTACTCAGGAGGCAGAATCAGGTGGATCTCTAAGTTTGAGAGTTTGAGGCCAGCTTTGAAGTCTACAGAGCGTTCCAGGACAGCCAGAGCTACAAAGAAACCCTGTGTTGAAAAACAAAACAAAACAAAAAAGAAAAGAAAAGAGAGAGAGAAAAAGAATAAAAAAGAAAAAAGCAAGCAAACAAGCTGGGAGGTGGAGGCACACGCCTTCAATCCCACTTGGGAGGCAGAAGCAGGTGGATCTTTGAGTTCAAGGCCAGCCTGGGCTACAAATCAAGTCTAGGACAGCCTGCCTCTAAAAAAACAACAACAACAACAAAAAAAAACAAGCAACAACAGCGACAAAATTTTACTTTTCTTCTTCTTCTTTTATTTTTTAATGAAAAACGTCTTTAAAGATAAAAGTTCAGAAAATAGGGTTGGAAGATAGCTCAGTCTACAGAGAGCTCGCCTGGCATACACAAGTCCTTCATTGATCCCCAGCACTAGAAAAACCCACAGGCCTATGATTCTAAAACTCTGGAGGTTGAGGCTGAAAAATCAGGTGTTCAAGGTCATTCTTTACTGTTATTTAGAAGCCCACCTACCATATATGAGACCCTATCTCAAAAAAAAAAGTGTGTGTGTGTTCAGAGCCAGTGAAATGGCTCAGGGGGTGAAAGGTACTTGCTGCCAAGCCTGATGACCTAAATTTAATGTCCAGAAACTATATGGTAGAAGGAGAGAACCAACTCCTGCAAGTTGTTCTCCGACCTCCACATTTGAGCCACGGTACTTGTAAGTCACCCACTCACCTAAACACACACACTCTCTAAATAAATGTGCCTACCACTACCAGAGATGAACATTTTTGGCATGTTTGCTTTCCATGCATGTACTTACAGATATATTTGTGTGTTTCTCTGTTTTGGTTTGGTTGTTAGCTTTTTGAGACAAGGCCTCACAATGCAGCCTTGGATGGAGTAGCATAAGACTACCCTTCACGCCAAACTGCTACCACATTGCAAGTGAGGCCTGTTGACTGTTTACCCTCCCCCGAGGAGGAGGAGTTGGGGAGGGTCTTGGGACCCTCATCTTAGTATCCAAACAACTGAAAGCAACTCTGCCCTAATTGTATGTAGCCTCGGGGTCTTGAGAAAGGGATTAGAGGACCTAGGAGGGGAAAGGGTTCCATCTGCGTCTTCCTAGCCACTCGGAAGCCCTCATCCCTGCTGGATGCAACCCTTCTAGTGTGACTGCTTCAAAGTCACCTATTGACTGTCCTCAGCCCTTCTCCTGTTGCTCCATAGGTAAGCCTAATAAACTCCGCACCTAGTGAACATTGGTGTATCTTCCTCGGTTCATCACTGGGACCTTAAGAGAGGGGTTGCTCAGGGTTTTCTTCTCTCCCATGGAAGAACTTTTAGCAGCATTAGCCTCAGTCTTGTGAGGATGGTCTTGTCTCTGCTGCCTAAGTGCTGCTACATTTGGCCGTCTGTGGGGGTCTTGTTTTGTTGTTGTTTTGCAAAGTAGCTTAAAAGCAAATTATATTCATCCCCCAAATAAATCAGTTTGTGTTTTCTGCGACTAAGAACGTTTTCTCTTATTAGTCACAGGACCATTTATCATATCCAAGAATGCTTACAAGTGTTTCCTGACATTAATTACTACCTAGTTCACATGCAAATTTCCACAATTATTTTAACAGTGTCCTTTTTCTGTACGTGAGCTGGATGGAGTCCACGTCTGTCTGAGCCCTAATTGCTGAGCTACACCCTCCATTCCCAAATGTGTTTAAAGGAGGTATTCAATCAAGTTACAGGACTTGTGTTTAGTTATTATATCACTTTTATCTTGTTTTATTTTAGAAAATGTTCGGGGGAAGGAGAGATGGCTCAGAGGTTAAGAGCACTGGCTGCTCCTCCAGAATTCCTGAGTTCAATTCCCAGCAACCACATGATGGCCTGTTACCATCTATAATGAGATCTGGTGCCCTCTGCTGGTATGCAGGCAGAACACTGTATGGGTAATAAATAAATAAATAAATGATAAATAAATAAATAAATAAATAAATAAATAAATAAATAAATAAATAAGTAAGTAAGTAAGTAAGTAAAATCTTTATAGAAAATGTTCACCTGTTCGGCTTGTTTTCTGTTTTGTTTTGAGACAATGTTTCTCTATGTAGCCCTGACTATTCTGGAACTCAATATTTAGATGAGTCTGGCCTGGAATTCACAGATGCCCCCCCCCCCTCCCCTGCCTCCTCTGCCTCTGCCTGTGCTAGATTTAAAGGTATGTACCACCATGCCCAGCCCAGGGATGAAATTTTTTCACTTCACAGATACCTTGAAAATATTGTCTTAGGGTTTCTAGTGCTTCAGTGAAACCTTATGACTATATAGCAAGTTGGAGAGGAAAGGGTTTATTTGGCTGACACTTCCCAGATCACTGTCATCAAGAGTCAGGACAAGAACTCAAACAGGCCCTGAACCTGGAGGTAGGAACTGATGCAGAGGTTATGGAGGGCTGCTGCTTATTGGTTTGCGTCCCCTGCTTTCTTATAGAACCTAGGACCACCAGCGCAGGTGCAGCCCCACCCACAATGGGCTGAACCCTTCCCCATCAATCACTAATTAAGAAAACACAAAACCATGTTATGGAGGCATACTCTTTCTTTAGTTTTTTGTTTGTTTGTTTTACATGATTTATTAATTTATTATGTGTACAGTGCTCTGTTTTTAGTTTTTTGAGAAGTTTTCTGTTGGTATACCTTTTAAAAAACTCTTTTATTTAGGTTTCTTATCTTTTTCTCCCTACCCCACCCCAATCCTTTCCAACACCCCAACACCAGGTAGAAGAAAGAAAGGGTTAGTGGAAGAGGAAGCACAGTTCTCTTAGCGCTTCCTTCTGGTTAGGATCGTTGGATTCCTTGGAGTCAGCCCAATCCTTGTTTCAGGAGATCTCCAACTTCTTGTCTCACAATAGCACCCAGGAGCAGCAAGGGGAAAGCAGGATGAGCCTTGTTCTTTCTCGGAGCCCCCACAAGCTCTGGGCTCTGGCATTTATTCTCTCCCCGTAGTCCTTAGATTTAAACTGCCTGCAGCTGGCAAAGAGCTCCTCTCAGAGCTTGCATGAAACAAATAGTCTGCTGCTGTGCATCATCTGAATCAGTCGCACAAAACAAAAACATATTTATATCCACAACAGGTTTCTCAATGTAGGCCTGGCTGTCCTAGAACTTGCTCTGTAGACTAGGCTGGCCTCGAACTCAGGGATCTGCCTGCCTCTGCCTCCTGAGTGCTAGGATTAAAGATCCTTCTGGATCCATATTTACTTCCTGAAGTGCTTGGCATTGAATCTAGGCATCTCTTCTGTAAAATGTTTCCTGTGTCTGTGAGCTACACTCAGAGCCCCACATTTATCTTAATAGCTATGCCACTAATACTGACTTGGCACCTACAAGTACTGATTTAATTAAAGTGTGACTGCTAAAAAAAATTCTAGAACTTAGGTGGCTGAGGCCAGAGGAGATCTGAGATTTTTTTAGGCCAGCCTGGAATACATAATGAGACCTTTTTGGGAGGGAAAGAAGAGAACAGAAAGAAAAATGTACTTGCAATGGTTCTGTGAATCTGCCAGATGGCAGCAAATAACAATTTTTATCTAATTATTGACAGTGGTGGTAAACCCACTGATATCTATCTATCTATCTATCTATCTATCTATCTATCTATCTATCCATCCAT
>NW_026591673.1:0-5478 GCF_907164565.1 Psammomys obesus | reverse complement strand
CAGATGCTGAGCCTGATGGCCAACTGATGGGCAGAGTGAATGGAATTCTATGTAAGAAGTGGGAGATAGTAAGAGCTGGAGGGGACGGGAACTCCACAAGGAGAGCAACAGAACAAGATAATTTGAACACAGGGAACTTCCCAGAGACCCATATTCCAACCAAGGACTATTCGTGGAGATGACCTGGAACCCCTGCACAGGTGTAGCCCATGGCAGTTCAGTGTCCAAGTGGGTTACATAGTAATGGGAAGAGGGACTGCCTCTGACATAATCTGATTGGCCTGCTCGTTGATCACTTCCCCCTGAGGGGGGAGCAGCCTTATCAGGCCACAGTAGAGGACAATGCAGCCACTTTTGATGAGAACTGATAGACTAAGATCAGAAAGGAGAGGAGAACCTCCCCTATCAGTGGACTTGGGGAATGGCATGCATGCAGAAAGGGGAGGGAGGGTGGGATCGGGAGGGGAGGAGGGAGGGGCTTATGGGGGGATACAAAATGAATAAAGTGTAATTAATAAAAAAAATTTAAAAAAAATACAACTACAGAGATTGAAGGCCTTCCATCCCTGGTTTAGCTAATGTACCAAGCATTTAGATTAAATAAAACTTGCAGAGAGCAAAGCACTTGCTCAACAACTTTGCATTATCATGTCACCATTAAGTTTTGGATTAAGTGCCTGGAAATTTCAAACAAACAAACAGCAGCAGCAACAAAAACCTGCTCAAATTCGATGGTTGGGAAGAAATTTCTGTTAAAAGGCTGCCCTCTTGTGACAATGTGTTATATTTTACTAGTAAATCTCTCTTCTTCCTTTCACAATTCAAAACTCACAATACCTTAACAAGTGAAACTTTAGTATAGACTTAAAAAATAGAATACCTTGTGCCTTTTTCTGTGATAGCTTTTTTTTTAATCAGTAGTTCATTTTTCAGTAGCTATTTCAGGAAACAAAATTGAAGCTTCATTATGTAGGAAGTTTGATGTTTAAATTTGGTAGAGTATTTAACTCACCTCCATCTTTAGAGAAATTAAAGACAGCTTCATATTGAAATGCAGTGACATGCTTCATGGGAGGCCATAGCTTATTCTACTGTAGACAGAAATATCACTGCAGGACAGAAGTGTGTGTTCAACAGTCTCTCTCATCGAATGGCAGACAGTGCACACACAGCCTCTGGCTTTAAACAGCTTTTGTTCTAAGGCTGAGGCAATGCATGCAAAAAAAGAGTGAGAATACCTGAGGTATTACACAGGCGTATGTACCACACCTAAAGTCATGAAAGAGAACCAGGGAAAGAGAGCAGAAGAAGGTTACATTGGAACCCCTGTTAAAACAGACCAAGCAGCAATTTGATCACCTCCCTCTGATCGGGGGACAGCCTTACCAGGCCACAGAAGAAGACAATGTAGCCAGTCCTGATGAGACCTGATAGACTAGGGTCAGATGGAAGGGGAGGTGAACCTCCATGATCAGTAGACTTGGAGAGGGGCATGGGAGGAGATGAGGGTGGGAGGCAGAGTTTGGGAGGGGATGAGGGAGGGGACTACAGCTGGGATAAAAACTGAATAAACTGTAATAAATAAAAAAAATTAATTAAAATTAAAAAAAACAGGCAAAGCAGAAAAGAACAAAGGGAAGGAGAGCAGCAGGTAGTTACAGAAGCACCTGCTCAGCTCAGGCTCTGATCAAAGAGATTAAGGTTGGCCAATAGATGTGGGCTTGGTGACTGAAATATCAGCCTCAACTTTCTACACATGTTCGCTGCTGACTCTGGCAAAGATTCTCAAAGAAATATCTCCTTACTTAAATCAACAGCCTGTCTACAGGGAAATCACATGTCAATATGGAGAGGAAAAGGCATAGTATCCTCGCCTCAATTTGAGATGTTTTTTGTGACTCATCAAAATTCCCATGGGGAAGCTGGGGATAGTGAGAAAAACAAACAAACAAACAAACAAACAAACATTGTGATCTCAGCCATTAATGTGATAAGCCAGGGTGGTTGAAAATTTAAACACAGCCTAGGCTACAAAATAGGAACTTGTATCAAAAACAAAAATAAAAATACATAAACGCATGAGTAAATGAATGAATAAGAAATCTCCATTGAGTTTACTGAGGTCATTCTCATAATTTCAGAAAGCTTCTTGCTCTGTGCAGTCCTAAAGCATCTATGCCTATCCAGGTGTTTTGACTATCTCAGTATGAATTGTTAGACCTGGATTCTGGAAAGATTGATGGTAACATGTCTGTACCTATGGCACATTCCATAAATGAGCAATGGAACACAAACAGAGCTAAACTTTTCTGCTACAATAGGTGGAAGGCTTACAATAGAAATCCAGATGTAGAGGGTCTTTTCCGATGAGAAGTGACAGATGCATTAATCTATGAATTTAAAGATAATAACATAAGGGTCAGCTGAATATTATTTAAATATTAACAAAATAATGGCATTAAGTTCTCTACTTAATTCTATGACATAGCAGTCATGGGGTTTGGGCCCAGTTAATGGTACTAGACATGAGTTTCATCTTCTGAAGCAGCTCTTAGATACCACCAAAAAAAAAAAAAAGAGTGGTTGGTTATTCCTGTACTATCCATGCCACTACTGTACCAGTGGGTAAACTTTAGTAAGCCAGTCATTGCTGTAGCTCATCTTGTTCACAGCTAAAATATCACTGTGCACTTTTCTCCCATGGTCAAATAAAAGTTTTTAATACTAAGAGAGCTAGCTTGTATCAGATACTAAGACTCATAATCAAACCTTCGGCAGAGTGCAGGGAATCATATGAAATAAGGGGGAGTTAGTATGACCTAGAGAGAATAGGAGCTCCACAAGGACCAAATAAATCTGGGCACAGGGGTCTTTTCTGAGACTGATACTCCAGCCAAGGAGTATGTATGGATATAACCTAGAGCCCCTGCTCAGAAGTAGCCCGTAGTAGCTCGGTAATCAAGTGTATTTTTCCTAGTAAGGGGAACAGGGACTATTTGTGACAGGAACTCAATGGGGGGCTATTTGACCTCCCCACACCCCAAGAAGGGGGCAGTCCTGCTAGGCCACAGAGGAGGACTTTGCAGCCAGTCCTGAAGATACCTGATCAAACAGGGTGAGATGAAAGGGGAGGAGATCCTCCCCTATCAGTGGACTTGGAAAAGGGCAGGGAGGAGATGAGGGAAGGAGGGTGGGATTGGAAGGGAATGAGGGAACAGGATACAGCTGGGATACAGAGTTAATAAAATGTAACTAATAATAAAAATATAAAATAAAAAGGAGAGGAGAACCTCCCCTATCAGTGGACTTGGGGAGTGGCATGCATACAGAAAGGGGAGGGAGGGTGGGATCGGGAGGGAAGAAAGGAGGGGCTTATGGGGGGATACAAAATGAATAAAGTGTAATTAATAAAAAAATTAAAAAAATAAAAAATAAAAATAAAAAACAACTAAAGTTCAAAGTTTCAAAAATAAAATAAAATAAAATAAAAAAGAAAATTATGTCTTGACTTAGTCCACATCTTTGTTTCAGTTTCTTCATGAAATTTGTGTTCATGACTTGTGTATAATATGTCATCAAGTTATATTTTAAGGAGAAGTCATAATTTTCTGTCCCTTTGTTTACCTAATGTTTATTGTTTTAGAAATTATACGCCGGAGTCTAATATGGAAGTCATAGTATCTTTCGTCGTAAAGATTGTCTTTTGCCTGTTTTCAGTCAAAAGTATTTTATCACTCAGAGACTTCTATCATCAATGCCGAAGAACTGAAGCCTGTAGTTTCACCTGTGCCCAACCTATGTGGGACATTACAGAGGATGAAAGGAAAGTGAAAGAAGCCAGTGGAGTGTGACAAAGACCAGAGAAGGATAAACAAGCTGGGAGCTGGTAGTCCAATCATATGGGAGGAGAAAGTCAGGTGCTGGTCATCTGTGGGTTCTGAGTTTTGTTACATAGTTGAGCATGCTTGTAAAAAGAAAATACTCAAGGCTGACTATAGTAGAACATATTAGAACATACTGCTCTTGAGCCAGCTTGATGGAAAAGTGTACAAAAAACTCATATACTATACATGTGTTTTAAATGTATCTATGTGTATGTATGTGTACCTGAGGAAAAATATAGCAAGAAGCACACAAATAAGAAATCACAAAATATGACTGCAAAAACACAGCCAAGCATATCAGTAATAACCATACTCTCTCAGGGTTATGCTCATGCACAGTTGAATGTGCTTATTCCAAGTTCTTAGAACCAGAACTATTTCCAGTTTCCAGTATTTTTAGATATGAGGACTCTCTGAGATATATTGATATATCTATATTGTATGGTATGATTGATATTGATACACAGTGAGATGTATTAGGAATAAAATCCAAACCTGAAATTAAAAACAGAATGAGAGGGAGAGCTAGCTTATTCCGATGAAGTTCTCCATCAGTGTCAGCCTAATTTCTCTATGTCCTATGACTCAATTATTTGCTTTCTTCAGCAATATGAAGATATCATCAAGTTCTAAAATGTAATCAAGAATTATGACAATAGCCAGTAGTGTCTGGGTGTCTATGAGACCCTACTGACCAACAACTTTAAACCTGTACCTGGAACTCAGTTTTTCACTTAATAGTCTTTGGTATGTGGGTGAGGCATGGTTCTTTAATATAGGAAAACTCATATATATATATATGATTTACATTATATACATATACACATGTATATATATGTATATATATATGCAAATACTTAAGAAATGTTCTAGAGTGGATTTCAAAGGTAATTATTGCCATTAATACCTCTACACGACCTCATCCACCCTGCTCTTCCATCCTCCACCACGTTTATCCCCTCCTGTACTATAATTCCTCTTTTCCAACTCATACAAACTATATTTTATCCCAGTTCCTTGAAATCCACCCCTATAGCACCCCTATAAAACTCACTGGTTTTCTCACTCTTTAGGGTACTCCAGTTTAAACACACATATACAAAGTTTCAATTATAGCAGCCAAACATATTAGAGAATATGTAATATTTGTCTCTTTTTTAGGCCCAGGATACCGCTCTTAAAGTGATTATTTTATACTCTATCTATTTACTTATATCTTTCATAATTTCATATTTCTTTACAGCTAAATGATATTCTATTGCGGCATTTACATTGTCTGTTCATCAGCTGACAGACACTGGAATTGTTTATATTTTCTGTCTATTCTGAGAAACACAGCAATGAACCTGAATGAACAATATTTCTATAGTAATATATTTAGTCCTTTGGGGATATGACTAAGAGTGATAGAATTGGATTGTATGGTAGACCTGTTTCTAGATTCCTACAGGACCTCTTCACTGATTTCCATGGTTGCGGCTCAGTTTTCATGCCCACTAAAAGTGAATAAATGTGTTTTTTTTTTCTCCACATTCATACTGGCATTAGTTGTGTGTGTGTGTGTGTGTGTGTGTGTGTGTGTGTGTGTGTGTGT
>NW_026591672.1:0-3262 GCF_907164565.1 Psammomys obesus | reverse complement strand
TGGAATAGTACTCAGCTATTAAAAACAAAGAAATCATGAAATTTGGACGTTTGGGCTTTCTGAAAGAGAAAGGAAACCACAGAAGTGAAGAACACTTATAGTTCAGATCAGGCATGGACTTCTCAGGGAATGGAGAGGGGCACTTCCCTTGTTTGGGCCTCCCTCCTCTTCAGGGGAGCCTACACACACAGTGCCAGTGAGCTGAGCACAAAACTCACTGCCTGGGGACCAAGACAGTAGAGGCAGGGCAGCTGTACCTACCTGCTGAACACCATCCCTCAGAGCTCACATCCGAGGAGCTCCCACCCCACTGAGCACCCTCTCGCTGAGCTCCTGCCCTGCCAGAGCTCCCGCCCCGCCTAGCCCTGCCTAGCACCCACCACACCTGAGCTCCCGCCCTGCCCAGCAGAGCTCCCATCTGTGAAACTCTTGCCTTCAGAGCACACGCCCTCCGAGTGCCCACCACAAAGTTCCAGATCCACGGTACAATCCTTCTTGGGTCCCACATCTGTGAGTGGCAGTACTGATTCCACAGAGCCTCCCAGCCAGTGACTGTACGAACCATCCAACCCCTCAGTGGCAGAAAGCCCCTGAACAGCCACTGAAGTCCAGCAGACCTGCAAAAACACCCAGGTACACCAGGTGTTGGGCCACCTAGGTCTGTGGACAACTTTTGTGGCTCCCCAGGACCTAACAGCAAGCACCTGAACACCCCAGTTCTGCAGCCGTAGCTGGACTCCCTGGCCAAAAGGCTGCAGCACCACTGAGCTGACTGAGCTCAACCTGCCATATTTGACTCAACAGGTCCAATCTGGCCAGTAGAGAACAGAAGGAACCCCTGTGTTTTTCAATTCAACCCACTAGAGAGTGAGTGTACCCTCAAGTGCCTACAGAACCCCAGATTCAGAGTGCTTCTAAGCTAGCAGGCAGACGTCAGACCCCTACAATCCACACATCCACTGTGGGAAACAGGGCCTCGTGGGACATTGAAGCCCCTGCTCTGTGGATCTACCAGTGGAGTTTAGGCAAATAACTCGTGGAGCTCAGTTAGAGAAGAATACCAGTAGCCTATAGGCCACTGACATACTCAGGGAATCTGCACCCACAATCATCAACAACGCTTGTGATATCTTAAGTGCCTATGACCCTTTTGGTGCCTGCAAGGTGCCCCTCTCTCACACTGAAGGCCTCTACATTCTCTAGCACCCTGTCCCTCAGGGTGTCCCACGCACAAGCATGCTCACATATTTCCCTGCATGTGTCCTTCTGCGCCTGCGGACTTTCTTCCCACAGGTACAGCTGAAACACCAACGTACATACTGAAACCACTGGACCGCTCTGATTTTCCTGAAGAATTCTCCAGACACCATAGAAAGACCAGTCTGATCTGCAGAATCCAGGAACAAACAGTGAAAGCTACGGATAACCAAATGGCCAAGGGTCGGTGAAAGAACACATCCAACATAAATCAAGACATCATGTCTTCACCGGCAACCCCTAAAATTAATGGATAATCCAACTCATCAGAACACAAGAAAATGACTTTAAAGTTATGCTTATCCAGTTATTTGAAGCATATAAGGAGGAAACAAACAAATCTCTCAGAGAAATAGCCATTCAAATCCAGACAGTTAAAGAGGAAACGACCAAATCTCTCAAAGAATGTAATTGAACAAATGTCCTTGTTGTATGGTCGGGCATCTTTCAGATATATGAAAGAGGGTGAAAGACCTGGAAGGGTCTGGTGCTCTACAAGGAGAGCAACAGAACCTAAAAATCTGGGCAAAGGGGTCTTTTCTGAGACTGATACTCCAACCAGGGACCATGCATGGAGATAACCTAGAACCCCTGTACACATGTAGCCCATGGTAGTTCATTCTCCAAATGAGCTTCCTAGTAATGGGAACAGGGGCTGTCTTTGACATTTACTCAGTGGCTGCCTCTTTGATGACCTCCCCATGATGGGGGAACAGCCTTACCAGGCCACAGAAGAAGACTATGAAATATAGTCCTGATGAGACCTGATAGGCTAGGGTCAGATGGAAGGGGAGTATGACCTCCCCTTTCAGTGGACTGGGAAGAAGAGGGAGAGGGAAGGCAGGATTGGGAGGGGACAAGGGAGGATACAAAGTGAATAAACTGTAATAAATAAAAAAAATGAAAAAAAAATTAGAAAAACCTGGAGGGGACAGGAGCTCCACGAGGAGACCAATGGAGCCAAAAAATCTGGGCCCAGGGGTCCTGCAGAGACCAATGCCCCAACCAAGGACCATGTATGGAGAGGACCTAGACCCTGTGCTCAGTTGTAGCCCATTGCAGCTCAGACTCTATGTGAGTGGACTCAGTGGTTTGCTCTTTGATCACCTTCCCCTGGTGGGGCAACCTTGCCAGGCCATGGAGAAAGAAGATTCAGCCAGTCCTGTTGAGATATAATAGGCTAGAGTCAGACAGTGGGGGAGGAGGACCTTCCCTATCAGTAGACTAGGGGAGGGACATAGGGGAGAAGAGGGAGAGAGCGTAGGACTGGGAGGAGGAGATGAAGGAGGGGCTTAAAGCCTAGATACAAAGTGAATAAATTGTAGTAATAAGAAAAAACTCCCTCCAGTCATCAGCCACACTTTGGCATACTAACGTCAGCATTTTTTCCAACCACATGTTCCATTTTCTAAGAGCCAGCATCAGTGTCTCCAAAGAACTATTACTAAGCCTGGAAGGATCTTTTATGCATGTTCCTTACCCTGGAAAAGAGCCTATTTAAAATACAAGTGTGAGTTTGTTGTCTGTGGCTATGGAATGGAGTAATCTCATTCTCCCAACCATTGCTTCCTCTGCAGTGTGGCTCTGAGATGGACGTGTATCAGCTTCAGTTCTTGGGAGATATGTTTGTTTGGGTATTGTCCTAAAGGACTCTTTAGGACATAAGTATCTTCTGACTCTGTCCCATGAGAGCTGTTTGGAAAACAAAGGGGTTGTGGGTGGACTATGAAGAGAAAGGTTGGAATATTCAGTGTCCCGGTTTCAGTTGTACATTAAGTTTTTGTTCCAATGTAGTGTGCATGTGTTTGTATATAATGTCTAAAGAGGCTGTGGAATGATTAGGCCTGCTTAGGGTATGGGTGTTCCAGCCACTGTGTAGCTTAAATGAATTTTTCTAATGTAGTAAATGTGAATATGTATTTCAAAAATTTAAGTTGGGTCTAGGGTTTTAGTAGATAAATGATTAGTCACCAAGTATGAGTTTGGATCCCCAGTATTTTCATAT
>NW_026591671.1:0-2606 GCF_907164565.1 Psammomys obesus | reverse complement strand
TCTTTCTCTCTTTCTTTCTCTCTCTCTTTCTCTCTTTCTTTCTCTCTCTCTTTCTCTCTTTCTCTCTTTCTCTCTTTCTTTCTTTCTTCCCTGTTTTGAGACAGAGTTTCTCTGTGTAGCTCTTGGCTGTCCTGGAGTCACTTTGTAGACCCAGCTGGCTTCAAACTCAGAGATCCTTCTGGCTCTGCTTCTTGAGTGTGGGGATCAGAAGCCTGTGTCACCACCACTTAGTTCATTTCCTCTTTCTTAATAGTGGCCTTTGCAATTTGTGCTGTTGTGATTTTCACATCTGAGAGAAAATATGACACTTGTCTGTGTGTGTGGCTTCACGTGGTGCTGAAGTTCTGTTCACGTTCCTGCAAGTGGTATAATTTTATTTTTTTAATGTTATTTATTTTTATTTATTTATTTACTTACTTTTTTTTTTTTTGGTTTTTCAAGCCAGGGTTTCTCTGTGTAGCCTTGGTTGTCCTGGATTCATTTTGTAGACCAGTCTGGCCTTGAACTCACAGAAATCACCTGCCTCTGCTTCCCCTAGTGCTGGAAATACAGGCGTGCACCACCACACTCATCTTTTTTAATATTATATAGTAACTTATATCCCACATTTGTTTCACCTGGGCTTATTCCATAACCTGATTATTCTTTGTAAAGCTTCAATTTACTTTTTATGTATTATTTGGTTTTGTATGTGCATGTATATGCAAGTACCTTGGAGGCCAGGAGCTGGCCTCAGAACTCCTGGAGCTGGACTTGACATGGGTGTTGGGAACCAAACTTGTGTGCTGTGGTTGTAGGTGTCCACCATACCTAGTTTTAAGAAAATGGGGATCAGCCCCACCCAGAGTTTTGTACATGATAGGCAAGCACTAGTAACTGGAACAAAGTACCTGACAGAATGAACTTAAGATATATTTACCTGTAATTTGCGAGTAGAGTTCATCTTGCCAAGGAAGTCAGGGTAGCAAGAATGTGGGGACACCTGATCACATCGCATCTGCAGCCAAGCAGTTGGGCGCTCTTTCCTGCTCTCTTCAGCCTGGAACTCTAACCCATGGAGTGGTGTCGCTCACAATTAGGTCTTCCCACCTCGGTTAGCCTAATGTAGAAAAGTCATCAAGTACATGTCTCCAGAGGTCTGTTGTCATGACAGTTCTAAACTTATCCAATTAACAAGACTGACATCAGGCACAGGAGCAATGGCTCAGCAGTCAAGAGCACTTGCTACTCTTGAGAGATCCTGAGTTCAACCTCACCACCCATGTCACAGACCACCTGCAGTTCTAGCTCTTTCCCCAGAGGCTGCCCTCCTGGACCCCTCACACACGCGCACACACTCATACACACACAGAGAAAAGTAATTCTTAAAAAAGATTAACCATCATAGTGATACCCACAGCTCCCTCGGAACTTACTTTCCCAAGGTCTTTATAGATGCCAGGTACCCTAGAGTTGGCAGAGACTTTCTTTTGTTCTGTGGGCTGTCTACTCGCCTGTGCGGGACCTTTTTAATTTGATGTGGCCCCATTTGTCACTTGGTGTTTACTGAGCTGTTAAAGTCAGATTTAAAAAGTCACTGCATATTCCTGGGTCTTTAAGTGTTTCCTCAATTCGCTGTTGGAAATTTCAGAGTTTAGAATCTTAACGTCTTTAATCCTGTTTAGTGGATTTTTTTTTTTCAGAAGAGAGACAGGTGCCTAATTTTGTTGTTCTACATGGGGCTGTGGGTTTTCATGTGTTTCTGGCATCAGATGGTATGCTTGGAGTTATTTCTGGCTCCTCTGCCTTGTTTTATTGCTCTACATGCCTATTTTATGCCAGTATTGTGCCGGCTTTATTTCCATGACTCTGTATTATGACTTGAAATGTTCTTTCTGCTGAGGATGTTTTGGCTGCTTGTGGTCTTTTGCATTTTTATATGGATTTTATGGAGACTGCCAAAGCCTAGATTCTAAGAACAATATAAATTCCAAAATTAAATGTGTGTTCTTTAACATAGGAATTTGAAATTTGACATCAGTTGACGTGATCCATTAGACCAGATAAGGTAACTTGATTAGTTGGTGTGCTTGTGTATGAAGAGCCTACATAGAAAGACTCTTACGTCTTGTTGTTACAGATAACAACACAGATAAATGGAATTGAGCACATTGTTGTTATTATCGTCTGGGTACATGACCGCTGGGACGAGGGCATTTTGCATCAAATTAGCATAATAAAATTTCACATTATTATGGAATGGGGTCTTTTAAAGGCAAGTATAAACTCCATTCCTAATGTCTCTTTGTCAAAATGGGCACATAATAAGATCACATCTTTGCTGGTCTTCTCATCTTTTGGGTAGGCACTAAATCGTGTAGGAAGTATCTATCTCCTTTTAGGTGAAACATGCTTGCTTTTCTGTGAGTTTGTATATGCCAAGGCATACAGGAGCTCAGGGCAGATCTCCTGAAACTGGAGGTGTAGGCTGTTGTGAGCTGCCGTGTGTGTGCTGGGAACTGAACTTGGAGCCTGTGGAAGAGCCATAAGTGCCGTAACCAGTGAGCTCCTCTCCACCTCCCCCCCCCCCTTTCTCTTTTTGGTTTTTGGGACAGGGTTTCTCTGTG
>NW_026591670.1:0-5449 GCF_907164565.1 Psammomys obesus | reverse complement strand
TTAATGGAATTTCCATATACTGTTCCATGGGGGAAAAAAAAAAAAAAACGCCTTCATTTCTAAAACTCTTAAGTTCATTAACTGGCAATATGTCAGTCTGAACTTTCTCACTGGGGTTTTCATAGCACTGTAGTGTTGGGTCATCTTCACATCTGGTGTTCTTTTCTATAGTGGTTATCCTGGCTGTCCTTACCCACCTGCTGGCCCATACCCTGCCACAACAAGCTCTCAGTACCCTACCCAGCCTCCTGTGACCACTGTTGGTAAGTATAAACATTTTTGTTTTTTCCACATAAGTTGAAGGTCTCCTATTGTGAAATGTATTTGCATTTCATTTTTACATGTAAATTTTTAGACTATTCTTTCCTATAGGAAAGTCTGTAGTGATCAGTGTCCTATAATGTAAAACTTGATGTGATTTAACATTCTGTAAACAGGCACCCCCCCCCCCTTTAGAAGTCTAAAAATGTGGCTGATAACTCACTAACAGTTTCCTGCTTGCCACATTCGTACTGGTGAATCTCATACGTGTTGAGTCACTGGGGTCTGAGGGTTACCTTCACAGAGCAGGGAGCTGCTGAAATAGTCCTAAAGACAAAGCCCCCAAATTAAGGTTGGATAGTTCTAGCAAATCCTAGCGCTTTGTGGCCTGGCTGCGTGGAGACAGGTAAGTGTTCCCATGGGAGAATGTTAGCTGAGCCAGCATGAAAGGGTCAGTGAGCCGGTGCCACACACCAGTGGTGTTTGCTTTTTAGAGTTGTCTGAACTAGGAGGACTTTTGCAGCCTGCCTCCTGTTATCACTGCATTTGCCTTCTCCTGTCACTCAGCTACCTGTGCTGCTGCCTGAAGGGCTTATGTCTTCTAACTCACGCTGGGGTACCATTTCAGCCATTTCCTTCCCTACCTACTGGACTGCTGTCACTGGCACACAAAACATCCTGAATCAACCTTTGAAAGCTTCAACTGCACTTCCTATTTGCACCATCTCATTTCCTTCTTGCAGCAAACCTCCAAGGGACTATTGTCTGTCCTTGTTGACTTCAGCTATTCTTGCCTTTCCTCTGCCATTCCTTTAAAACTGCTTCTGTCAGAGTCACAGTGACTTTATGGGTTTAAACCCAGTAGCATCTGACACAGTGGGCTATTGTCAGCTTGACAGGGAATCACACTTTGTTCTTTTCCTCCTGTGTCACAGGTACTTGTGCTCAGCCTCTGCAGATCCTCCCCTTAATATTGAGTGCCCAATTAGTTCTTGGCACGTTTGACTCCTTCCCCTCATGGTAGAGCTGTAAATCCCCTGTCTGTACCCACGGTTGCTGAATGTGTCTGGTCTGCATCTCTCTCCTGACCTTTCTAGTCTTCTACCCAGCTGCCTTCTTGCTGTCTCCACTTGATGGTTAACAGACATCTTAAACTCAACATGTTCCAGTTGAACTCAAGTCTTTCTACAGTTTATCCATCTCCACTGATAGCTCTTCCATATTCTAACTCCAGTCATTCTTGATTCCTCGAGAATTATACAGACTCCACCGTATCCATACAAGTCACCATTATCTCATCTACTTTATGAGAACTGTCAGCCCTGCATTATTTAAACATGAGTCAGCCTTGTTTCACGAAGAGTTTACTATAGAGGTTTTAGGTTTAGCAGGCCTGTGGGATCCTGTTACCTTATTGCCTACTATTCTTATGTAAAAGAGTTTGCATATTTCCTTTGTATCATCTTGCTACCACCTCCCCCAACAGCAGGTGTGTGGCAGCTCACCAGGGCTATTTTGCTAAGTGCTTGAATGAGTACAGGATGGCGTGAGGCTGGAGGTGGTTATATTTTCTGTTGTCATGAAATCTGATATCAGGATCATGTGTCTTTGCCTTTGCCATCCAGACAGGGTCTGTCCTCAACAGGACCTAACGGCATGGCTTTGACACATGAAGAAATGTGCTTGTCTTTTCTGTACTGTAGTTTACTTTATACAAAAAGGTTTGTTCATTTTGAGACAGGCTCTCACTGTACAACCCTGGCTGGCCTGGAACCTAGTATGTAGACCAGGCTGGCCTTGAATTCACAGAGCTCTGCCTTTCTCTGCTTCCCAAGTGCTGACATTAAAGGCATGTGCCTACATACTGACCTAATACAGTATAATTTAAATTGTTTGAATAAGAAATAAAAGTGCTGGGAGTCTTTGGAAGTCTTTAATCTGCAAGTTAAAAAAAAAATTAGAAACACTAAATTTGGGGCTGGAGAGGTGGCTCCATGGTTCAAGAATACTGGATGCAGGGCTGGAGAGATGGCTCAGAAGTTAAGAACACTGCTTGCTCCTCCCGAGGTCCTGAGTTCAATTCCCAGCAACTACATGGTGGCTCACAACCATCTGTAGAGATCTGGTGCCTTCTTCAGGTGTTCAAGTGTACATGCAGATAGAACATAGTATACATAATAAAATAAATCTTAAAAAAAAAAAATACTGGCTGCTTTTCCAGAGGACCTGGGTATGATTCCCAGCTTCCTCATGGTGGTTTACAACTGTTTGTAACCCCAATTCCAGGGGATCTGATACATTCTTCTGGCCTCCTCAGGTATCAGGCCAAGAAGTGCACAAATATATATGCAGGCAAAACACTTATACACATAAAATTTAAAAAACACAAAAACAAAAAAACCATTTTTTGCTGGGAATGGTGGTACAGTCCTTTAATTCCAGCACTGGAGAGGCCAAGGCAGTCAGAGCTCTGTGAGCTCAAGGCTAGCCTGGGCTACAAAACAAGTTCCAGAACAGTGAGGACTGGTACAGAGAAAAACGCTATCTTAAGAAAACCAATAATAATAATAAATAGCGTCTTTTAAAAATCTACTGTTTGTGTTGAAGCATCAGAGAAATGGGAACAGAACAGTTAGTTGCTTTCTTAGATAATAGTATAATCCCTTTGATCTCATTTTTAAATATTTAAATATTATGGTGCGTGTGTGCATGTGTGTGTATGTGTATGTTTTCTCAGCATTAGTGGTGGTCAGAGGACAACTCTGGGGAATCTGTTCTCTCATACCACTAGGTCCAGGGATTGAACTTAGGTTATTGGGCTTAGTAGCTTTTCTTTTGCCCATTAAAGTCTTTTAGTTCATTTCAGAATATTAGATTTGAGGAATTTCATAGCTTAGAAATTTTCCATTTATCCTCAAAATGGGCTTTTATGGAAAATGACACATTTAAAATTAGACTTGACTTAAGATTTAACCTCATCAAATGATAGCATGTTTATTGTTTTTGTTTGTTTGTTTGTTTGTTTGTATTGCCTGGGACCCAGCCATTTCAGTCATGACTTCACAGCAGCTGCACCGTGTGGCCCCCACACGAGACTGGGCCTGACGGTCCAGCATTGGTGGATGGTGGGCTGCTGAGGCCTAGCCTCCTGCTAAACTTTTGGCTGTTGTTGAAAGTTGAGGCTTTTGAGTACGTGGATTCTCATGTGGTGTGTTGTTGGTAGCTTCCTTCACTTTGCTTCACTGTGAGCACATAATTTGGGTGTTTTGTTTTGTTGGAGCCGGAGTCCTGTTGCTTGCACAGTGTCAAAAGCTGTACCTGTGTAACTATTGTACTGAGCTTCAGGTCACCACTCGCTACCACACAGGAAGATCCTGTGCGTGCAGTTGTCTGGAAGGTTTGCTCCTACTTCAGAAACCAACCTTTTATGTTGCTGTTACATAAAGAAATAATCTTCATGGTTTGATCTACTTTCTGAGTAGATAATTTGTGATAACTCAGGCTCCAAAGCTGCTGTACAGTAAGTATTTTCCCTTATCTTTGGTTTTGTTTCCAGTGTTTCTACCTACTGTCAATTCCAATTCAAAAGTGTTATTTCTCTTTTTTATGTGTGTGTATCATGTATGTATGTATGTATATACTTCCCTATGTGTTTATGTGTTAGATGTGTGCACACGTGTGAAGGAAGCCGGAGGTCAGCTTCTGTGTCTTCAATTGCACTCTACTCTTTGAGACAAGGCTGAGAACCAATTTTTCTCCACAAGGAGTTAGGGTGAAAAATTAGAAAAGTTAGGGCAAAGGTTAAGATCTCTGGCTGCTCTTCTAGAGGGTCCAGGTTTCATTCTCAGCATGCACATAATGGTTCACAGCTGTCTGCAACTCCAGTTCCTGGAAGCTTGATACCCTCTTCTGGCCTCTGTAGGCAAACAAACAAACTACTTGTTATCTTGTTTTCTGCTGGGTTAAGCATAGATTTGCTAACACAAAATGGGTTCTTTTTGACTTGTAGGAAATTGTGGTCAGTAAGCGCTGCTGGAGAACTGAGTGGGGTTAAATCAGGTGCTGTGAACTAGGGTGCTTTAAAGATCTTAGCTAATGATTTGATGAGTTATCTGTTCCCCAGTATTAGAAAAACTGTCTTATTTTCTAAGGGTTAAATTTGGTGATAGATACTCCCTGACGTTAAGTTTTGAACAGTTATTATTATACAGTTGTTGTTGTTAAAGTCTTTGACCTTTTCCTTTGATAATCTTGACTTACAGAACTCTACCCAACTCAGAACTCTGGTTTTGCTTGTGTGAGTAATTGTCAGTGTGTAGAGACTTGATATATGACAGTTTGACTTGTTAGGGAGAATATAGGATTTCTCTTAAGCTGCTTTAAAAAAAAATAGTTTGAAAACTGATTAAAAGTTGAGAGGCTTCAAGCAGTTCTTTTTTTTTTTTTTTTTTTTTTTTTTTTTTTTTTTTCTTGTTTCAGTGGCAAGCAGCACACTGAACTTGGACTAAAGTTCAGAATGTTTTGGGTTTTTTAAGATTATTTTCATCACGTGTATAAGGGTGTGATTGCCCTAGAGCTGGAGGTACAGCTGGCTGCTGGATCAGCCCTGAGAGCTGAACCCAGATCTCATGTAAGTTCAGAAAGTTCTCTCAGCCGCTCAGCTGGTCTCTCCTCCCCCGCCTTTTTTACTACTTTAAAAACCCTGGAAGTCTCTGTTTTAACTTTGTTTTCAGTGGTTTGGTTTTGTTTTTTTGAGACAGAGTAAACCAAGCTGACCAGTGGTTTACCTGGCCTCGAACTCACAGAGATCTGCCTGCTTCTGCCTCCCAAGTGACCCCTTCCTTCCTTCCTTCCTTCCTTTCTTCCTTCCTTCCTTCCTTCCTTCCTTCCTTCCTTCCTTCCTTCCTTCCTTTCTTTTCTTTCTTTCTCTCTTTCTTCTCTCTTTCTCTTTCTTTTTCTTTCTTTCTTTCTTTCCTTCCTTCCTTCCTTCTTTCTCTCTTTCTTTCTCTCTTTCTTTCTCTCTTTCTCTCTTTCTCTCTCTCTTTCTCTCTTTCTCTCTCTCTTTCTCTCTCTCTTTCTCTCTTTCTCTCTTTCTTTCTTTCTCTCTTTCTTCTCTTTCTTTCTCTTTCTTTCTTTTTCTTTCTTTCTTTCTCTCTTTCTTTCTCTCTTTCTTTCTCTCTTTCTCTCT
>NW_026591669.1:0-7009 GCF_907164565.1 Psammomys obesus | reverse complement strand
ACACACACACACACACACACACACACACACACACACACACACACACCCGTCGCTACTCAAGACTGGGACACTTTTGTTCTCAGCAGCTTCCTCACCTTTGACCAGAGAAAAATTTGGTGGCCACAAGACTCAGTGGATGAAGACATTTTCTTCCAAGCCTGGCAACCTGAGTTTGATATCCCAGACCCACAACGGGCCTGAGCAGTTGAACCCCTGGACAGGACTACCTTAGATCTTGGCCCCAGGAATCCTGGAGGAATGGGTGCCTGAGCCCATCCTGTGGTGTCCATATAGATTGTGCGGCAGGGGTGCCTAGTCTTGTAAACCTTCTGCGCTGTGGTTTTCCTTCTACAGCCGCTCTGCCCAGTTGACTCAGCTACAGAGCGTTGAGCGTGGGGATGGGGATAGTGCGGCTATACTCTGGAAAGCCAGTTTTGCCATCACTGCTTAGCAGGGATTCTCAACCTGTAGGTCACGACCCTTTGGGAAGTCAAACAACCCTTTCACAGAGGTCACTTCAGACTGTCTGAAAATACAGGCATTTACATTACAGTTCATAACAGTAGCAAAATTACAGTTAGGAAGTAGCAATGAAAATAACATGAACTGTATTAAAGGATTACAGCATCAGGAAGGTTGAGAACCACTGGCCTTAACGAAGTATTCTTAGCCTCTTGTTAGTAAAGCATCTTGTCAAAGCTTCCATCTTGCTGACCATTCTCATATTCATTCCTGATAGCTGGTAAAACAACTTACCAGTTGTTAAAGTGTCTTTAAAAGAATTTTTGTTTTGAATTATTTGGTTTGTTTTGTTCTCTGTATATGGGTGTTTTGCCTGCGTGTATGTATGTGTACCACATATGTGCCATGGATGGTTATGAGCCACCATACGGATTCTGGGAACCAAACCCTGGTCCCCTGCAAGAACAGTGCTCTTAACTAGGAAACCATCTCTCCAGTCTTACAGACAGTGTTTTAAAACAGCACCAGCAAGGAATGCAGAGGTGGCTCTGTGGCTAAGAGCACTAGCTGTACTTCCAGAAGATCTAGGTTCAAAGCTCAGAGCCCACATGGTAGCTCATAGCAATCAGTAGCTGCAGGGGATCTGATGTCCTCTGTGGCCTCTGTGGATGTTAGGCATGCCTGTGATACACAAATATACACACATGCAAAGCAACCGTACACATTAAAAAAAGAACAGCACCAATATGTAATCTCACAGTTCTGGAGGTCTACAGTGAACCCTTCAAGGACTAGTAGCGTACTGGAAGGCCCACGTCTCTCTGGGAGCTGCAGACAGACTCTATTCCTTGCCTTTTTGCTTTCTAAAGACAGTCCACGTTCACTTAGTGGATCACCATGCCAGCTTCCGCTTCCAGCTCCGTGTCTTCTTTTGTCCCAGGTCCTCTTGCCACTCTCTTGTAATGACCTATGTGGTGGCCCTTGGACAATCCACAGTAACCTCCCCCTTTGAAAATCCTCAGTCACATGGGTGGGAGCCCATCTGCCATAAGGTGACATCTGCACACATTCTGGGATAAGGACCTTGGCATCTTTGGGAGCCATTATTTGGCCCACCAGAGTACCCAACAGGGGAACACATGTGGCCATCTGTAAATTTTTATGAAATATTAATCTTACAGAAAATTATACAATGATGTTATTTTTTTTTTAACCAACTCTGTGCACTCAGCACAAGCTGGATTCAAACTCAGCACTCTCCTGCTTCATTCAGTTAAGGGGTAGCATGTAGCTCAGAGGTGGAGAACGTGCCTAGGTAAGATCCAAGGCTCTGGGTTTGGTTCCCAGCATGGCAAAATTATTAAAATTAAATGTGGAAGATTTAGTGAAGCCCCCTGCTCTGTATATCCTCCAGTTTCCCCTGTTCATGAGAATTCAAGTACCTGTCTGTCTCCCCACACTGCCCTGCGATGTTATATGTATATTATATTCACATGTGTATGCAGATGCCAGAGACCACAAGAGGACATCACGCATCCTGTTCTATCACTGTCTGCCTTATTCTCTTGAAATAGGGTCTTCCACTGAACTTGGGGCCAGGCGGGTAGCCGGCAAGGCTCAGCAATCTTCCTGTCCCTGCCCCCAGCCCCCCAGTGCTGAGCGCTTACCGGTAAGCACATGGTCACATCCAGCTCCTTTACATGGAGTGGTGGAGATTCAAATTCAGCTCCTCACGCTTACACAGCACATAGTCTTACTCACTGAGCCAGCTCCCCAGCTGCTGCGTGGCTTTATATACCCAGTACCTTTTTGCTACCTACAAGTCATGAAGGCTTCTAACAAGTGAGATGTGAGCCCATGGTGGTCACCTCCAGGAAGCTTCCTAAGCCAGCCCTCCTGCTCTGGCCATCTTCTCATTCAAGAGGAGTCAGCCCCAGAGTGAGGGTGAGAGGGAGGGCATGGAATAGCCTTTTCCTCCAGGACAGCACATTATCATGCTGAGAATAATTCTAATGCACAGCATGGTTCCTGTATTGGTCATGTTTCTCTTTCATTGATGTGTCCAAATACCTGACAAGACGCAACTTAAGAAGGGAATGGATTCTTCGAGGTAGAGACCATCCTGGCAGAGAAGCGGTGGGTGTGGGAATGCAAGAATCAGGTTGCATCCACAGTGGAAAACAGAGTACTAATGTTGGTGTGCCTGCTTGTGTTCAGTCCTCTAAAACCCCGGCTTGGGAGCTGGAGACATGACTCAGCAGCTAAGAGCATTTTTTGTTCTTGCAGAGTACCTAGGTTCGGTTCCTAGTATGCATATAATGACTCACAGCTATCTGTAACTCCAGTCACAGGGGATCAGACACTGTCTTCTCAGCACACACACACACACACACACACACACACACACGCACACACACGGTGGACAGATATACTCGCAAGCAAAACACTCATACACATAAAATAAGATAAATCTTTTTAAAAAATGAACCCCCCAGCTCGTGGGTTGGAACCCCCCCACATCCAGGCTGGGACTTTGCAGTTAGTCCTTTCTGGAAATACCCTTATAAATCCCAGGCATGTTTCCATGGAAATTCTAGATGATGAGCATCACAGTTCCTGAATGCAAGGTGATCCCTCTGCCTCACAACCACCAGTTGTGAGGCTGGAAGGAACAATGTTGAATGGCCCTGGAGAGCGGCGATGGTGGCCTTCCCCATGAGTTTCACCCACACTGTGACTCGGAAGCTTAACTGGAGGAATAGGCCCATCGGACGGAATGGAGTCTGGAGCCACTCGGGACTTGGTCAGAATGGGAGGACTGAGTGGGGGTGGCAAAGACTTTCCTGGCAGAGGGAACAGTATATGCAAAGGGTGGTGTGGCACTCGGGCACTGGCTGAATCATCGGGAGGAAGTGAGCGGTGGTGGGGACCAGAACTTTTCGTGCCCTGAGCACTGTGCTGTGGACTTTTCCCTCTAGGTTACGGAGATGGAAGAGGGTCAACTAACCTGAGCCGGGTTTTTGGCCATGGCCCCATCTTGGCTGCTATGACCCACCTGCGGCAGTAGTTCTCAATCTTCCTAATCCTGAGACCCATGAATACAGTTCGTTGTGTTGTGGCGACTCCTAACCATAAAATTATTTCCCTGCTACTTCGTAACTACTGTTATGAATCAAAATGTAAATATCGGATATGCAGGATATCTGATATGTAACCCCCCATGGGGGTTTGTGACCTACAGGCTGACAAACACTGTCCTAGGATGCTTCCTTTTCTTTTTCTTTTTCTTTTTTTTTTTAACTTGTGGAAAACACTAAGTGAGATAATATGTGTAAAGACTGCCTAACACATCCAAAACATTAGTTAAATGGCAACCCAGCTCCTACTCGGTATTATTGTTATTGAAGGCATTGGGCCAGTGTGAGGCAAGAACATCCTTTCTTGCTTCCCCATGGGTAAGAAGAGAGAATCTGTACTTCTAGTGCCCTACAGGCATTCTCTCTTGGCTCACTGTACAGAAGGTTCCAGGAAAGCTGGCAGGCAAAGTGTGTACTGACCTCCCAGGGAATTTCCGAGCAGCTCAGCCTCCCAGGGAGCCAGAGAGAAAACTTGAATCATGTCTCTGTAGAGGCCAGAACTCCCAGCTTTCTTAGACCTCGCCTGTAGCTCCAGCCATATTCACGGCACACAGGAGGCAAGTGAAGGGGATGGGATGCTGGCAGCATAGCTACGGCCTTATGATCTCCAACCCAAGTCAGGCATGGTGGTGCATGCTTTCAGTACTCTTGGGAGGTAGAAGCAGTAGGATCACGGGTTCAAAGCCAAGCTGGGCTACATGAAACCCTGTTTCAAAACCAATAACAACAAATAAGTTGGATCTATCCCTTACTGTGTCACACACCACAGGATCTTCTTTGGCTTGGGCTGAGAAGGTAGCTCAGTTGGTAGAGAGCTTGCCTCACATACACAAAACTCTATATTTAACCCCCTGCATTGCATAAAACCAAGCATGAAGGCGCCAAGTCCAGGCGGTTTTGATGTATGTCTTTTATCTCAGCACTAGGGAGGTAAGGGCAGGCAGACCTCTGAGTTTGAGGTCTGTTGGTCTGAGTTTGAGGTTTGTAGGCAGCCTGGCCTACAGAGTGAACGCCAGGAAATCCAGGACCACACAGAAAACACTGTACCAAAAACAAACAAACAAAGAAAAACCCATAAGCATTATGGCATGTGCCTGTAATCCCAACATTTGAGGGTGAAGGCAGGAAGATTTGGCTATACAGTGAGCTCTAGGATATAAAACAAAATCTTCTTCAGCTCAACTTTGTCTTCCACCCCACACCTCTTGTTCACCAACTAAATCACTTCTCAGGGAGCCATGTGACTCCGGGTCACAGAGTACTCTCCTGCTAAGCTGGGTACCTGATGACTGTTGAGTGTGAAGCAAGGCCATTTGTAACTCACTCTGGGCATCCCACCCACTAGTAGTGTTTTGAGATGTTCAGAAACCAGGGCAAGGACCAGTAGAATATACTACATCTTATTCATGGATGACAGCTTTGAGCACTTGTCTCCAGGGAGTAAGTTAAAGGAGAGAGAAATGACAGGTAACCATTGCCAGAGCCATCCCTTGATTTAACCCACCTACCATGACAACTGTCATCTCTCAGCCCTGCCGGCTCTCAGTGTTAGGGAAGTATCTGATCCTCAGACCAGGAAAGGTAACCTTGACCCGTCACATGGCCAGGACTCAAGGACTCTGGGAAATCCTCAAGTTTTATTGTGTTGAAAGCAAATTTAGGCCAAATTCCAAGACAAGATTATCAGAAATCCCTCTTGTGGCCCAGCTCAATCATGAGGCTCAGTACTGTCCTCCTCCCCTCCACCTGGACTTCCAGCTCTAGGAGATAAAATCTCACTAGAACTTGGCATGATGGTATGCTCTGCAGTCCTGGCAATCAAAAGGCTGAGGCAGGAGGACAGAGCATTTGAGGACAGTTTAGGCCACTGGGTCTTTACCTTCCTTAATGCTGTGACCCTTTCACACAGTTCCTCATGTTGGGGTGACCCCCAACCATAAAATTATTTTCATTGTTTCTTCATAACTGTAATTTTGCTATTGTTATGAATTATAATGTAAATATGTTTTCTGGTGTTCTTGGGTGATCCCTGTGAATGGGTCATTTGACCCTCAAAGGGGTCGTGACCCACACGTTGAGAACCAGTGGTCTAGGCTATGTAATGAGATTCTGTCTTGTTTTTTTTTTTCCTGGGGAAATATGAACAGTTTATTCACCCCAGATAGAACATCAGTGACCAAAGTAATGACGCTATCCAAGTTCCACTTAAAGAACTAATTCATTTTAAGGGTTTCCTTAAGGAGTATGAAAGAGGGGTCACTTATAAAAGCTGAGCGCTCAAACCGTGGCATTACCAATATAGTCCCACTCCACCATAGATGACAATGTCACAAAGAAGCAACCTGAAGTCCAATCTTCAGTGAACTCCACTTCTCAAGATGAGGGGCCCTTGGGAGGCAGAAGGAAGTGCCGGGTGAACTCCCAGTGGTTAGGGAGTTCATCCATCCCCTCCTGCCAGCTGCAAGTGTAAGCTGTACCACTGCCGTTACACTGACCTCGCTCTCACGGCACTGTTTTATTTATTGTGTTGCCAGGAGAGTAACAGGGTTGGCTGGAAGTTACAGAAAGATAAATAAAAATGAATTTATTAAAGAGAGATGGGGGAGGCAGAGAGGGAGGGAACCCCTTGGCTTGCCTGGAAGAAATGGTCTTTTGATATCCAGTGTAAACAAAGTCCTTTGGAGCTGCTCGCCCCACTGTTGCTTAATCTGGGACAACCTATCCTTGTCACACGACCGACTGGAGTGATACTTCTCTCTTCCCTCGGTTATCACCTTTTCAACTTGCAAAATTAGCATTTTCTCAGAGACACCGGAGCTCGGGCCTGAAGGTGATTTTGAAAGAGAAAAATGGAGAAGGTCTCCACCCTACAAAACTCAGAGAGCATGTCAGAAGAGAAAGCTCTCTCCAGCACCAATGCTCTTTTACCCATGACACCATAAACACCCCCCGGAGACTGTTTCCAGTTTCAAAGATGTGGAAACTGCTTCATTCTCCCAAGCCCAGACATAAAATTATGTCTCTACCAGTCATTCTCTCCTGGTTTGTTCCAGTAGAATGTAGTGGCTAGAAGGACCTCTAGCTACGGATGCTCTCTGGCAACCAAATGGTCATATCACGCCCAGAGAAAACCACCCTCCACTATGTAGTGAGCATGCCGTGTCAGAAATATAAGTGAACATAGTCATGTCCTCACTGTCAGAATTTTATTGACTAACAAAAAATTCACAGGGTGCTGTGGTTTTCTTGGCATCAGTTTGCCAAAGAGTCCTGAATTCTGTGAGAGCTGACCGAGGCAAATGCAGGTTCTTTCGTTCCAGTTTTAGTTACTAATGTGAACTGTCAGCTCTCTCTCTCTCTGTCTCTCTCTCTCTCTCTCTCTCACACACACACACACATATACACACACT
>NW_026591668.1:0-2759 GCF_907164565.1 Psammomys obesus | reverse complement strand
TGTGTGTGTGTGTGTGTGTGTGTGTGTGTGTGTGTGTGTGTGTGTGTTTGTTCCCTCAGCAACCAATTCCCCAACACCAGCTGGGTGTCCTATAATAAAGTTCGGCAGTAATAGCTGGAGTTAGAGTCAGATTCCACAGCTTAGTACGTGTTACCATATGAACCTTATTTTGAGTGCTCAATCCCCAGCTTATGGCACTATTTGAAGGCACTATTTGAAGGTGGGGCCTGACTGGCAGAAGTGAATGGTCACTAAAGACAACTTAGCTGGGAGTCTTACCACTTCCCGGTTTCTGTCTGTGATCGAGAAACCGAGAGGCAGAAAAACAAACTTCTGGTGGCTCACACCTTTGATCCCAGCACTCAGGGAGGCAGAGGCAGGTGGGTGCTGTGAGTTTGAGGCCAGCCTGGTCTACAAAGTCCAGGACAGCCAAGGCTATACAGAGAAGCCCTGTCTCAAAAAAAAAAAAAAAAAAAAAAAAAAAAAAGATTTGGTCAGTATTTGTCACAAGAAAAGTGACTAGTTCAGCTCAAGACTGCAGTTCTCAAATCCAGGCTTTCCATGCTTCTGACCAACTGCTGCAGATCAGGGCTTCCTACAAGCCCCTGCTCAACTTGAAACATTTGCTAAAATGGCCTCCAGAACTTGAGGAATGACACCCCTAACCCACGCCTTCCAACCACTCACCACACATGTGCAGCTGACTCCAAGGCAGCTTTTCTGCCCTCAACTTAGGTTCTTCTTTCACTTCCTGTGCTAGCATTCTGTATTCACGAATTTGAACAGTCATAACTGCCTTGCTAACACAGAGTGGCAGTTTCCATGCGCTGGACACTGGTCTAAGCACATAGCACATATCTCCTAGTTTAATATTCGCCAGCTTATAGGTAGCTATTCTCACTATGCCCATTTTGCAAGCCATAAAACTGAGGCTCCAGAGTCTTACTGTTAGTAAGCAGAAAGATAAGAAGCCAGACCACATGAGCACAGAGCCTGGCGCTCCATGCTGTGTCCTACTGTCACTTACTAAGGTACAACTTTCCGACTCTAAAATACCCACAACTGAACGAGACGCTGACTGCTCCCACCGCAGCAAACTTGTGTCTTGATGTTTGTTTCCTGAGACAGCGTCTTAGTAGCCTATGTTAGCCTGAAAGGCACCGTGGATTTCAAGCTAGCCTTCAGCTTAAAGCAATCCTCCTGCCTTTATTCCTAAGTGCTGGGCCTCCATGGCCAACAGTAAACTATGTCATTTGAGACTCCAGCATCACATTCTGTTTGCTGGGTAATGCAAGGCCCCTCCACTCAGCCAGACAGCAGGGAGCTTGTCCTTGGGCTTGGCAGATGCACTTAGCCCCCTTTGTGTCACAGAGTCCCAGGGACTGCAGAAGTGCTGTTACCGAGATGGGTGGCTCTGAGGCCTGTGTTCCTCCCTCTGGGGCCCATTGTTCCCTGGTCCTGTTCTGTATTCTTGTTTGAGCCCATTGTGGTTACTGACCATTGTTCTAATTTGACCCTGGACTGCTGTTGCTTTGGTAACATGGTGACCAAACAACTAGAAGAGGAAAGGGTTTGTTTTAGCTTACACTTCCAGGTGGTCACAGTTCATCACAGAAGGAAACTGGGGCAGGAACTTGAAGCAGAAACTAGGAAGGAACACTTCTTCCTGGTTCACAGCTTCATGTTTAACTGACTCTCTTACCCAGTTTGGAGCCACCTGCCCAGGGAATGGAGCCACCCACAGCAGCTGTAACAGGCTGTGATCCACCTTCTGTAACAGTTAACAAAAGACAATCCCCCACAACATGCCCACAGGTCAGTCTGCTCTGGGCAGTCACTCTGTTGAAACTCCCTTCTCAGAAGACTCTAGGCTGTGTCAAGTTGGCAATTAAAGCTCATTGGGACAACCATTATTTCATGATTCCCCCATTCTTGTCTTGGTCTCCAGCTCCTCTCTCTCTCCTGGCTACCTTTTCCTTTCTTGTGTTTAAATAGCCTCACAACTTCCTGCCCTTTCTTCTTGCTCAATTTTAATCCTAAACTCAAAAGGGAGCTGATTCTGAGCAATGTCAGTTCTGCCTGCCAAATTCCCCTTCCTCCAGGAAGCCTCTTCTCACTGCTCCTGAACCTCTTGTCCTATGCAGCCCAGCCATGTTAAAGACAGTCTTTCCTCAGTTTGCCTTCCTCTCACTGACTGTCCAGGAAGGAGTGTGGTCTCCTCTGGAGGTGACAGTGACACTCGCTTATCCTTTAATAGGACTTGAATATAAGTAACAAAATGGCTGCTCCCGTTCTGATCAATTTCTCTTCTCCAGGGAAAGCAGCTGGCGTGGATGTGTGGGTATCCTTTTCATTTCCTGAGAACACCTTCACTCAGCTCTTTCCAAGTTAGCCTGATCTCTTCAGCTCATCCCATCTAACCTCTAGTCAGCCTTGACTCCCTCTTGCTACCATGCCTTTGAGAATATTTAGTTACAAGGCTGCTCAACACTGAGAAATGTTTTCCCCTTTCCTTGTTCAGGGAACCTGCCATTGATGAACATTCTGGAAAAACTGAGACGCACTTGAGGTCCCGTCTTCTCTTGGTGATTCAGACTCTGCGGCAAAGTTTGAAAACATATTACAAGGATACAGACATGTCCAAAGGCACATGACGTAAATTTAATTCAAGACACTGGTCATTGCCAACACAAACAACAGTCACTGCCTGCAGACACACACACACACACACACACACACACACACACACACACACACAC
>NW_026591667.1:0-7836 GCF_907164565.1 Psammomys obesus | reverse complement strand
ATCCTGCTCTAAATTCTAGAAATATAAGGCTAATTAACACCACCCCCCTTTAAAAAAGTTAATAAGGTTTCCAGCCCCAAGTTTTTTGTTATAACAACACAAAATGGACAGGCTGGACTTCATTAAGAAAAACATTGGCTATAACGAGGGCCCGCTGGCAGGGATATAAGTACTGTCTCAGCCCCAACACTAAATGGGAGACTCTCTGATATGGCCAAGAGACACGTGGCCACGGAGCCCACAAGAATAGGGATCACTTTCTGTTCCAGGACTTTTAACTCTTCGAATGTTTTTTCATCCCTTAAAAGAAATTTCATTAATGTCACAGGGTCACTGTAAGGATTCAAGGACAAAAGCTTTTCATACCGTTCCTGACATATAATAAATATTCCACGTTGCAATTGAGTGTGTGTGTGGAGAGAGAGACTCACTTTCTTAGGCTACCCTTGAATTCACTCTCTTCTGGCCTCAGTCTCTCAGATGCTGGAATTACAGGTATCTGTCACCATTCACGGCTCTCATTACTATTTTTTATGTCATTTATGTTTAGTATTACTCATTCTTATAACTATCACGTTGTACAGATCAGGCTGTCTCTGTGAACTTCAGGTTTGCAACACCAAAAATTGTTCTTATTTCAATTAAAAATACATAGCCGAGGCTGGGAACGTAGCTCAGGTTGTAGAGTACACTCCTGGCAGAATGGGATCCTGGGTTCAGTCCCCAGCACTGCATAAGCCCAGTGTGGTAGTATATTCTTATAATCCCTATGCTCAGAAGACGAGGCAGGAAGATCAGAAAGAAGTTCAAGGCCACTGTAGGTACAGGGTGAGTTAGGAGGCCATCCTGGGATACATGAAAACCTATCTTTAAAACAGTAAAAACAAAACAAAATAAAATGAAACAAACAAAAATCCAACAATGGAAGAGCAAGTTAAACTGTATCTAGGAGAAAGAGGTCCTGATACTATTGGCCTCAGTGAATCTACAAATGGCCACAAAAGGCAAATGGGGCTAAGGGTCCAACTAGGCAGGAGCAGGCAAAGGGATGGTAAATGTTTGTAGAGGGAGAGAGGGAAAGGGGCTCATTTGAGAAATTGTTCATCTTTTGTTGAATGGAACTATCCATTTTGATTGACACACGGGAAAATGTTATGTGACTGGAATCTCCAAGTACCTGCACCCACGTTCTTCAGTTGTCAGACCGTGCACTGAGGGGCTGGAGAAGGTGAGACTGGGGGAATACGTGGCGGACTCTAGAGGCGACTCAGAGAGGAAGGTGGGAGAACGGAGAATTCTGGGCTAGGGAGAGAGGGAGCCACTGGTCAGAAGGAAGGGAAGGAGAGGAGAAAGTAAGAGAAGGGAAAGGGGGAAAAGGGAGAAGCACAGCCAGTGTGGAGGACAAGACAGAAATAAACAAATCCTTTAAAAAAGAATTATACATATCTTTACCATATTCTTATAAAAAGAAACTCTCAACCTTTTTCCCAGAAAAAAAAAAAAAAAAAAAAAAAAGAACACTTTAAATTGTTTCATGGGGAAGGCATAGGAGGGTGTTTGTTTTGTTTTGAGATAAGGTCTTACAGTTTAGCCTAGAATAATTTGGAATTCCCTACGTTACCCAGGAAGGCTTTGAATTCACAGTTGCCCTCCTGTCTCAGCCACACTGAGAATCACACTACCCTCGCTGCATTCTTTTGTGTGTATGGGTGCACTGTTCTTGTGTGTGCCTGTGTGAAATAAGAGAAAATTCTGGAAAGAAGTCTGAGTGGTGCAACTACTGAGGTGGATAGTTCCCATGTGGGTGCTGCTGCCTGGCCCAACTAAAAGGTCCTTTTTTCTGGGGACAAGACTAGAGTGTAATCTTGCGGTCACCCATATTCTCTCCCTACTGTGTATTTCCAGAAATATATTCGGGATACATGTCATAGGGAACAAGAGCTACCCACCCCAGTGTGGTGGTTTGAATAAGAATGGCTCCCACAGGTTCTTCTATTTGAATGTTTGGTCCCTAGTTGCTGAAACTGTTTGGGAAGGATTATGAGGCCTGGCCTTGTAGGAGAAGGTATGTCACTGAGCGCAGGCTTTGAGATTTCAAAAGCCCTTGATACTTGCTTGCCGCCATGCTCCCCAGGTGATAGTCATGGGCTCACCCTCTAAAATTGTAAGCCCCCGTTAAATCCTTTCTTTGGCCATGGTGTTTTGACATGACAATAGAAAAGTAACAAAGATATCCAACAAGCCAAGGAGTTTGGAGACAGGCCACATGGACCTAAAAAGGGGAATTGAGGATGGAATCCAGGCATCCTGAATAATTTGCACAGGAGCCTGCCTGTGTGGCTGAGTATGGTAACATTAACTGGTCTCTTTAGATAAGGAATGATCCATCTTCTCTATTTGCAATAAACATTGCTATCACTTGCACCGGCTGACCTTGGTCATCCCAGAGCAGCTTACTGTTATTGCAATAGCCCCAGCAATAATGAGCAACACCTAGACATACATCAGCCCAGTCTATGAAGCCTTGGGGTATAAATAACAAATATAGACATGAGTCAATACTCACGCTTTCATCACCCAAAAAGCCTTTGGCATTCTGGCCGGTCCTACACTATTGTATCCTTTCCTTTGCCCTCTAGCCAAAACTCACACTCCTAGCCTATCAAACCTCTGTCATCCTAATGCAGACATCTCCCTGTTTCCACAGGAGTGTCTATGTGCACAGCACTCTCACTTGTCAGAACGCAAAGTTCAAGTTGCTATGGGAATGTTTTCAGCATGTCTTCAAGACTCTGCTCCTGGGCGCCCACAGAGGTAGAGGAAAGTCTTAGACAGCTTGTTTGTTTGTTTTAATGGTTTGTGGTTCTGGAGGACCCATGGCCTCGTAAATTCTAGTTATGTTCTGAGCTACTAAGCCACATCCAAGCCCCTCCCCTCCCCAAGCCAGCAAGTTTCCTTCAGAGATGGCTCATCTGATTTTTTTTTTTTCCATATAAGAAATGTTCTGTCTGAAATATTGAAAAGGAAAATTTAGGCAGGAGAACTACCCCAGAACAATCCAGAACATTGTAAATGGACTTACTGGCAATGGTCAGGCCAAGGGGACCCCACTGGCCCCTAAGAGTCTTGTTAGGATCTTCAGAAATGTTTATCCTTTTAAAATTTTGTTTTTATTTTGAGACAGGGTCTCACAGCCCAGTATTACACAGTGCTGGGGTCCAACCCAAGGCCTCGCCCATGCTGGGCAAACATTCTATAAATGGGTTACAACCCAGCTCTGTTTTGGGTTTAAGTGTATCTTTTTTCAGTTAAAATACAGCCATGGTACGCATGTATGGGGGATCACGAGTCACTTCCATGCATGGGACTACCCACTGCGATGGCTGTATCCCTTAGACCACTTTTCAAAACAATCTCTTATTTCTTTTTGTTCCAGTGCTAAGCCTTGAGCCAGGTGTGGTGGCACATGACTGTAACCACATCCCTTGGGATGTTAGGCAGAAGGCTTGTAGGCTTGAGGACAGCTTGGGTTATCTGCCCGGTTATGCTCCAGCTTCAACCACTTATTGAGACCTTGTCGCAAAACTAACTAACTAAATAAATAAATATTAGATGCCAGAGAGATAGCTGAACCAGCAAAGTGCTTGTGGAGGACAGGAGTTTGACCCCCAGCACCCACATAAAAGCCAAGCACAGCAGCATGTGCCTATAATCTCAGCACTGGAGGGGCAGAGACAGATCCCTGGCCTTTCTGTCCAGCTAGAAGAATGGGCGAGCTCCAGGTTCAATGAAAGGTCTCTGGAAAGAGAGAGAGGGAGAGAGAGAGAGAAAGAAAGAAAGAAAGGGAGAAGAAAGGAAGGGAGAAAGGAAAAGGGAAGAGAAAAGAAAAGAGAATAAGGCGGAAGATGATTGAGAAAAACACATGAAATTGACCTTTGGCTGCCACACGCATGTGCACACACAAGAACAGTACACACACAAAACCAGGCTTGAGTGCCTGGCATTTGAGGTGACAGATTTGCCAGTTACCCTGACATGATCCTTACACATCATACATGCAACATGTCTTTGTGTTAAAAACCATTCACAGTCGTCTCTATTGCATATTCTGAAGTAGCCAATCAGTTGTCACCTATAATAGCCAATCAGTTGTCACCTATATGTCACTGAACTATAGAATATTAGAAGCTATTTCTTGGGTCTAGCTGTATCCCTATCCTGTTACATATCCTCTCAATCACCCCAACTTCCCTTTCCCACACACCCTTCCTGGCTCTGATAACAACAATTGCATTCTGTATTTTAAAGTTTTATCTCTGTGTGCATGTGTGTGTGTGTGAGAGAGAGACTATATATGTAAACATACTGTGGACCATGTGTAGAGCCAGTGAACAACTTTGTGGAGTCAGTCCTCTCCTTCCGCCTCTCTGTGGGTGCCAGGGCTGGAACTCAGGTCATCAAGGCTAGTACTGCCAGCACTTTACCTCCTGAATAATCTCTCCAGCCCCTATACTCTACTTCTTTGAAATCAAAATTTTATGCCCAAATATGAATGCAAGCATACAGTATGCAAGATTTTTAAGGGCTGGGCTGTGGCTCAGTCAGTGATAGAGTACTTACCTAGGAAGCACCAGGCCTGGGTTTTAAGCACTGCACCGAAAAATAAAATAAAATAAAACAAAATCGCTTCACTAAGATATGTCCCAGTCAGTGGTGGAATGTTTGCTGTTATTCAGAATTGCTAGGGCAGGAGGATCACAAGTTCAAGGACAGCTGGTCTACAGATCAAGCTTGAGGCCAAGCTGAAAAACTTGGTGAAACTTTAAAAGTAGAAATGAAGGCGGGGGAAACAGCACAATGGCAGGGCGCTTGTTTAGCGTGTATAAGGCCCAGACTCAGCAAAAGACTTCTATCATTTAAGAACATAAATATCTTTCTGCTTCGTCCAGGAGGGGTCCAGTCAATGTTGTTCTTGATTCCTGGCATAACATAAAAAGAAGTTTTTACAGTGTCTGGGACCCTTGATGTCCTGCAGATGAGGGGGTGGGGAACCATCCTCAAATTTCTTGCAGCAGGAACGCAGTCAGGTGTCAAGAACTTCAACTTCCAGATGTCACCAGGCATATGAAAAGTAAAGGGGATGGCGTCTACATTGTAAGTCTGAAGAGAACTTGAAAGTTATGATCTAGAGCTTAGAAAGATCTGTTATATAGACCAAGCCTTGACTATCTTGCATTTAGTTAACAAAGAGGTCCCCATAAAAGACTGAGTATTCTGAGTTAGGTGGCCAAATGAACTGAGAGGCAGCCTGGAGCATCAGCCCAGGAAGTTAGCACAGTGCAGATGTGGACCCAGTCCACAAGGCAGGAGGAACATGTGGGGGTTATGGATGTGTTTACGAGAGTGCAGGTGCACAGGAAGGCCAGAGGCATCAGAGCCCTGGAGCTGAAGTTACTGGCTGTTGTGAGTTGCTCGGCTTGGGTGCTGGGAACTGAACTCAGGCCCTCTACAAGGACAACATGTGCTCTTGATTACTGTGCTATCTCTCCAGCTCTAAGATTCTTTATTAAGGCCCAACTCCACTTCAAAGAGAAAGAAAGTCAGAAAGGAAGGAAGGGAGGGAGAAAGAAAGGAAAGGAAGGGAACGAGAACAGAAGGAAAGAGAAAAAGCAACTCCACTGTGGAAAAGCACAGGAAGGCAATAGTTAAGCAAGGGTGCTGAGCTCAGATGGGAAACCTCATTACCTAGACACAGAAGAGCCTGGGTTCCCACCTCACACAAAGGTGAACTCATGATGGATGGTCAGCGCCCCTGAGGGACGTTAACTTGCGGGGCCACAGTTGCTACAGCCTGGATGATGTCAAGTGGGGAGATCACAGACCATATTGCACTGAGGTCCTGTGCTCAGAAACCACGAGCCTGAAGCAGGTTTGGCTCTTGCACACATAACGTCTTCCTTGTACAATAGAAACTCGGTTTGTGTTGCATAAACAGGTGCCCTCAATGGTTGTTTTCTGCCAGTCATGATGGCTAGGCTTTCCACTCTGCTTCCTTCATAAGTGTTGGAAGAGGTGTGGTCCAACAAACACTGTCACGTCCTGTGATGTCTGCTGACAGCAGTGTGCTTGCTGACCTCAGCTCCCCTGATGTAATAACGGAGGCCTCATGTGGGTTTCTTCCAGCTGTGATGTCCGAAGTCCTGTTTGGAAATCCATGTGCTGGAGATGCTGACTCACTTCCTGCTGCCGACTGAGTTCTACCTCTCCTTCCTGCTCACCAGAGCCTGGGGGCTGCCCCTGCAGAGTGTTCTATCTGGAAGAAGCAATCCCTCTAACAGCCTGGGCCATGAGCTCACTCTATGACTTTTCACTACCAAGGAGGAAGCAGTAGTAGAGACAGATAACTCCTCCCGCCTTTGTGGTCTTTACAAGAGACATCAGACCAAATACAATTAACTCCAACTCTAATTCAGACCTTTCAGAAGACAACCAGTGCCTGTTAATCTTCTGCTTGTTTTTGTTTTTTGAGATAGGAGCTCATCCATAGCTCAGGTGTAGAAGTCACTATGTACTGGACTCAGACTGGACTCGAACTTGCAGCAATCTTCTTACCTCAGCCTCCTGAGTGCTAGGTTTATAGGTATGAGCACCATCCCTAACTTCTGCCTATTAATATGAAGAGGGGGGAAGGAAGAAATCAGGAAACGTACTGTTTCTTCTAAAGGTGTAGAACAGTTGTTTATTTTTCTGCATGACTCTCACCAGGTTTGTCATTCTACCTCTATTAACTGATACGTTTGTGTGTGGTGTGTGTGTGTGTGTGTGTGTGTGTGTGTGTGTGTGACTGAGCCATCATCTCTCCATCCCAACTGATATTACTCTAAGATACTGAAAAGCTGTCCGCTCTCCACCATGTGTACTAAAGGAAAACATTCCTCAAGGCCGCAGTAAGGACAAGTCTGTAATCCAGGATGGCCTCAACCCATAATCCTCTAGCCTCCGTCTCTCGAGGACTGGGACTAGGTCGTGTCTATACACCCATGCATAGCTGGGTATTTGCTCTTTTCAGACTGCTATTTTTAAACTGGCGGCATCACCAACTGGAGTACAGGGCTCACTGCTTGGCAGTTTCCGCACCGAACCTTTGGTTTCAGTTCTTTTTAAATGGCTATTTCCTTTCATCCCATTCCCTGGGCTCCCGTAAGCAGCCTCCTATTGTGCTCACTGCTTCTTAAACTGCACTCTTGGGATTTCCGGTTCTTATTTCCCACGAATGTACTCTAATTTACTTTAACTTTTTAACACATTTATTTATGCAAGGAGGTGCATGCGTTGTGACACAAGAGTGGAGACCAGAAGAAGCCAGTTCTCCCCTTCTACTATGTGCCCCACGCACTTAGCTCAGTCTGGGTAGCAACTAAAGTCATCAGGCTCTCTAACTTGCTTTTACATAAACAAGAGTTTCAAGTGATTGTTTTTCTTCCGCCCCTGCACTGGCGCCTGCTTTTGTTGCTGTGGGTGTGCTGAGCACTTCTTCTCACGGCTGCGTGTTCTGCAACTGCATGTGCTCCACTCCCTGTCCTCTCTCTCACAGGAAGAAGACACCCTCTTCCCCACAGCACACACCCTCATCACGTGACTGGCTGGTTACCAGATGTGCAGGCTGGGGCGATGGCTTTTTTTTTTTTTTTCCCCCTTAGGGTACTTGCTGCACAAACCTGAGTTTGAAATTCGGAACCAGCAGGCAGGCCAGGCCAGGTGTGGCAGCACGTTTATAATCCCAGCATTTTGTGTGTGTGTGTGTGTGTGTGTGTGTGTGTGTGTGTGTGTGTGTGT
>NW_026591666.1:0-15640 GCF_907164565.1 Psammomys obesus | reverse complement strand
TAGAGCCTGTGCTGCAATTTGAATCCAAAGAACATTTATTTTCTACAGTCTTATAGGAAATTTGGTCTTCTGAGCCAACACCAGAATCTTTCATTCAGCTCCAGTTAGTGTTTAAGCCTTTCTCCTCGTTGTTTCTCAGACTTTTTCATGTTCATCATACGAACAAATGCCAAAGCCATTGATCATATGTCCAAGCAGTTATTAGAATGAACTCACTTTTTTTTTGGTTTCTGCTTTCTGTGATTTCACCTTTCTTACTGATATGACAGAATACCTGATACAAACAACTTTAAGCAATAAGAATATTTTGTTGTTGTACCTTTTCAGAGATTTCAGTTCATAGTTCCTTTACCACTGATTGTGGCTCCATGATAAGGCAAAACAAAATGACAACAAAATCATGTGTCAGAGTACTCACCTTTTGGTGAAGAAGTTGCAAATAGAAAGCAGCTGTTATATATCCCTGATTAAAGCCCCCTCCCTCAACTCCCCCAGTCCCACCCTCCATCCCTCTTCCCCTCATCCCTTTCCCCTAGTCCACTGAAAGGGGGCATTCTCCACTATTGCCATCTACCCATAGCTTGTTAAGTCTCATCAGGGCTGCTTAGATCCTCTTCCTCTGTAGCCTGGCAAGGCTGCATCATCAGGGTCAAGTGATCAGAGAGCAGTCAACTGAGCTCATGATAGTGGCATCCCCTGATCCTCTCACTCAGTGATCCACATGGAGACTAAGCTGCCAATCTGTCATATCTGAGCAGGGGGTCTAGGTCCTCTCCATGCATGGTCTTCTGTTGGTGCATCAGTCTCTGCAGGACACCCTGGGCTCTGAACATTTAGTTTATATAATCAATATATTATGAAGAAAAAACAATTAAAAAAGAGTGAGGGTTGACATGAGGGGGCTCCCTTTTTCAGGGGGATATGGAAAGGGAAAGTGGGAAGAGAAGAAGGGGAGACTTCGAGGAGCAGGGGGCCTCGTTTGGGATGTAAAGTAAATAATCTGAAATTTTTTTAAATTAAAAAAAAGTAACCAGAGTCTAATGACCCTCAAAAACATTGCCTCATTTTTTTTTCTATTTCTTTCTTCTATTCTCCACCTCCTAAAGCTTCTGTAATCTTCTAAAAGAAACCCAGTAACTGGGACACAAATAGCAAATACAAGATACTATGAGAAACATTCCATATTCAAGTTATACAAATGTGTGTAGGTACTCAAAGAGGTGAGAAGAAAATATCAGATACCTTGGAGCTAGAGTTACAGCCAGTTGTGAGCATCCCACCTACCCGATCGTGATTTTGGTGAAAGTCAGGTCCTCTTTATGAATAGTAAGTACTCATATACAAACATATACACCAACAAACACATGTTGGTTGGGTTGGATCATTAAATTTTCAACTATGCTAATCTGTATTTCATTAAGGATTGGTTTGTAAATGCATTCATAGATAAAATTGATAATCAAGAACAGAATAAAAAGTGATATGTATGATAAATTTACAGTAAAAATTCAATATACATATTCGCAAGTTTTATTGTAAAAATAATAAAATTGTGTTAAATTTGCTTAAATATTCATTCTCAGTGAGGAAAATATCATTTTTGCCTTTAGGCCATTGAATGATTATCTGCTCATTTATTTACATATCACCATTTTGCATATGTATATATGACTCATGTACTGAAACGAAAAGCACCCTTGCTGCATGCTGTTGTGGATAGAGGTCAGGAACCACTCTGTGGAGCCAGTTCTCTCATTTCACCATGGGTTCCCAGGTTTGAACTCAGCTTGCCAGGCCTGCTCAGGAATCACCTTTACTTGCTGAGCCGTCATTCTGCCTTTTCTTACCCAGAATATTGATTATTGTCAAGATGTCAAGTGATGTTCAAATGTTAAAAACTTGATTTAAGTTCAACTTAATTATGATTTATAAATTCTTGTACATGACTACTTTCTGTTCCCCGATACTTTGTTAACAATTCTTATACAGAAAACATATATGCTAGTATTTTTAATTTTTTAAATATTAGTTATTTTTTGGAATTAAAATGTAACTACATCATTTTTCCCCTTTCTCCCTCCAACCTTTCCTGTTCTTCCCCTTTGCTTTCTCTCAAATTCATGGTCTGTATTTTTCAATTATATAAATAAATAAATAGAAACAATAATAATTTTATTATATAAATAATTTTATATAAATATTTAAATTCTCAGTCCATATATAATTTGTATATTTCTGATTTCAAAGCTGACTCCTTGATATTAGGTAACAAATATGGTGACACTCTCAAAATCTTAGTTGCCTATAATTCTTTGTTTAGGATTAAGGTCCTATGGAAAGATTTTCCACATTCCTTGTTAGTATATCTATTGATATCATCTTTGTTCTGAGCTTATTTAGGCAACCCCCGCACCAATCCATTGAAGTACATCAAGTAGCATGAGGACTAAGTGCATCCTTTTCTCCTATGGCCTGGTGAGGCAGCGCCACCAGGAAGAAAGTGATCAAATAGCAAGCAACAGAGTCCATGTCAGAGATGTGTAAGGATAAAGATAGAGCAGAGACTGAGGAAATGTCCTACCAATGACTGGCTCAACAGGAGACACACCTCATGGGAGAGAGCCAAACCTTGATACTATTAATGATACTCCAGTATGTTATCAGAGAGGAGTTTAACATAGCTGTTCTCTGAGAGGCTTCTTCCAGTAATGGATCAGAACACATGGTGAGACTCATAGCCAAACATTGGGCAAAGCACAGGGAGTCTTCTGAACAAGTGGGTGGAAGGTTAGAATGACCTGAAGGGGACAGGAGCTGCACAAGAAGATCAACAGAGCCAAGGAACTAAGGCTGAGGGAACTTGCGGAGACTGAACCTTTAATAAATTTTTATAATCTGATTTTTAAAAGATTTATTTTAGTTTTATATATGTGTATGTGTTTATGGCTGTATACATTTATGTGCACATATGTTCTAGTGCCCTCAGAGACCAAAACAGGAAGTTTTGATCCCAGGTGGTTGTGAGCCTCCTATTTGGGTGAAACTCCAATTTTCTCAAAGAGCAGCATGCCCTAACCTCTGAACCATCTCTCCAACCCCAGAGAGGGTTATTTTAATTAAATTTGAGTAGTGAATTTTGACCTTGATATATCTGTTATTTGTATCTTTCTTTGGGTTTGGGAAGTTATTTATTTCTTAGAATAAGATTTCCCTTACCTCAGAATTTTTAATCCCATACAATTGCTCAATAAACCAGCATGCTTTCTCTTTTAAAACTTTCAAAGCCTCTGTAAACTTCCATTTCTTATTATTGTTCTTTTCCCACCCAACTGTGGAGATGTGTTTAACCTCACTAATTTGCTGTGCTACTCTTGTATTCAAAGACATTGTTCCTTTCAACTGAGTATACTTTTTTATTTTAGTTTTTATTTTATTTTATTTTTTATTACAGTTTATTCACTTTGTATCCCCACTGTAGCCCCTTCCCTCATCTCCTCCTAGTCTTCCCTCCCTCCCACTTTCCCCCTTATTCCTTTTCTCTGCTCCCCTCATAGGAGAGAAAATCCTTCCCCTATGAGAGATAGGACCCTAGCCTATCTCTCATAAGGCTTGACTGCATTGGGAGGTGAACAAAGAGTTGACCACTGAGTTCAAGTCAGAAACAGCCCCTGTCTCCCTTACTAGGGAACCCAGTTGGAAACTGAGCAGCCTATGGGCTTCCTCTGAGCAGAGGATCTAAGTCCTTTCCATGCATGGTCCTTGGTTGGTGTATCAGTCTTTGCAGTCCCAGGTTATTTATTTTTTTTTTGTTTATTTGTTTATTTATTTATTTATTTATTTTTGTCTCTGTTGGTCTCCTTGTGGAGTTCCTGTTCCCCTCCATGTCTTTCTGTCTCCCTCTTCTTCCCTGAGGTTTCCAGCAATCTGCCTAAAATTTGAGTATGAGTCTCATTATCTCCTTCGATACCTTGGTGGATAAAGTCTTTCACAGGTCTCCTATGGAAGGCTCCTGTCCTGTTCCTTGTCTTTTCCTAATTCTAATGTCTATCTTGAGTATATTTTTGGTTAAAAGATTTCTGTTTGATTTTTGATTTCTTCAATTTATCAAGTTTCTTTGGGGAAATATAAAAATACATCTCTGTTTTCTTCTAGTTTATTGAATTTCCTTAAAATCCATTTAAAATATGTCAGTAGATTCTCCTGTATGGAACAGTTATCAACATCTGGCAATCTATTAGGTGTGGACATTTTTTAAAACATTTTTTGCTTGTTGGAGTGACTTTGGGGAATGGAAAGTTTAGTTATTTATTATAATATTCTAAGTATTTCTTAGTTTCTGCCCATTCTTCAAAAAAATTCTAAGGTGATTGTATTTGTCTCTGAGCCTATAGTTGTTTCCATTATTTCAACCCTCGATAATCATATATGACTCATTGCTGAAATATGCTCACTTTCCAAGCCACCTCTCAACAATGATAGGTTGTGATAGATGGAATAGAATTGTTATACTAGGCATGCTTCTTCCCTGCTAACCCTTAAACTCTACCAGAGATTTCAGCCCAAGATAGAAATGAATACACAAGAAAAAAAAAAGATCTTTCATAATATTAATTACTACACGTACAACACAAGATTCTATGTAAAAGTCTTTTGATAGCTACCTGGTCTTAATTACGGAGTATGACATTTTACAAGGTACTATACTGTATTCCTTTTTGCTCGTATTTACATCATTCTAGAAATTTTCTTTATCTCTCCCTGCATGCATTGCCTTTTTACATTTATATGGATAGCAGAGTAGGGAGATAGTCTCTTTGACCATCATGGGTGGTGCACCTGAGTCTCAAAGACTCAGGAGCCCATATTTCAAGAAGGGAAGATGCTTTACTAAGACCTACCCCTAGACAATGATGCAGGCTGAAACTTGACTCTAACTTATCAGTCACAGGTCTCCCCTTTATGCTATGGTCAGTTTAATTGTTCTATATGTGGCTTCCAGCTTGCATATGAACCTTCTCTTTTTACCAGATGCTGAATCTTTCTGTAGATGGCCTGGCCACAGCTATCAATATATAATATTGTTGTCTTGATTCATGTGACCCAGCAGCTAGATAATTGCTCAACTCTTATACAACCAAATTTGGAGGAAGGATGGTATTTGTAGACACGTGCAACATTATATCAGGTTAGCATTTGTATACTGTCATAATGCTAGTAAGGCTTTCTCTAGAAATTTTAAAGTGTTTAGTTTTTAACTAAATTAAATGTATAAAACCAAGAATCAAGTCTTTCTCCTCTTTTCACACTGTGACCAACTTTTTTAGTCTTCCTTAACTTTTTGTTTCTTACATGAAAAATAAGACTTATGATCTCACTTGATATCCTTAAATCTTGTAAAAGAGATTTCATGAATAAACAGATATTCAACCATTTTTCTAGAAAAAAGTAAATATTCTTATTGGTTCATTAGCTTTATTGATAATTTTGAAAATACAGTTTCTGTGGCATTGAATAAGTATTGTTTGCTGTTATTTTTCTCTCAGTTTCATTTATTTTTGTTCATTTTTATTTCTTTAGTTGCTTTTCTAGTTTCCTAATTTAGATTAATGAATTTAATCTTTAGTATATTGTGAATATAAGAGTAATTATTTCCTAATGGCCACTGATACTACTTGTGGGCATAACACTATGACTTGCATAGCCTGGAATTTTCAATTTCATCTATGATCTTGCCTGGTGATAATAATGGAAAAATAACTAATTACTCTAGACTGATGTCACTTATGACAAATTCAAATTTTATAATCTTTAAAATAAGTATTACTATTACAAAATGTCCCTTTATCAAAGAAATGCATGGGAAATGAGTTCAATGACGTACAAGAAAAAAATATTTCTCCCAAACTTTGAACACAAACTCTAGCAGAGTATTCTGGTCAAGCAATCATCTGATGCCTGAATGTACTGCAGCCTGTAACAATGGCCTGCACCTTATATTGATATTTTAAGTCTGCTGCCAGAATAAATTGCTTTAACAGTAGATATCGCTTAAGTTTTGTCTTTAATACAACATGCCAAAGAGGAAAAGATATCTCTAGGGAGACTAAGAACACTACGTGTTCAACTAAGACCACTATATCCAGAAAAATGGTAGAGTATAATACACTCTAAAATAAAGTCATTTTAAATTTAAATTTCCCTTTCAGCATAGCTTTTAGAAAGTTTTGTTTTACTTTTGTTTCATATATGAATATTTAATTAATTTGAATTACTTTAAATGGGTTACAATGTTTTTAGGTGTTTAGACCTGTGTTTTTCCTATTGCTTTTCTTATTGATTTATAGTTTTATTATCTCACAACTATTAACAAAGAGTGTAACTCCAGTTATTTTGAAATTTTTAGAGAATCATTTCATAGTCTCCAGAGTAATTGTGATTCATAAATCTAGATGAATATGTAGAAATATTTTCTATATAATATTCTAGAAGCATTTCCATACTGTTAGCTGATTGCTTTATTCATTCTTCTACATGTGTTCTGATTCTCTGTATAAAAATTCTATTAGCTTGTTAGTAGAAAAATAATTTATTTTATTATTGTGCATTTATCTTTTTATTCTCTCATATCTGTCAATTTTGTTTTATGTATTCTCACACTCTCATGCCATGTATACAACTTCAGTTATTATATGATCTCAGTAACTTGGTAATTTTATAATTATAGAAGATAGCATGTTGACTCCAGTAATTTTGTTTGTTCTATATTTTATATGTTATCGATGTAGACATTACTTGTCCATGAGTATTTTTTAGAGTTTTTAAAATTCTTTATTAATTACACCTTATTCACTTTGTATCCCTCCTGTGGTTCCCTCCCTCCTCCTATACCAATCCTTCCCTTTTTCCTCCCTCTGCATGCATTACCCTTCCCAAGTCCACTGATAAGGGAGGTCTTCTTTCCCTTCCTTCTGATCCTAGTCTATTTGTTCTTATCAGGAGTGGCTGCATTGTGTTCTTCTCTGGCCTTGTAAGGCTCCTCCCTTCTCAGGGAGAGGTGATTAAAGAGCAGGCCAATAGTTCATTTTAGTAGGTTTATTCTATATTATATGTCTATATGAGTGAGTATATACCCTGTGTGTCTTTCTGCTTCTCGGATAGCTCATTCAGGATGATCTTTTCCAGTTCCCACCATTTACCTGCAAACTTCATGAATCCTTGTTTTTAATTGCTGAGTAATATTTCATTGTGTAAATGTACCACAATTTCTGTATCCATTCCTCTGTTGAGGGACATCTGGGTTGTTTCCAGGTTCTGGTTATTACAAATAAAGCTGTTACAAACAATCCATGAGTATTTTATATGGTATGTATCTTAAATAATTTTTATTTATTGATTATTTTTCTTTATTACATCATTTTTTATAAAATGTATTTTGTTCATATTCTTTCTCCTATCCTAGCTTCTCCCAGATCCACCTTCCACCCACCCAAATTCACATTCTTTCTCTGTTTTAAATGGAGCCTTAACTTACTGATCCCTGTAGCCAGGTGGGACTTCCAGTGCAGGGAGGCAGACACCAACCCACCTATAAAAACTTTGACTGAAAATTTTTCTTGCCTACAAGAAATGTATGGATAAAGAAGTAACAGAGATTGAGAGAATGGCAAACCAATGACTGGCCCCACCTGAGACCCACCCAATGGGAAAGAACCAACTCTGACACTATTAATGATACTCTGCTATGCTTGAGAAAAGAGCGTAGCATAACTGTCTTCTGAGAGGTTCCACCCAGCAGCTGATGGAAACAGATGCAGAGATCCACAGCTAAACAATAGCCTGAACATGGGCAGTCTTGTGGAAGAGTGGGAGGGAAGATTGAGGGAACCAGAGGGGTCAAGGATACTACAAGAAAACCTAAAGAGTAAACTAACCTGGGTCCCTGAGGGCACATAGAGACTGAACCACCAACCAGAGAGCATTCATGCGCTGGGCCTAGGCCTCCTACACATATGTAGCATATGTGCAGCTTGGTCAATAGGTGAGTCCAGTAACAATGGGAGTAGGGTCTGTCTTTAACTATGCCTTCTTCTGAATCCCTTTACCTTAGCTGGGCTCACTTGTCTGGCCTCAGTGAGAGAGGATGTGCATAGTCCTGCTGCAACTTGAGGTGCCAGGGTGGGTTGGTACTCCTTGGGGTCTCCCTTTCTTGGAGAGGAAGTAGAGGGTGGAATAAGGGGATAGGGTATGAGGGTGAGAGTGGGAGCATGGGAAGGAAGAGACTGGGATCAGGCTGTAAATCGATTAAACAAATGAATGAGAAAAAAAACACAAAATAAACTAACCAAACGATAACAGCAAAACCACAAAAAAAGAAAATAAAAGAAAAAAAGAACTCCTTTAATGTGATATTGTACCCATATGGGTAAAGAGTACCCATAGAGCATTGAATTACTCTGCTCATTTCAGAGAAGTTCCTTATTGCTGGAGATTGTAACTGATACAGAAACGTAGAAGTGGACAATGTACAGAGAGTGAGAGACCTTGGAGCACTCAACTCTAAATGGGTTATCTTTATCAAGCTCCTCACATCATGGTTTAGAAATCTATGTGGAAACAGATGTAGAAAGAAAACTCCAAGGAAAATAGTGTATTCCAGATATAACACTTTCTTCACTGGGACTGTGCCAGCATACTAAAGACCTGCACAAGACAAAATTCCAACTCAAAGTAGAAATAGACACACAGTCACCCCCAACCCAGAAACTATAGCAAATAGAGAAGGAAAAATCAATTTATTTCAAAACAGTGAGGCTGAATGTATCAACCACACTCCAGGGCAGGCTTCATACTCAGGAGGAGTTAACCAACAAAAAACAAATTACATAATCATATATATAAATATATATGTATATGCAGTTATATATAGTTATATATGCATCTTTTGTTGTATATAATGTGGCTATATATATATATATGCATTTCTTTTATTTGCTTTGTATTTTGCACAATGTGTTTTGATCATATTTACCCTTCCTGTTTTCTTTATACTATGTCTAATATATTTCTTTATCCAAACCTGAAATAATTTCAGGATTTGGGGAATAGTTTGGAGCACCTTCAAGTTGACAACTAGCTTTTTTTTTTTCATGAAACTATCCCTGACATAATAATTAATGATGAATATGTGGATTTTATTCTCAAAACTGTGAGCAATAAAAACATCTAGTATTACCAATAGTATGAAGGTACAACCTGAATTTATGGTCATTTGAGAAAAGAGCGTAGCATAATTTATGCAACAAGAGAAAAAAGTAGAAAGAAAGAGATAAATAAACAGAGAGGGGGAGGGAAAGAGGGAAAGAAAGGGGAGGGAGAAAAGGAGGGAACATGGAAGCATGGGAGGAGCAGGGAATGGGAAGGAAGGAAGGAAGGAAGGAAGGAAGGAAGGAAGGAAGGAAGGAAGGAAGGAAGAAAGAAAGGAAGAAAGGAAAGAAGGAAAGAAAGGTAGAGAGAGTGCAGGAGGGAGAAGAAATTATGTAGCCTGGTAAGGAAGCAAGAACATTATCTCTATTCATGGTGACATGATTAACTTGTGCTGGCTAGTCTTATATCTTGATACACAGACTAGAGTTATTTGAAAGAAGAGAATCTCATTTGAGAAAATAGCTTCATAAGATAGGACTATAAGGCATTTTCTTAATTAGTGTTTGATGGGAAAGGGCCCAGGCTATTGTGGGTAGAGCCATCCCCAGGCTGGTGGTCTTGTGTTCTACAAGAAAGCAGGCTGAGCAAGTGAGGGAAAGCAAGCCAGTAAGCAACACCCTTCAGTGGCTTCTGTGATTAGCTCCTGCCCTTTTTGAGTTCCTGTCCAGACTTCCTTCAATGAGAACAACAATATGGAAATATAAACTAAATCTTTCATCTCCAACTTGCTTTTTGGTCATGTTTTATGATAGCAATAGAAACCACAACTAAGACATAACTATATAGGGATTTCCAGTATTTTAAAATTTATTCTAGAAAGCTGCAATATCAAAGAAGAACACATACATTTTTAAAAATTGTGAAGGATCACTGTAGTATATTATTAATTCTGTTGAAAGCAATATTTACAAAAATAAGAAAATGTGATAATAAACCCTTTCCAGTCCCCATTGACTAGAGTACTGAAATAGTATAGATTTCAGTTCTTTATAAATTAGTCTATAGGTACTATTGAGTTCATATCAACATTTTAAAAAATGTAGTCATTGAAAAGATTGTAAAATTTATATGGAAAAGCACATTTAAGACAGCTAAAAGAATCTTTTAAGCAAGAACAAATTGGAGATAATGTCTGTACACAATTACTTTTTGCGTCAGTTTGAAGGCATTAATGATGAACTAAAAATGAGTCAGTTTCACAATGAGGATGTAAGTCAAAACCCTTACCTCTTAGTCATTTGACCTAGAGTGAGCATAGATTTGAATTCTTTATTTCATTTTTCTCTGTTTTCTCTTGTCCCTGTCTGTCTATTATATGGGTCTGTATCTGTACCTGCATAAAGTCTAACTTGCGAATCTGTTCCTGTGCCTGTGCTATTTCTCACAAAGGGCTTTCCTCTCCATTTTGTTCAGCACAGAAAGTATCACACATGAAGGAATGGAATATAGAAATCTTTAACAGAGTTTTACAAGAGTTTAAGTCATTGGTTGTAATTGATCCCCAAACAACTCAGACAGTAAATAAAATAATAAAAACAAAGAAACGCTGTCGAGCAATATTTAAATGCCACTTTCAACATTTACAGATATTCATTTTTTAATTATTTTTGTGAATTAGTTTATTCACTTTGTATCCCAGCTGTAGCCCCCTACCTCGCCCTCATCCACTCCCAATCCCACTCTCTCTCCTTCATCTCCTCCCATGACCCTCCCCAAGTCCATTGATAGGGGAGGTCCTCCTCTCCTTCCTTCTGACCCTAGCCTATCAGGTCTCATCAGGACTGGCTACATTGCCTGCCTCTGTGGCTTGGTAAGGATGCTCCACCCCCGGGGAGAGGTGATCAAAGAGCCAGCCACTGAGTTCATGTCAGAGACAATCCCTGTTCCCATTACTGGGGAACCCACTTGGAGACTGAACTGCCATGAGCTACATCTGTGCAGGGGTTCTAGGTTATCTCCATACATGGTCTTTGTTTAGGGTATCGGTCTCACAGATTTTTTATTCTGTTGCTCTCCTTGTGGAGCTCCTGTCCCCTCCAGGTCTTTCTATCTCCCCCATTCTTTTATAAGATTCCCTGCACTCTGCCCAAAGTTTGGCTATGAGTCTCAGCATATGCTTTGATACCGTCCTGGGTAGAGTCTTTCAGAGTCCCTCTGTGGTAGTCTCCTATCCTGTTCCCTGTATTCTCCTTCTTCTTATGTCCAGCCCATTTGCCTGTCTTTTTTTTCTATTCATCTTTTTTTATTAGTTACAAAACTGTAACTGTAACTGATTCATTTTGTACCCCAACTGTAGCCCCTCCTTCATTTCCTTCTATTCCCACCCTCCCTCCCTCCCTCATCTCATCCCTGGCCCTCTCTAAGTCCACTGAAGTGGGAGGTCCTTCTCCCCTTCCATCTGATATTAGCTTATCTGGTCTTTCCAGGACTGGCTGCAATGTCCTCCTCTGTGGCCTAGCAAGGCTGCTCTTCCCTCAGGGGAGGGGGGAAGTTAAAGAGCCAGCTGTTGAGTTCATGTCAGAGACAGTCCCTGTTCCCATAATTAGGGAACACACTTGGATACTGAGCAGCCATGGGCTACACCCAGGCAGGGGTTCTAGGTTATATCCATGCATGGTCCTTGGTTGGAGAAACAGTCTCAGAAAAGAACCCTGTGCCCAGATGTATTTGGTCCTTGTGGAGCTTCTGTCCTCTCCAGGTCATACTAACTCTCCCTTCTTTCATATGATTCTCTGCACTCTGCCCAAGGTTTGGTTATGAGTCTTAGCCTCTGTTTTGATACAAGAACATTTGCTCAACCATGTTTGTAGCAGCTTTATTTGTAATACCCAGAACCTGGAAACAACCCAGATGTTCCACAGTTGAGGAATGGATACAGAAATTGTGGTACATTTACACAGTGGAATACTACTCAGCAATTAAAAACAAGGAAGTCATGAACTTTGCAGGCAAATGGTAGGATCTAGAAAAGATCATCCTGAGTGAGGTATCCCAGAAGCAGAAAGACACACATGGTAAATACTCACTAATAAATGGAAACTAGACCTATAAGATAGGATAAACATACTAAAATCTGTACACCTAATGAAGATAAACAAGAAAGAGGACCTGGAGTAAGATGATCAATCTTCACTTAGAAAGACAAATGTGATGGACATTGCAAATAGGAGAAAACAAGTAATAGAACAGAAGTCTACCACAGATGGCCCCTGAAAAACTCTACCATTTGCCTTTCTGAATGAGGATTGATTATCTTACCCAGGGTCCTCCTTCTTGCTTAGCTTCTTTAAGTGTACAAATTTTAGTAGATTTATCCTATTTATTTAAATATTCATTTTGTAAGATTGTTTTCAAAGAGCCAGCAACTGAGTTCATGTCACAGACAGCCTCTGCTCCCTTATTAGGAAGCCCTTTTGGATACTGAGCTGCCACAGGGTACCTCTGTGCAGTTGGTCCAGGTTATCTCCATGAATAATCCTTGTTTGGAGTATCAGTCTCAGAAAAGACCCCTAGGCCCAGATTTATTGGTTCTGTTTTTCTCCTTGTGGAGCTTCAGACCCTTCCAGAAGGGGGAGCAGCCTGACCAGGCCACAGAGGAAGACTAAGAAAGACAATCCTCATGAGACCTGATAGGTTAGGATCAGATGGAAGGGGAAAAGGTCCTCATTATTAGTGAACTGGGGAAGGGGCATGGGAGGAGATGAGGGAGGGTAGGATTGGGAGGGAAATAGGGTGGGGCTACAGCTGGGATACAAAGTGAATAAATTGTAATAAATAAAAATTATATTAAAAATAAAAATAGCAATCAAAAACAGATTGCTTTCCAGCTATATTTGCTGTTTTCAGCAATCATAGCACATATACAAACCCACATGCATTATTCTTGGGCTAGTGAAATGGGAGAGTATATAATTTAGGATCACAGCTACACATTACCTTAGATTGTAAAAGTTGCTTATATGTGAAATCCAAGGCAACTCATGTTGGCTGTTATATTTTTCTGTTAAAGTCAGTTAAACAAAAAAGGCTGAGAAAAGAATAGGAGAGCAGTCTTAAGTTTTAAGTAACCTCAACTAACTACTAACTCTGGCTGTTAGGTCCAACACAATTTACAGTCTTTTAGAATGCAAGAGATTTTTTTTTTAATCTCATAAAGTATAGCCACAGAGTTTAAAAGCAGTTGATAATAAAAATACTGGTGAAAGCACAGACACATAGGTTAATAAAAAGAATAAATAAGAAACAAATCATTATCTACTTGATTTTAAAAAATATAAATTAAATAACATTAGATTTTTAAAGACACTAGAATGATTAAACATATAAGTTAAATCTTAATTTCATTTCTTATCACACAAATATTTTTGGCCTCCATTTATCTCATAAAATGTTGTTTATGCCCTTTTATCTCAATTAGTGACCAGTGAAATTAAAGCACTTCCTCCTAATTGTAATCAGAACAATGCTCACCAAAATAAAATCATAGGGGCTGGGGAGATGGCTGTCAGGAATTTGAGTATCAAACAAACATGAGAACCTGAGGCTCGGATCCCCAACACCTACATTAGAAAGCCTGCAACACAGTCATGAGGAGGCAGAAGCAGAGCAACCTGGAGCTTACTAGCCAGCCAGCAGAGCTGAAAAGGTGAGCACCAGATGCAGTGAGAGACCATGTCAAACAAACAAATAAATAATGAGGTTGAGCTGTTGGTATGTTCCAGTGGAGTCTTACTGTTATTGCAGAAGACTCCAGTTCAGTTCCCAAAACGCTTTTCAGGTGGATCAGAACTGCCTGTAACTCCAGATGTAGGGTCTCTGACACCTCCTCTGGCCTCTTCAGGCACTTGCACTCCCCCGCCCCATATATACACAAATACACGAAATAAAAATTACAAAATAAAACAAAAACTTTAAAAGTGAAATCGGAGCATATATACAGCAATGTTCCCAATAAGCCCGACATCTCTCAAATCTGATGTATGATTATAGTGTAATTTAACTCATTTCCACATATACATAGCCAGAATTTAGGCTTTGTGTTAGGTTGCTTTTCTATTCCTGTGTAAAATGCCCTGATGAAGGCAGCTGGTAGAAGGAAAGGTTTATTTGTCCTTACAGTTCCAGAGCAATGAGCACCCACCCACCACCTTCACAGCAGGGAAGCATGCTATCAAGCAGCCACCGCCAGTGGAGCACCTGAGGGTTCACATCTCAAACCACAAACAGAAAGCAGAGTGAACTGTGATTGGTGTGTATCTTTTGAAATGCCAAAGTCCACTCCCAGTGACATATTTACTCCACAAAACCATGGCTCCTAAATCCTACTACACAGCATGACCCACAGGGGACCAAGAATTCAAATGTCCTAGACTATGTGGGATGAGTCATCTCATGTGAACCATCACATACTTTCATAGTGAACTTTATTACCTTCAGACATGCAACATTGTGAGCAAAACACTATTTTCTTATACATTCAAATGTGTGTGTGTGTGTGTGTGTGTGTGTGTGTGTGTGTGTGTGTGTGTGTGTGAATTTTCCTCATGGCTAGGGATGCTGAACTCATTTTTCAGTGTTTATTGTTATTCATATTTCTCCTTTTAAAAATACTCTGTTCAGATCCTGAGTTCATTTTTAATTAGGTGGTTTTTCTTGTTTAGTTTCTTGATTTTTGTGTGTTATAGACACTAATCCTATGCCATATGCAGAGCTGATAAAGGCATATTTGTTTACCATTCTCTGTGCTACCTCTTTACTATACTGAAGGATTCTTTTGCTTCATAGAAACCTTTAATTTAATGAGAACCCATTAATCATTGCTCTTATGTCCTGAACTGCCAGAATCCTATTTAGAAAACCCTTGTCTGTACTTATATATTGAAGTGCAATCTCCACATTTTCCTCTAGAAGTTTCAATGTATCAAGCTCTTCTGTTAAGTTCTTTGATCAATTTCAAGTTGAATTTTGTTCAGGATGAGTTTTAAAGTTTCAGTTTCACTTATCTAAATATTGTGCAGTTATCCCAGTATCATTTATTGCTACCTTTCCTCCACTGTATGTGTTTTTCCCCAAATATCAGGTAGCTATAGTTGTATAGACCTTTATCTTGTTCTTCTATTCTGTCCCATTGATGTGCATGTCTGTTTTCTGATAGTATTTAAAAAAAAAAACTTTCTATGTCTCTGTAATATAACTTGAAAGCAGGCGTGCTGATACATTACACATTACTCTTTCTAGTTACCCTTGCTCTTTTGTATATTTGTATTAATTTTAAAAAAGAAAAAAACTATGTTGGCATTCTGATTGGTGTTGCATTGAATATTTAAATTATTTTTCTATGGTGGCCATTTTAGAAGAATAATTCTTCCAGTATATAAACATAGGAGGGTTTTTTTTTTTTTTTTGCATCTTTTACGAGCATCCTAAAAATTTAAAT
>NW_026591665.1:0-17660 GCF_907164565.1 Psammomys obesus | reverse complement strand
TAATAGCATTTACCTTACCTTGGCAAGCAATATCTGCCTTTTTTTTTTCTAGCTAATTAATTTTATGAATTATCTTGTAACATCTTTCCAGATATTCAAATTGTATCTGCAGGTATTTGGTCGTTTTTAAAACTGGGATAGAGGGAGTGTAGTTCCTCTATTCAATGTACTAAAATAATTTCCTCTTGACTTTTACTTTTCAGCTTTTATTTTTATTTTTTCTGTCCTTTGAATTGTCTTTTATAGTTCATAGTTGTTTATCTTTTTTTCTCTGTAAAGGTGGAGATTCAAAAAATAAATATTACAATACATTTCCTTTTGTTCTCAAAAGTTCACGTATTATGGACTTGCCCTTATCATTTAAAGGGCAATCTTTTCTCTGATCTTTGTCTTGTTCCTGATAATTTCCAAGAAGTTTTTCTTGTTGATGTTATGCAAGTTGCAACTTCATTGTGATTTTAACTTTTGGGACTTTCCTGGCCTTCACACTATTTCTTGGTAGGTTAAACTAAGTGCACAATCTAATATACACATTTAATACATATATACACACATATATGTTAATGGTCTTTTAATATTACTCATCATATGTACTATAATTTAAAACAGAAATGTATATATACATATATATATTGTTTTTTAATGCTCTAAAATTCTATATAGAAACTTTAAAAAATATCTCAGTATGGAAGATTTTATCTTTTACCCTGAACTATCAACTTCTTGGGTTTAATTATATTTCCAAATCCCTATAAGTTTCATTTAACGATATCTGAAAAACACATATGCAAATTAAAAGTAGTGCTTCAAAGTTAAACCTGAAGTAAAAGGATGACTCAAGAGAAAAATCTAACAGAAAGCAACACCTACTTCTGCCTGGGTAATTCACAATAAAGCAGATTTGAGTTATTTCTTCACTGAAGAGTAGCCACAGAAGGGCCAGAGCTGATTTCTTCACTTGACAGATGGAGTCTAGCAAATCTATTTTTTTCCTTTGTCAGACTTGTAGCGAACCAAGCACATTTAAAAACAGAGTTAATAAAATGAAATATTTGTTCATAAATAGACAATAACGGGGACACAGTTTTACATGTTCCTTCCAGGCAGCGTAAATTGGCTATTAGCATAAGCTCCTTTCGAATATTGGTTTTGTTAATACAAAAGAAGCTCCAGAACATCCTCCTCCCTGAAACTATTTTCCATCCCTTAAAAGGAATTTTATATTTAATGTTCAGATTAAACTCTGTAAAATTGGTTGCTATGCAGAGGGAACTAAGCAACAAAATTATCTTCCTAAATGAAATGAAATGATAATGATTCTTGCAATGCTGAGGGTGAAACAGGTAGCAGTGTGGGAGAAGCAAGGAGCACATAATTTTACTGGGTTAATATCTATCTCAGAAAAACTGAAGAATGAATACTCTATAAGCTATTTCTTCAGCTTACATCGAATAGCGTTGGATAGTATATTATGGAGCAGTTTGTAAATACTATCACAGACACTGTGGTTCATTAAGGAAGAGTAATTTGTTTCTTCCTTGTAGACACTTAGAATTTATGTTTAGAATGCCTTTTTGTTAGATAACTGTCCTATGCCTGGTTTAACATTGACTTGAGAGGAATAATTTGACTTGCGTTCCTTAGGGGGATACTAAATGATTTGGCTCAATAAAGAATGTTGTGTCATGAGATAATTAAATTTGGAATATCATAAAGAAGTATAATGACAGATGAAACATGTTGGTGTTTATGTAATGCTTATGTTTCCTTAAATCCAGGAGGAAAAGGAAGCCTTATTTTCATCCAAACTTTTCCCAGGTTTTCAATATATTGTCATTCAGATCTTACTCTGTAAAAACAACTCTCAGCAGCCAAAATCTTAGGGAGTATAGCAATTCTATAAATCAGTCTTTCTGACCCCCAGTATCAGGGAAATGAAGAAGTCTCATCATTTTTTCTTTTTATTTGTTCTCCTACAGAGAAAGGGTGGCTGTATTATTATTTTGAAGATATATAAATTCTTTAGATTTTTCCCCTCTTGGTATTATAAGATCCAACACCACCTATTCCAGGATCTAAGAAAAATACAATTTATATTGTAAATGCTACTAAATGAAAAACAATAAATCCTCAATTATTCACTGTATTCAATTAGCTGGTGAGTCCAGCTTTTTAAGAACAAAAGTTATACTATCTGTGAAATCTGAGGATTCAGTTTAGTTATCAAAGAACACAGAAAACAATCCCTTTTCTAGGCATTGTCATAGTCATTAACTCAAAATGTACTCATATAATATATATAAAATCCCTTGATGTACCTACTATTACCTCTGTACAAGAGGTGAATTAACCAAGGCACAAAGAAATCAAATAAGGTCTAAGGTCACAGAATTAATCTTTATATAGAGGTAGAGATTCAAAGTCAGACATTAGGCTCCCAGATCTTTTAAGGATTATACTATTAGTACTTGTGCCCTACTGCCTCTTCAGAGATATCTGATAAGAAACTGCAGATAATATATATATTTATTTGATTATGTTATTAAAAATAACCTTTGGAGTTTATTTTATACAATGTTAGAAGAAAATAATGCTAACATTTTGATTCATATGTAAAAATATTAAATTGCCATTTTATTTGATGTTCAGATTATATATATACATATATGGTGTACATGCTAGCCAATTATCTCTACATATGTGTGCAGCAATCTTTTAAAAAAAGGAATGGTTAGAAAAATATTGAGTACTCATCTTCTTCACTAGCCAAATAAATATTTTTTAATGTATGCTGACTGGTGTAGTAAAGATTAAAATCATCTTCTAAAATGTCTTCAAATTTTTATTTGATTTATGTGAAACCCAAAAGTATCGCATAAAATAGTTGTCAGTAATAGCTTATAGGCAAAGGTGATTATATAGATTAATATTAAATTATATATTTTAATTAGCACTTAAGTACTGCACTGAGTTAATTTTTATGAAACTACCTTGTTAATTGCAAAGTATTATAGAAATAATTTTGTTAGCTGAAATTACTCTTTAAATTTACCTAATAATAATGGGTTTGAAACATGTCTTTTACTATGTAACTTTCATATTGGTCCACTAGTAGAATAAAGAATGCATACAACAGTTTCTGCAAATGCTAAGGTATTTGGGGATAATAATTTTTTTCAGGTCAATGTAAATTGCTGTTAGTAATACTCTAAGTTGGTATTGAAAATATATCTTTTTTTCATCATTCTACATCTAATTAATCTCACACAATATCATTTCCTTCATGTTCTCATTTCTTTCTGCAATTCTATTGTTCTTTGATTTTTCTACCTGTCACTCTTTATAATCAAAGAATGTACCTGAAATTCATTGTGAGGGTATAAAAAGTAGCTGCAACTTGGATATTTTTTCAAATTATTTTACAATCATGAGACTTTTATCATTTAGAATCAAATTTCAGTTTTAACAATAAAATTTTCTTCAGTGTACCACATTATTACTATCCACACAAGCTGCTAAACTCAGAGTCACCTTTGATTCATTTTTTTTCTTTTCTTTATTCTGTCCTTCTTTCTTAACATTTTCACTTATTGAGCACCTACTATGTAATAACCAAGATTTTAGAGTCTAAGAAGATAAAGGAAGCACAAATCTTTGCAACAATGGAGTTGATACTTTGTTTCTAAATTTCACATTTGCAATTATTAACATATTAATTCATGAATTAATGAGATTTACTATAATATTTTTACACAGAAACATTCGGTGCACTGATCATGTCTATTCATTCTTTTCCTTTCACTTACAAATGCACCTTTACAATTAATTTGTCATACCTCTTCTACTTTCAAATTAGTTTTAGACTGCTCTTTACATAAACAAGATAATTTAACATACTTATATTTTTGTTGCTCGACTGGATTGCTTCATTTAACATATCTTTCAGTCCCGTACATTTCATACATAGAAATTCAGATTTCTTCTATAGTTCTTTTTAAATTTATTTTTATTTTGTTCTCTTGACATCCCGGTTGTAGCACTATCCCTACTCCACTCTCAGTCCTATTCTCTCCCTCCCCCTGCCCTTTTCCTCAGGAGATTTAACCTTGTAGGAGAAAGTGTGTTATTGAAGGTGGGAACTGAAGTTTCAAAAGCCTATACCAGCCCAAGCCTCACATTCTTTTTGCCTTCTAATTGTGGATCAGATGTAAGTTCTCCGCTACTTCTTTGGCAGCATACTTGCCTATTGGCTGCCATTTTCCACAGTTGATGGTCATGAACTCACCTTCTGAAACAGTACACATGGCCCAATTAAATGGTTTTATTTAATGCCTTAGTCATGATGTCTCTTCATAGGAAAAGTTACTAAGACAATCTCCCTCACTCAGCAGTCATAAGCTGTTCATTGTTAAGGGTATGATCCCATGAGATTCCCCCCGTTCATGTTAGCATGTCTATTGATATTTGTAATTAAGATAATTTTATGCAGCCATTTCTACATGAATCAGTTTCATATAAGACTTCCTAGTATTCTGGCTCTTACATTAATTTCATCACTTCTTTTGCCATCTTCCCTGAGCCATAGATTCAGGAGCTGTGATATATATATATATATATATATATATGTGATATGTGTGTGTGTGTGTGTGTATGATATAAATGTATGATGTAGAATGCAGTAAAATATTTGTTGGTAAAGTAGAGGTAGTAGTTCATCCCCCTCCCAAGGTCAATGACCAACTATAGAGGAAATTTGTCATGACTGTTACTAGAGCTTTTATTAAATAGTCCATGACTCTTGTGGAAACATTATCAGCCCAAGTGGCATAATTTCTTTAAATTATATGTATATACACCCCACACACATACTACTTAGTAATACTTAGTAATACTTAGTAAAGTATACTACTTAGTAATACATACTACATACTACTTAGTACTAAGTAGTATTACTTAGTATTACTAAGTAATAAGTAATTACTAAGTTATTACTTAGTAATAAATTACTTACTAAATTAATAAGTATATATTACTAAATTAATAATAATATTACTTACTAAATTAATAAGTATTACTAAGTAATACATACTACATACTACTAAGTAATACATGCATAATACATACTACTTAGTAATACTTAGTAAAATATAAAGTAATATGATTTCAAAGTAATATCTTTTCAATGTCTTCTGTGTTATTGATCCATCTTTCCAATTCTATTCTCTGTATTGTCCTCTGCCTTACTTAGTTAAAGCCATCTTCATCTTCATTTTCTCCTTCACAGAACCTGTTTCCTACAGTTCCCTAATCAAGAGTTACTGCCCCTCCTTAGTCCCTTTTTTGCTTTTCTGGTTTGTATTGTCTGTGTAGAAGCTTTTAAATATTATTTAATCCCATTTTTCAACTTTGCATTTGTTTTCTGTACTTTTTAAATTCTATCCAAAAGAATGATTGTTCAGACAAATATATTGAAATGTACTCCTATTTTTTTTTTCTGCAGTAGTTTTAGAATTTCAGTTGTATATTAAAGTTTTTGAAGTGACAGGTGGGCTCCTGTTCAGCATTAATTAGGGTGTCAACATTTCCTATGCAGATTGTTTAAAAGGCTATCTCTTCTCTGTGTACATTTTGGAGCCATTGTCAAGAATTATGTACTTATACATTTATAGATTTTTTAAAAAAAATTTCTCTCCTCTTCCATTTATTCTTTGAGCATACACTGATGAATTGAGTAAGGTTCATATATTTGTATGCTTAGTCATCAGGGAAGTATACTACATGAGAAGAATTAATAGATATGAACTTTTTGGAGTAGGTATGGACTTGCTGGAGGAAGTATGTCACTGGGAATGGGTTTTGAGGTTTCAAAAGCCCATGCCAGCCCCAGACTCTCTCTTTTTGCCTGCAGATGTAGATGTAGAACTCTCGGCTACTTCTCCAGCACTATGTTTGCCTAAGAACCACCATGCACTCAGCCATGATAACAATGTGTTAAACCTCTGAAACTGTAAGCAAACCCCAATTAAATGTTTTATTTTATATGAGTTGTAGTGGTCATGGTGTCTTTTCACATAAATAGAATAATGACCAAGACACATACCATTCTGTTTTTGTTACAGTGGCTCTGCAGTGTTTTTTGAAATAATCTATTTAGATTTCTCTGATTTTACTAAGTATCCTTGAGATAACATAAATTATTTGTGTAGTTATATTATTTCATAAGACTTTTTAAATCATTGATATTTTGATAGGCATGAGATTGAATTTGTGGGTCACTTTGGTTATCAGAGACACTGTAATAATCCCATATTTTCCAGTGTAAGAACATAAGAATTATTTCCACCTTTGGTATAACTTTAATTTCTTTTTAGTGTCCAGCAATTTCTATGTTAGGAAGTTCCATGATTAATTTATTTAAGTTTAGTCTTAAGTGTTTTGATTGTTCTAGCTGTTAAGAAGTAATGAAAAAATTTGCAGGAGAATGAGAAATGAGAAAACTTGGAACCCTTCATCAAATCCCTTCTCTCAGGACCCAGGAAGCTCTGCAGAAAGGAGAGCAGAAACCGTATAAGAGCCAAAGGGTATGGAAGACACCAAGAAAATAAGTCTCTCTAAATAAACATGACCAAAGTTCATATGAACTTGCTGAGATTGAGGTAGCATGTATAGGGCCTGCAAAAGTTTAAGCTAAATTGGGCCCCAACACTGAGAGAAGAGGATATGAGCCCCCACTCCTAATGCAGAACCTAGCTTCAATTGATAGGCACTTGTACATGAAAATTTCTTTTTATCCAAGGTATTCTCACTGGAGTAACAAGCCACTTATCAGGGTAGGCCCATTGCCCAGTAGTAGATGGTCAAAACAATTAATAAACTCAGTAACCTCATTGGGGGTCATTGTCTCATAATATTTTATCAGGAAATTTTAAGTGTTATATGTGTATGTGTATTCAGAACAACAATTAATGAAAGAGGCCATGAATTTGAAAGTGAGTAAGGTAAGGAGTATTATATGGAAAGGTTTGGAGGGTAAAAGGGAAAGGATGTAATTATATTATAATTTCGAAAATAAAAAAATTAAAGGAGCTATTTTTATTTCCTCTTTTTCTGTTACAAATAGGAATATTCCTGTTGTTATTTATCACTTGCCCAAGTACTCTGGCTAAACTTCTATCTGTCATACTAAGAGTGGTGAAATTAAACATGGTTGCCTTGTGCTTCACTGAAGAGGAAGCATTTTCAGTTTATATTATATTAAATAATATGTTGGCTATGGTTTTGTTACACATACTTTTTATCATATTGGGTTTCATTTCTTGAAATTTTGGTCTTTCATTCCTTTTATCATGAATGTTTGTGGAATTCTATCAAATGTGTCTTTGCTTCCGTCATTGATGAGCATATAATATTTATTATTTATAGTATTTATTTTATGCAAGTTTATGAACTTATGTTGTACATTTTTTGCACCTCTGGTATTAAGCTTCATTCAAATTTTGGTAATTCTTTCATTTTCTTTACTAGTATTTTGTTGAGAGTTTTGCATCTACATTCATAAGAACATTGTTCTACATCTACGTTTGTTCATATCTTTCTTTTATTTATTTTTTTTACCTTTATGTGCTTTATTCAGATAATAGTGCCGGCCTAGTAGGTTAGGTTTTAAGAACTATCAGCTTTTTATTACATGGATCAGTTTGATGATCATTGATGTTAATTCTATAAAGCATTTAATTTAAAAACACATCAGTATAATGATCTGGACTTGAGCTTTCCTTTGATGAGAGATTTTTATTACTTTTTTGACTGTTCCGCTCTATATTTAACCAATCAGATGATAATAGAGAACAATGTTTACAGAGTACTAAGACAGGTGATGCTTCATAATAATGACAATACCAAAGTCTGACCTACAATCAGATCTCTGCCTGGCACAGAAATCAGCATTTGAATACACAGTGCACAAAAACACTCCAACATCTCCCCCTTTGAGTCCAATAAAAGGCTCTTTCTCTTACAATAATAAACTATATACAATAGGAACAATTACGAAAATCATCAAGTAAGAATTACATTCACAATGTCCAGTCTGTTTGCATTTGACAATCTTAGAGAAATTACTCCATTATCTATCCTACATTGGTGAGTTCAAAGTTCTAATTCTCTTTTTATCATAACTTGCATTTATCAGCCCATAAATATCCTTTTAGATCTTAAAACATTTTAAACAAATTAAACTTAACCGTGAGACTAATAACTACCTAGTCTTCAACCCCATCAGAGACCTGAAAAAAATAAATATTACCTGAGTGAAAAGGAAGTACAGAGCAAGCAGTTTCCCAAATTATAGAAATGACAGAGACAGCTAGTTGCCTGGACAGTCACCCAAAATTCCTCAACAACATTGGAGAATCCATCTTCTGCCTTCTGGCCCAGTATAAGACAGAATTTTCTGTGAAGCAGGAATTAGATAAAATAAGCCTAACTTATCTTTACAAAGTAGTGAAATCTACTTCTTCCATATCCTGTTTGTTCACAGCTTGGACAACATTCTTTCTGCAGTTGAAGTAGGAGCAGATTTTTGCCTGGTGATTAGCTTGCCACATAATCAAACTTCATATGGAAGTTGTTTGATGGCCATCATCCTCTTTGAAGAAGAAAGAGGGTACTGCCAGGAGTTGACATGTATCACTTTCAAAAGCCTTTTTATTAATAAAACAGCTTTAAATGCCATGTTCTGTATATCTCTGAGGCTTTTGAAGGCCATCTATCTACAATATATCTGAATAGGCAAACATTGCTTGTTTCTAATTATTTACTATCTGTTCAACCTTGAAAACATTTACAGAAGGCCAAATAGTACGTATTTCTGTGATTAACTAATCTAGTACCTCACATGATCATAAGTTTGATTGACTGCTAACTTGTCTTTCTTAATTATTCTAAACAGTTTTTAATAGCAGCTTTCAAAGACTAGAACTTCATATTACATTGTAAAATGCGTTGCATTGGCATTGGCATAATACCGTAAACATGAATTGAAGCATATATATATATGTATATTGTATGTGTGTGTTGTAGCAAATATAACCTTAAATTTATATCAATGTACAAAAGTCCATATCAATGTTAAGTGTGGACCTGAGATTTCCTTTGACTAGAGATTTTTATTATTTTAATAAATATCATTGCTTATTACTGGTTTATTTCAAGATTTGAATATTATTTTAGCTTAGAGTATGTCTTGTGTTTTCAGAAAGTTATTCATTTTCTTTGATATTTCCTAATGTGTTATATAAATTTACACAATAATTCCAAATTATGTTTGGTTTTTTGATACAAATGATAAGTTTTATTTGTATAGTAAATAAGTATCAACAGTCAATACAAGTTCAAAGCCAACCACCAGCCCTGCGACTGAGAAACAGTTGGGTGACTTCCTTCAGGTTGCTCCTCAGAAAGGGCATGGTGACACCTGTGCTAAACACATGGCAGTGGCCAGGGACTTCATGATCAATGCAGTGGGTGGCTGTGACATGCACTGAATGATCTATGGGTAGAGCAAGCCTAGTTAGGGACTATTGGGATGGGGCCTCAATCAGAAGGGCTCTTGTCTTCGCTGTATAATCACTGGCCCTATGTTTGGTTTTCTATGGTATCAATATTTTTAAAACATTGTCAATTATGTATATTTTTTCAGAGAATCCACTATTTACTCCCTTAATAATCTTAAGTGATCTATAGACTCTACTCATTTATTTCTGCTCAGGTGTTCATTACTTATTATTCTTTTCCTTCTATTAATTTTGCATTAGGTTCATTTCTTTGGAAGTAATGTTATTGTGTATCCCATTCCAATATCAAAATTATGTTCTAAATGTCTTCATGTACCAAGTTCTGAAATTCAATGCACACATTATCACATCTACTTTTTGGTTGATAGGAATTTCCAAGATCATGCTACATGCATTATGAACCTCAAAGATTTTAGTCTATATGATCTAATTATGTTTACATTGAGTACAATAGAGCAGCAAATTTGCCCTATATTTTTAACTGTTTCAGTATGATTGTCATTAAAGTGTTGATGACTTGGACATTGCTAGTGGGCATGAAAAATAGTACAGCTGTAAAAAATAGTCTGACAGCAATCAAGTTAAATCTGTAATTACCATATGACCCAGTAATTTCATTCCTGCTTATATATACATACACATGTGTGTGTATGTGTGTGTGTATTTAAAAGAAAGAGTGCAGGAAATCTATGGAAGAAGAGGGAGACAGAAAGACCTGGAGAGGACAAGAACTCCACAAGGAGACCAACAGAGCCAAGGATGACTGAAGTGACTGATACTCCAACCAAGTTTGCATAGGGAGGACCTAGACCCCCTGCTCAGAGGAATTCCATAGGCTGCTTAGTTTCCAAGTGGATTTCCAAGTAAGGCGGACAGAGGCTGTCTCTGACATGAACTCAGTGGCTGGCTCTTTGATTACTGACCCCTGGCCTGGCATATCCTTGCCAGGAAACAGACGAAGATGATTCAGCCAGTTCTGATGAGACCTGATAGTCTAAAGTCAGAGAGAAGGGAAGGAGGTCTATCAGGGGTCTAGGGAAAGGGCAGACAGGGAGAATAGAGAAGGTGGGTGAGGGGGCTACAATGGGGATACGAAGCGAATAAATTTTAATTAATTAATTGATTGATTGATTAAAAATATAAAAAGAAATTAGTATTCCCAGGCTTGGTGGCATATGGTCATAATAGCAGATCTCAGGATATGGAGCAGAATGTTAAAAAAATTCTACCAAGCCTCAAGTATATAATGGGACATGTAAAAACTAATCAAAAAAGAAAGAAAGAGGGGGGGCAAGATGGCAGCACCGGGAGAACACCTTGTCTGAGAAGCGGGACAACACACTCCGTGCAGTGACCAGGAGACTGAACTCTGGGCCCTAAAACAACAGCGATCGATCATGTTTCCCAGGTGAGGGGAGGCTCCCACGGCATGGGAATCGGTCCCGTCCACTCTCGGCTGTCCAGCCAGAACCCGGAAGAGAATCCGGCTAACGCGGGCTTTGGGTCTCACCAATTCTCCTCAAACTATTCCACAAAATAGAAACAGAAGGTACATTACCAAACTCATTCTATGAAGCAACAGTCACCTTGATACCTAAACCACACAAAGACCCAACAAAAAAAGAGAACTTCAGACCTATCTCTCTTATGAACATTGACGCAAAAATATTCAATAAAATACTTGCAAACCAAATCCAAGAACACATCAAAGATGTCATCCACCACGACCAAGTAGGCTTCATTCCAGGCATGCAAGGGTGGTTCAACATACGGAAATCCATCAATGTAATCCACCACATAAACAAAATGAAGGAGAAAAACCACATGATCATCTCCTTAGATGCTGAAAAAGCATTTGACAAAGTCCAACACCCATTCATGTTTAAAGTCTTGGAGAGATCAGGAATACAAGGCACATATCTAAACATAGTAAAGGCAATATACAGCAAGCCTATAGCCAACATCAAACTCAATGGAGAGAAACTTAAATCAATCCCACTGAAATCAGGGACAAGACAAGGCTGCCCACTCTCTCCATACCTCTTCAACATCATACTCTAGCCAGAGCAGTAAGAAAACTAAAGGACATCAAGGGGATACAAATCGGAAAGGAAGAGGTCAAAGTGTCACTATTCACAGATGATATGATAGTATATATGAGCGACCCCAAAAATTCAACCAGAGAACTCCTCCAGCTGATAAACACCTTCAGCAAAGTGGCAGGTTACAAAATCAACTCAAAAAAAATCAGAAGCCCTCCTGTATACCAAAGACAAAAGGGCCGAGAAAGAAATTAGGGAAACAACACCCTTCACAATAGCCACTAATGACATAAAGTATCTTGGGGTGACACTAACCAAGCAAGTGAAAGACCTGTTTGAGAAAAACTTCAAGTCTCTGAAGAAAGAACTTGAAGAAGATCTCAGAAGTTGGAAAGATCTCCCGTGCTCATGGATTGGTAGGATTAACATTGTGAAAATGGCCATCCTGCCAAAAGCAATCTACAGATTCAATGCAATTCCCACCAAAATACCAACTCAATTCTTTACAGAACTTGAAAAAAAGATTCTCAGCTTCATATGGAGAAACAAAAAACCCAGAATCTCCAAAACAATCCTGTACAACAACATATCATCTGGAGGTATCTCTAGCCCCGATCTCAAGTTGTACTACAGAGCAATAGTAATAAAAACTGCATGGTATTGGCATAAAAACAGAAAGGAAGATCAATGGAACCGCATAGAAGACCAGAAATAAACCCACACACCTATGAATACTCGATTTTTGACAAAGAAGCCAAAACCATTCAATGGAAAAAAGACAGCATCTTCAACAAATGGTGCTGGTCCAACTGGATGTCCACATGCAGAAAAATGAAAATAGATCTATATTTATCACCCTGCACAAAACTAAAGTCCAAGTGGATCAAAGACCTCAACATAAAACCAGATACTCTAAATCTGTTAGAAGAAAAAGTGGGGAACAGCCTAGAACTCATTGGCACAGGAGACAACTTCCTGAACAGAACACCAACAGCACAGGATCTAACAGCAACAATCAATAAATGGGACCTCATGAAACTGAAAAAACTTCTGTAAAGCAAAGGACACTGTCATCAAAACAAAACGCCCGCCTACAGATTGGGAAAGAATCTTCACCAACCCTTTATCGGACAGAGGACTAATATCGAGTATATACAAAAAACTAAAGAAGCTGAAAAGCAGCAAACCAAGTAATCCAATTAAAAAATGGGGAACAGAGCTAAACAGATAATTCTTGACAGAGGAATATTGAATGGCAGAGAAACACTTAAAGAAATGCTCATCCTCATTAGCCATCAGGGAAATGCAAATCAAAACAACCCTGAGATATCACCTTACACCCATCAGAAAGGCCAAGATGAAAAACTCAAGGGATAACACATGCTGGAGAGGTTGTGGAGAAAGGGGAACCCTCCTCCACTGCTGGTGGGAATGTAAACTGATACAATCACTCTGGAAATCTCTCTGGAGCTTTCTAAGACAATTAGGAGTAGTGCTACCTCAAGACCCAGCTATACCACTGCTAGGTATATACCCAAAGTTGCTCAAGTACACAAAACGGATATTTGCTCAACCATGTTTATAGCAGCATTATTTGTAATAGCCAGAACCTGGAAACAACCCAGATGTCCATCAACGGAGGAATGGGTACAGAAATTGTGGTATTTTTACACAATGGAATACTACTCAGCAATCAAAAAGGAGGAAATCATGAAATTTGCAGGCAAATGGTGGGATCTAGAAAAGATCATCCTGAGTGAACTATCCCAGAATGAGAAAGACAAACACGGTATATACTCACTTATATAGACCTATAAGATATGATAAACATAATGAAATCTACACACCTAAAAAAGATAATCAAGAGAGCGGACATGGGGTAAGATTATCAATCTTCGTTTAGAAAGACAGATGGGATGCGCATTGAACATATGACAGGAGTCTACTGAGTGCATTTGAAAGACTCTAACTAGCAGTGTTTTCAAAGCAAAGACTCATGACCAAACCTTTGGCAGAGTACAGGGAATCATAAGAAAGAAGAGGAGTTAGTCTGATGAGGAAAGGATAGGAGCTCCACAAGGACCAAATATATCTGGGCACAGGGTCTTTTCTGAGACTGACATGCAACCAAGGACCATGTATGAATGTAACTTAGAACCTCTACTCAAATGTAGCCTGTGGTAACTCAGTAACCAAATGGTTTCCCATAGTGAGGGGAACAAGGACTATTTCTAACAGGAACTCAATGACTGGCTCTTTGGCCTCCCCACTCCCCAAGGGAGCAGCAGTCCTGTTAGGCCACAGAGGAGAGCTTTGCAGCCTGTCCTGAAGATACCTGATAAAACAGGATCAGATGAATGGGGAAGAGGTCCCCCCTATTAGTGGACTTGGCAAGGGCACGGTGAAGATGAGGGAGGGAGGGACTGGGAGGGAATGAGGGATCGGGACACGGCTGGGATACAGAGTTAATAAAATGTAACTGATAAGAAAAAAATAAAATTAAAAAAAAAAAAAGATTTGGCCCTAACTGGGAAACATTAATGGTCAACATTCAGCTGTTCTCCTAAAATTGTTTTAAATTTTTTATTGCCTTGAATTAACTCCCTTTTTACTCACTCCAAAAATTCTTTCTTTTCTCTCAAATGACCTTTCCATCTCAGAACTCTCTCACCTAAACTTGATGTCCTTGCTACCCTGCTAATTACAGAAAACAAAGGAGTATTTATTTGGATCCCTTTGAATCTTTACTGTCATTTAACCAACAGACTCAGTGTTTCATGTTCTCTTGTGTTTTTGTTTCTACTTCCCAGATTCCCAGGAACCATACCTTATTGGGCATAAACCCTTTAAAGTAATATTTTCATCTTTAGCGTAAATCAAAGGATTCCCCAATCTCAGGTTAACCAACCTACCAGCCAACCAAAGACCATTTTTTAAAACTGCCGTTCACCCCTTATCATCTCATTCACAGTACTTTTCTGTGTCATCCAAGTTCTGAGAATCTAGACTTTGCACCTCTTCTCTGTACTCTTTTTTTCTTGACTTCTTTCTCAAACATTTCCCCTTAAGTTCGCCATAGAATTCCAGAGACCAGGAGGTCACAGCTATTTCATAATGGCAGGAAGACATTTTTCTTCTAACTATGTTATGATTTGTGCTGGTGGGGCTGAAGTGATGGGTAGAGCCACTAGCAAGGTAGCAAGAAGCAGAGGTATGACTCCCAACTGAATCAATGGTCATAGGTTCCTCATAGTCACACACGTAGCACATGAAGTGTTGTTTTCCACTGTGAGTAATGGCAGAGTAGAAAAAAATTATATGTGGCATTAAAATTCAACTAAGTTTTTTTTTTGCATTTATATGTTAGTTTTATGCCAACTTGATACAAGCTAGAGTCATTTGGGAAGAGGGACTCTCAACTGAGAGAATACCTCCATAAGACTGTCTATATACAAGTCGGTCAGGAATTTCCTTAATTAGTGAGTGATGTGGGAGGGAGCAGCCCACTGTGGGTAATACCACCTCTGAGCCGGTGGTCTTAGGGTGTATAAGTGATCAGGCTGAGCAAACCATGAGGAGCAAGCCAGTAAGCACCACTCCTCATTAGTTTCTGCTTTATTCCCACCTCCAGAATCCTGTCTTGAGTTCCTATAATGACTTCCTTCCATGATGGACTGAAATGTAAAGTGAAATAAGCCCTTTCTTCCAAGTTATTTTTGACTATGGCATTTTATCACAGCAATAAAAACCCAACTATGTACGAAAGCACATAGTAAAAGTTGGTTCTTATCAGGTCTCATCAGAACTGGTTGCATTGTCCTCCTCTGATAAGGTAGGGTCAAATGGAAGGGGAGGAGGACCTCCCATATCTGGGCTTGGAGAGGGGAAAAGGAGGAGATGAAGAAGGAGGGTGGGATTGGGAGGAAATGAGGGAGGGGGTTACAGCTGGGCTGCAAAGTGAAAAAAAAATTTAAATAAAAAAAATAAAAAAAGAAAGAAAGAAGAAAGAAACACCCTCAAAAGCAAAGTAATTATAAAAATGTGAATATAAAAATTCTCAGAACTTTTGTTTATAATATTTAAAATCTAGTTAAAATTAAATGACTTTTAATCTGTAGGTGGATAAGTAAAATATGGTATAATCATATACTAGAGATTTTTTTTTTTTAGCTATGAAGAGAAATGGAATACTGATATGTGGCAAGCTTTGGATGAACTTTAAAAGTACTGTGCTAAGTGAAAGAAGACATGTGTAAAATGCTATATATTTTCTTTCATAATCATAAGTGACAAATCCACAAAAATTTAAAACAGAAATTGTTGCTAGTGTCTAATACAGGTGAAAATGGAAAATGACTGTTTAGTTGGTATTTGTTTTCTTTGGGGGTAATATCTAAAATTAGGTCTTGTTCGTGGCTTTACATCATTGTAAACATACTCAATTCAACAGAAGTTCAAGTTCAAAATTATTAAAATGGTGACTTTTATATTGTATGTATTTTAACTGGTAACACTTTTAAACCTAAAAATGTTTAAAATGACTCCTGATTTATGTGTTAGCCTAATACCTGCCATAAAAAAAAAAAAATCAAAGTGGCTCCTGGTTTCAGAAGTTCTAGTCTGACATTATTGTTTCCACTGATTCTAGACCAAAGGTGAAATAGAGCATCATGCTTGTAGGAGTACTTGGTATAGCCTGTATTCCTCATGACATACAGAACATATGACACAGAAAGTACTAGAAAGAAGAATCACATATGTCCTTCAAAGATGAGGCCAATACTCTACATACTTTAGATAGCTTCCTAAATTTTCTTTTTTTTTTCAACCACCCCTAAAAATAGCAGAACCAGGTAGAGATCAAACACTTAGCACATGATCTTGTGGGGCTAATACATATTCATAATACAATGTCCTGTTCTGTTCTCAAAAGGCAATTTTCAGTATAATAATATAAAATCATCTACTATGTTTCAAAAAATCCTTAAAGTCAACTTTAATACTCTGTCTTCCAATATGCAAAGAAATGTCTTAGTTGTCTCTGTGAAATCAAGAAGAAAACTATGTACATTTTAAATATAACGACACACAATATATATCCTCATTTTAAAATGCACAAATATGAGAATAGCAAACATAATTGGACCTAAAAAAGACTGAAACCCCGACTAGAATGTGCTGTGTCCTGGAGTTTCATGCCTGGTATGAACATCATGTGTTGTGATGATATATATGTCACCACGGTGTTCACACTGTAACTATGACTTTTCCCAGCATTATGACTTCTCTTTTGTGCTGCATTTTCCTGTTGCTTTTTGCTTTTCTCAGCAGAAATCTATTCCTGATTTCTTCAGCAACCTGGGGTTTTCACTGCATCTTCAAGTTCACCCTCCAAGACTTACATAAGAATCTCTGAGGGGACCACTTGCAAGCATCATATCCCTGTCACGTATGACCTGAAGTTTCAGATCCTGGCCCTTCTTTTGAAACTCTTTAGATGCCTCCATGACCTTATACATTTTGCATTCTGCATGTTTGCAAAATGAGCTTCAAGTGTTACATATCAAAGTCTGCTGTCAACTTGAGCTGTAACTGGACCTCCTTTGCTTACCACTAATTTGCATATGAATGACTGGGCAGCTGAACATATTGAAATGCATCCTAGGGAATCAATTTCCCTTTGAGCAGCATTTTTACTCTTCTAGACTATGAAACCTGTGATTGGTAGGGACTGAACAATGTCTAGGATATTCTCAACGTATATTTTCTATTGTCCTAATGCAAAGAACTTGGTTCCTTTTTAACTATACTAATGTCTTTACAAAGCATGATTTCCATAAACCAAACTCTACTCTAGCTTTACTGGCCAAAATATCTTCTGGATTTTACTCGTAATTCTCACTATAAACTTGTCTTCTTGTGTACAGCAGTAAACATGGTACAACATGAATGTTGGTTGGGCTGCTTGAATCATTTTTCACCAAATTAATTAGCCATCACCTTTAACACAACCCCATATACTGTCCCATGTCATGTAGAAAAT
>NW_026591664.1:0-1054 GCF_907164565.1 Psammomys obesus | reverse complement strand
AGACAATTTTGAACTAAAACTAATTTGAACAGGCCGGTAGCTTTCATGGAACTCTGCTTGTTTTGAAAATAAAAACAAAAACTAAAAGCTAATGCAGTTTTCACTGGCTTCTCTCAGCTCCAAGAATTTGAAGCTGCCATCATACAGAGAGATGGTATCATCACTCAGCTTACTAGTCATCTACAGCAAGCCCGGAGGGAGAAGGACGACATAATGAAAGAATTCTTTCAGATGACGGAGCAAAGTCAGAAATTACAGGTTCAACTCCAACATGTAAGTATTACCAGTGCAGCAAAGTGTATTTTTTTTTTAAGTAATGAATTGTATGCTTTTTCACTTTCCAGAACAAAGCTAAACTTACTGTGAAGCCATTTGCTTCTTTAGTGTACTGAAAAAAAAAAAACAAAAACAAAAACAGAAAACTGGCAAGTGTGTGTTGTTATGTTAACCAAGAATTTTAATTCATATCCTGTGAGTTGTTTCCTGCTATTATTTAAATTAAACTCCCTATCTCTGTTTTGAGATTTCTACAAACTCTTACAGAGGTGGAATGAATGGAGTTTTGCAGCAGTTACTGTGTAGCTGCGTAGTACCTTTGCAGTCCTAGCATGGTTTCAGTTGGGTTCTGATTGGTAACTGGACCTGCACCTTCCATTTCCTTTAGGTTTACCTTGGAAATCCATCCTGGCCAGTTTTGTGTTAACTTGACCCAATCTAGAGTTATCTGAGAGGAGGGAACCTCAAATGAGAAAATGCTGCCATAAGGTCTTTTTGGCTTTGCTTTGTTATACAGCGCAGAAGGAAATGTGCATGGTAGTGTGTGCGTGCTCTTTAAACATGGGGTTTGGAGATGGCAACTTATGTCATAATTTTTGTTCCTGAATGTAGATAACATAAACAGACCCATTTGAAACAAAGATTGTGAAAACACAGATGAAATATATGGACTTTAAAAATTTAACTGTGTAAAGTAGCTAGAGTGAAAGCACTCCCTCAAGACAGATTTTTTTTTTTTGTAGTCAACTTGAGAGAAAATAAGTGTAAACCATAAAAA
>NW_026591663.1:0-2416 GCF_907164565.1 Psammomys obesus | reverse complement strand
CTTCTTCTTCTTCTTCTTCTTCTTCTTCTTCTTCTTCTTCTTCTTCTCTCAATTTCTATTATTTTTAGATTAGGTCTTTTTATAGTGCCCCAGATTTCATGGATGTTTTGTGCCTGGACTTTTTTTTTTGTTTGTTTGTTTGTTTTTGTTTTGTTTAAGTTTTCACACATTCTTTGACTGAGCTATCCATTTCTTTTATCTTTTATTCAGTGCCTGATATTCTGTCTTCTATCTTTTATATTATGCTGGTGGGCTTGCGAGGTTTTTGTTTGACTCCCTACATTTTTCATTTCCAGTTTTCAGCTCAGTTTGGCTTTTCTCTAGTGATTCTATTTTTACTTTTGTATCTTGAACTTGAATCATTAGCTCATGGTTTATAGAGAGTTTAGAGATTCAGTGCAACTGTATCTAGCTTGCTAATGCTCATAGGAACATTTTGATGCCCTGGGGCATAATGTGTAATGGAATTTCCTTTCCAGTGTAAACTGTCATTTAATGCCTCACATTTTTCTTTAAACTGGAAGTTCAAATTTTTATAATGGTCAATAGGGATGACTTTTGCCCTCCTTATAATGTTACCTGGCCTTTCCTCATTGTGCTCCAGATACTCATTCTTACAAAGCCCTTGCATTACTTCCTAGGACTGGAATGCTGTTTCTTTAGCTCCTTATAAGGCGCATTTCTTCTGTCTCAGGAACTAACTTACATGTCACCTTTTTGACAAAGACTTGCTCGATAATCTGTGGTTGAGTTTTATCTTCTCTGTGCTGATCTCTAGCCCACCATCAATCTGTTGTTGAGTTCTGCCTTAAAAAAATCACTCAATAATTTAGGGGTTTATTTGTTTATTTGTCCTAGTTAGTTTTAGCTGTCAGCCTTATAAAACCTGGGAATCAGGAATTTCTTGGAAAGGATTGGTCTATGGGCACGTCTGCAGGGCATTGTCTTGATTAATGTTAATGTAGGAGGGCACAGCCCTCTGTGGCCATCATCATCCCTAGGCAGATGGGCCTGCGTAGGAAGCTAGAAGAGCATAGGTCTGGAAGGGTACCAGAAAACAAGCCAACAAGCAGCACTCTTGCAAAGTTTCTCCCAGGCTCTTGCCTTGAGATCCTTCCCTGACCTTTCTCAATGATGGGTCATGATGTGGAGGTATAAAAAGAAATAAATCCTTTTCTCTCCCATGTTCCCTTTTGTCAGTATGTTTATCACAACAGTAGAAGAACAAGCTAGATTATTAGTACCCTGTTTTACTGCTAGATTGTCTTCTTCCAGAGGCTGGAGTCCTTGCATGACTGAAGTTGTTAGTTGCCGTTCCATGAGACAGGCTGGACTCAGTGCCATGTCCTTTTGTCTACTTCAAAACCTTGGGTCTGGGCTGCAAGCATTGCTAAGTGCTAGTTTGTTTGGTGTAGAAAAGTGATGGACCTCTCCATGTAAGAGGCAAAGGCTTCCACGTAGAGGATTGGGAGTTCTGAGTGCAGCCACAATGGTATGTGATCATTTTCTATGAACACCGACAAGGGAAGGATTTACCCTTTTCTAATTCCCCGTTTCATGCTTTACTAAAGAAACATTAGCAGTTCCAGTACTAAAGCAATGATTTGGTTGAAATGATAGTTTCTCAAACTTTGAATTCTGGTTGTTACTAAGCAACTTGCTGGCATGAAATTTGATGTCCTAAGGATGTTCTTGTAAACTATTCTGTTCATGTAAGCACTGGTTCTCCTCCGGAAAATAGGAATCATCAGTGAGAAGGAAGAAATTTCTTCCATGGTCCTTATCTCAAACTTGGGACGCACAATGAGATGGAGTAGTGTGCTCTTCGGTGAGGGGGATTCCTTTTCCTCCTGTTGAGCCTGACTGCTTCATGCCACACTAGTCCAGGCTTCCTTCATAAACACAGATATTTCCGGTTCAGTTTCTACCATGTCTACAGTGTGGAACCCGATTCTCTAGTGATTCGGCTTTTTATATATGAAATCCATGTACAGCTGATTTCAGTTGAGCAGCTGTCTTAGTTCCTATAGGAACATGCATTTTGGTAATACTGGGACATTATCTTTAGAACATCATTACTTATGAAAGTCCTGTTTATGAGGACCAATTTAAAAACAAAATCTTGTTTCTCCAGGGGATCTTTAGATACTGAAGAACTCTCATAAATGATACTTGTTCATTTATGTAAGGGAAAATGAGCAAAGTAGGAACAGTTAATATAGCACGCTTATTCATTTGAATAAATGGGGCTAACACTGGTTTAAAGTTAGGCAAGTTAAAGCTTTTTAATATATTTCTGGACTTCAGGCTTTCCCAGTCCCTTACCTCTGTTCATCTGGTATTTGAAGGTAAGCTCTTCTGACACTTATTTTTTTTTTTTTTAAATAAAGAGTCCTGCAAGTTGTGTACCATGTCC
>NW_026591662.1:0-8197 GCF_907164565.1 Psammomys obesus | reverse complement strand
CTCCATGAATTCTTTCATTCCATATATATATATATATATATATATATATGTATATACCCTTAACCATATTTTCAATTAGTACTTTTTGTGCATTTCTCTCAAACTTAAATGTAATATTAATTTTTTATCTCTAGTTTCTATTTGTCTTATGGGCATGTTTCCCAAGACCTCAAGATCAAGCTGTGTATTTTGGCTGTTCCATGTTCCTCCCAGCCTCTCCTCTCACTTCTCAGTCATGTTGTAGCACAGTGAAGCCTGGAGGCACTCACATGCCATTTTCTTTTACTTGCTCACATTTTACTCATTTTGTATCTGTTTTCCCCATCAGAATCCAGTTGGTTTGCTCTCTTACTTCCATTTGTGTTGAGATTTGCCCCCAAATTTGAGTCCTGAAGTTTCAAATATGCAAACAGGACTTTAGGTTGTGATTTCACGTCACATACAATGCTAACACTTTATCAAATAGGTTCCCTTTTTAAGTCACTGAGCCTTTGCGGACCACCCCTCCCTACAAAACTAGAATGCCTTTTCCATGGAAATCCTTCGCTCTCTTCTGGTTCCAAGTCAAACAATACAACTGCCTTAAGTCTACATTGTCTTTCATCTGGAATTCTAATGGACTACAGTAGCACTGCCACAAACACACAGGATGACCTGAGAATGGACTGAGCTCATCGGAGGACTATGGCATCCACCATAGTCCTATGCTTCAATTATCGGCATAATTGTATTGTGTTTTTCTCATGGGACCTTTAGTAGCATAGGGATAGTATTATGCTATTTTCTGTTGCCAAGCTCTTTGCTCCTTCTAGTTGCTAGAATAGTGCTTTCCACACAGCAACCCTTTAACTAATATCCTTTGATAAAAACATTACTTTGCTTACTTTAATTTATATTCGTATGAGGGTCTTACTTACATGTATGTCTGTGTATCACATGTGTGTCTAGTGCCTGCAGAGGCCAGAAGAGGGCATCAGATCCCTTTTAACTGACAGTTGTGAGCAACCCCGTGGGTGCTGGGGAACAAACCCAGGTCCTCTGCATGAGCAGCAAATGCTCTTAACTGCTGAGCTGTCTCTTCAGTCTCCTTGAATAAATATCTTTTGAATGACTATTATATGCCATTGGACTATTTTTGTTCGCATTATAGGTGGAACCATCAGTTTCTAATAGTCTTTATACTGAGTTTTATGAGATGAGTTTCAACCCTTTATTTTCTATGTGAGGTTTAGAGATTTTTCTTGTTGTTTTTCCCTATCCAATATAATAATCAATTCTGAGTATAAGCCTTTAATTTCTGGGTAAATTAAATTAGCTTTATCTAGAAAAAAAGCAGATAAATAGGGAAAAGTTCACATTTCAAAGCAAGTGGACCAAGCAGACCATACAAGGAAGAATTCTTCTGAGGGTAGCAAAAACCTTACTCTTTTCTTCCATGGGGCTATTTTCTCAGTCCTAGGTTGTAGATAGCAGACTATACATGGGTGTTTTTTGGGAGAAAGAAAATTCCATAGATTTTTAAAAAAAAATGAGCAGCACAGATATAATGGCTTTGAATCTAAATAAGCCAAAAACCATAATTATTTTCCCCATGAGACATTTGCTGGCAATGTGAGTATGTTTTGTAAAAGATGCAAACCTTAAAACAGTCTATATAAGTATGCTACAGAAAATCCTGGAAAGATGGACAAGACAAAATAAGTTATGAATTGGCAGATTGAAATAGAAAATATTTACTTGTACAAAATAGATTGCCATTTCAGAGCTTAAAAATAGAAATACAATGTCTGATGCTGGTAGATCATGGAATAAGTTTAACCTTACACTTGACACAACCCAAGACAGAAAAAAATGTGACTCAAAAATCCACTAAAAGTATTTAAAATTTAAAGCTATCCAGAATGAATCATATAAAAACAGGCATTGGAAGAAGAGAGTGGAGGGTGAGAGAGACATAAGACACAGGGAAGCAGAACAACATGGTTGTAGCTGGCATTCAATACATGGGAGAAAAAATGGCACAGTATTTGAAAAGGTGGTGGCTGAGAATTTTCCAAAACCGATAAGTCTAAATGTGAGTTACAGATTATGGATGCCCATGATGAAGAATACCTATGCAAAGCAGCGGCTTAAAACCAACATAAAGAAAAATCATGTATAAATCTGAGAAACAGTAACAGATTCTCATCAGAAGAATGGTAACATTAATTACCGACTCTCCACAGAGACACGGAAATTCAGAAAGCAATGGACGGCATCTTTACAATGCTCGCAGGTGGAGGACACCCATAGAGTTCTTTATAATTGTAATTAAAGAAAAAAAAGAGTTGTTTTTAAAAGAGAAAAAGCTCAAAATTTAAACTTCCTCTAAAATATAAGAATTACAAAAGGAAAAATAATCTACGATGAAAGCACAAAATTAAAGGAAGGTATAAAGGAAAATAAAACCTCACTAAAATAATAATTAAACAGCCTCTGTGGGAACTGAGGAGCTCATTGTAATACCCCTAGCTGCTCTTCCAAAGGGCCCAGGTTCTGTTCCCAGCCTCCCGCTGAGACTATCTACATCTGCCCAAATCCACACCCTTTATTTTTCGTTCTCATTAGAATAGAGATGCATAAAATAAGAACAACAACAACGACAAAATAGGACAAAACAAACAAACAACAACAAAAAACAGAAAAAAAAACCCCAAAAGCACAAGAAACGAATACAATGGCTGAGACACACATTTGCACAAACAGCAATTCCATAAAAAATTTGAAAACCATGATATATAAGCAAAAGATCTGTAAGGTTAATGAAAAAAAAAATACCCAGACAAAGCACTGTGAGACAAAACAAACAAGCAAACAAACAAACAAACACCTCTCTAAAATTACCCTGAGTTTGTTTTATGTTTGTTCTCTGCTGCCGGGCATAAGGCCTGGCCTTGAATGTAGTTTATATACTCAGCTAAACTCTGCCAGTGGTTATCAATTGTAGATAGCTTCTGGGTTAGGGATGGGTGCCCTCTTCAGCACTGGGACCCCATTTAGCCAGTTCAGGCCCTTTGCATGCTGCCTTAGGTTCTGGGAGTTCATATGTGCATCAGTCAATCCTGTTGCATCTGGAAAGCCTAGTTTCCTTTGTGTCTTTCATCTCTACTGGCTCTTACACTCTTTTTGCCTCTTCTTCTACAGAGTTTCCTGAGCCCTGAGATAAAGGATTTGATGGAAACTGAGTGTTTCAAGGTCTCATGCTCACTCTTTGCACATTATCCAGTTGTGGGTCACTGTGATTGTTCCCATGTAAGTCAGGAGGGAGCTTCTCTGATGATGGCTGAGCAAGATACTGAGTTTTGAGTATATCATAATGTTGTTAGCAGTCATTTTATTACTATATTCCTTTAGGAAAAACAACAGGTGTTCCCTAGGCTCATGACCTATGTAGTCTCAGGTTCTTTGCCACTTGAACTGTGTTGGGCATGGGCTCTATCTCTTGAATGGGGGCGTAATTCCAGTCAGAGAGTGGGTGCTTACCCTCCCAACTTTTGTGCCACCATCGTACCAGTGTATCTTGCAGGCAGGTCACCATTGTAGATACAAGGGTTTGTAGCTAGGTTAGCATTTACCTTTCTACTCTGGTAGTTTACGGCGTACCTTCCTATTCCATGGACACTAGTCAGTAGGGATGATGGCTCTCGGAAGGCACCAGCTCCGCGCCTCCATGTTCAGTGAGTTATGTAGCCATTTTATACACTCACCATCATTTGTGGAGGGCAACCGATTGCCTGGACAATACTCTGTGCTGTTTCAGAGTTTCAATGAGGCCCCTTTGGCCAACAACTTGTTTAGATGTAACCCATTTTTGGCACTGGAGGTTTCATTTGGTGGCAAAAGATTTCTAGTCAGGGCTTTGTCTTACTGTGTTTTGGTGATTCCAATTTAGATTTTTTTCTTATATGTACATATTTTAAGAAGCTTCTACTGTATTAGACCTGTATAAGACCCCTCAAATGGTCTTTCATTTTAGCTGTCGCTCCTTATATTTCCCCTATTATCTCTCCTCCCTCCCCCTTTGACCCTTGAGTTCCACCCTTTCCACACCTGTTAAATATAGTACTTGAAGTCCTAGCTAGAGCTATAAGACAACTAAAGGAGATCAAGGGGTTACAAATCAGAAAGAAAGAAAGAAAGAAGTCAAAGTATCACTATTTGCAGATGATATGATAATATATATGAGTGATCTTAAAATTCTACCAGGGAACTCCTACAACTGATAAACACCTTCAGCAAAGTGGCTAGATACAAAAAGTTAACTCAAAAAAATCAGTACCCCATTTTTATACAAATAATAAATGGACTGAGAAAGAAATTACAGAAACAGCACCCTTCACAATAGTGAAAAACAATATAAAATATATTGGTAACTCTAACAAAGCTAGTAAAAGACCTGTATAACAAAAACTTCAAGTCTCTGAAAAAAGAAATTGAAAAATATATCAGAAAGTGGAAAGATCCCCCATGCTCATTGTTCATGCTCATGGATCAGTAGGATTAACATGGTAACACTGGCCATCCTACCAAAAACAATCTACAGATTTGATGCAATTCCCATTGAAATTCCAATACAATCCTTTACAGATCTTGAAAGAGCAATTCTCAACTTTGTATGGAAAAACAAATAACCCAGGATAATGAAAACAACCCTGTACAATAAAAGAATTTCTGAGGGTATCACCATCCCTGATTTTAAGTTATACTACAAAGCAATAGTAATAAAAACTGTATGGTATTGACATAAAAACAGACAGATCAACGAATGGAATTGAATTGAAGACCCAGAAATAAACCTACATGCCTACGGACACTTGATTTTTGACAAAGGATCCAAAACCATACAATGGAAAAAAAGAAAGCATCTTCAACTAATGGTTCTGGTCTAACTGGATGTCAGCATGTAGAAGAATGCAAATAGATCTATATTTGTCACCCTGCACAAAACTCAAGTCCAAGTCAATCAAAGACGTCAACATAAAACTGGATACACCAAATTTAATAGAAGAGAAAATGGGGAATAGCCTTGAACTGATTAGTACAAGACACAACTTTCTGAACTGAACACCAACAGCTCAAACACCAAGAGCAATTATTAATAAATGATACCTCCTGAAACTGAAAAGCTTCTATGAGACAAATGATGCTGTCAATAGGACAAAACAGCATCCTACAGATTAGGAAAAAAAATCACCAATCCTATATCTGATGGATGGCTAATATCCAAAATATATAAAGAACTCAAAAAATTAAACACCAACAAACCAAATGACCCAATTAAAAATGGGGTACAGAACTAAATCTAGAATTCTCAACAGAGGAATCTCTAACATTTGAGGAGCACTTAAGGACATTTTAACTTCTTTAATCATCAGGGAAATGCAAATCAAAAAAGACTCTGAGATTCCATCTTACACCCATCAAAATAGCTAAGATACAAAACTCAAGTAACAGTACATTGCTGGTGGAAATGCAAACTTGTACAATCACTTTGGAAATCAATCTGGCAGTTTCTTAGAAAATTTGGAATAGTGTTACCTCAAGACCCAGCTATACCACCTCTGGGCATATGCCCAAAAGATGTTTCACCAAACTACAAGGACATTTGCTCAACATTTGTTCATAGCAGCTTTATTCATAATAGCCAGAAACTGGAGACAACCCAGATGTCCCTCAGTCAAAGAATGGATAAAGAAACTGCAGTACATTTACACAATGGGATACGACTCAGCTATTAAAAACAAGGAAATCATGAAATTTTCAGGCAAATGGACTAGAAAAGATCATTCTGAGTGAGGTAATCCAGACCCAGAAAAACATACATGGTATGTACTCACTTACCAGTGAATATTAACCATGAAGTACAGGTTAACCATGATACAATCCACAGACCCAAAGAAACTAAGTAACAAGGAGAAGGAGGGTTCAAGTGAGAATGCTTGAACCCCACTAAGAATGAAAAAGAAAATAGACATCATAGACATTGGAAGCGGAGGAAGAGAGGAAACTGGGTGAGAGAGGAGGTGGAGAGGGAATGGTGGAGGAGATCGGATGTGGGGAGAGTGGAAATAGAGGGGTGTGTGGGCTGGGAGAGAGAAGGAAAATTGGTGTTGGGGAGTCTCTTGGACAAGCTAGCAACCTGGGATGGGCAAGGCTCCTGGGAAGATATAGGGGTGACCCTAGCTGAGACTCCCAGCATCGTAGCAGCGTCCTGTAGCCAGGAAAGACTTCCAGTGGAGGGAGGAGAACAGCAACCCCCCAAAAACCTTCAACCCCAAATTTTGTCCTGCCTACAAGATGTGCAGGGATAAAAGATGGAGCAGAGATTGAGGGAATGGCCAACCAATGACTGGCCCAACTTGAGACCTCCCTCTGGGAGAGATCCAACCCCTGACACAATTAAAGGTACTCTACTGTCTTTTCAGGTAAGAACTGTCATCTGAGAGGCTTCATCCAGCAGATAATGGAGACAGATGCAAAGACCCACAGCCAAGCATTAGAAGGAACTCAGGGAGTCTTGTGGAAGAGTTAGGGGAAGGATTGAGAGAGCTGGGTCAGGGTGGTGATGGTGCGGAGGTCAAGGACAACACAAGAAGACCTACATAGCCAAATAACCTGGGCCCATGGGGACTCATAGAAACTGACCCACGAACCAAAGAACATGCATGGGCAGGTCCTAGGCCCCCTGCACATATGAAGCTGATGGGCTGATTAGTCCTCGAGTGGGTCCCCTAAAAATAGAAGCTAGGGCTGTCTCTGACTTGAACTCTGTTGCCTCCCTCTGGATCCTGTTTCCCAAGCAGGGCTGTTTCTGTCTTGCCTTAGTGAAAGAGGAGGCAGTTAGCCTGATGTGACTTGATGTGCCAGGTTGGGTTGGTACCCGGGGATGAGGGGTGAGAGGAGAAAGGGGATATGGGGGAAGTGGGTAGGAGGGTGAGACTGGGAGGAGAGAAGAGAGTGAGGTTGCCATTAAGATGTAAAGTGAACAAATAAATAAGTTCATAAATAAGAACAAAGAAAAAAATCCTGTCGGATAGGGTTATTTGTTAATTAAATGAAATTATTTACATATTATAAAAGGATGTTGAACATTTCTTTGTTTCTCAGACGTTGATTTTCCTCTTTCGAGAGTTCCCTGTTTAGATCTGTACCCCATTCTAAAATTCGGTTAATTTTTTTTTTTTTTTGATATCCAACGTTTTGAACTCTCTATGTATTATTTTAGATATTTGCCCTCTATCAGACATGTAGTTGGCAAAAATCTCTTCCTATTCTGTAACATGACACTTTGTCCAAACTATGATGCCCTTTGCCACAGAGAAGCCTCTCAGTTTCTTGGGAAACTCATTCATTAATTTTTCTTAGTGCCTCTGCTATAGGCTTTCTCTTCAGAAAGTCTTTTCCTGTGCCAATGAGTTCAGGCTATTCTCCACTTTCTCTTATGCCAGATTCAATGTATCTGGACTTATGCTGAGGTCCTTTGTCCATTTGAAGTTGAGTTTTGTACAGGGTGATAAATATGCATATATTTGGCTTCTTCTCTAGTTTGACTAGCACCATTTGTTGAAGATGCTGTCTTTTTTTCCCAGTGTGTATATGTGACTCATTTATTAAAAAAAAAATCAAGTGTCCATAGGTGTGTGGATATTTATCTGTATTTTCAGTTTGATTCCATTGACCAATGTGTCTGCTTTTATGCCAGTACCATGCTTTATTATTATTATTATTATTATTACTATAGCTTTGTAGTACAATTTGAGATTGGGGACAGTGATAACTTCAACAGTTCTTTTTTTTTATTCAGAATTGTTTTAGTTATCTTGAGTTTTTTTTTTTTAATGTCTCCATATAAAGTTGAAAATTGTCCTATCAATGTCAATAAAGACTTGTGTTAGAGTATTGATGGGGATTGCATTGAGTCTATAGATTGTTTCTTTCTTTTTTTTTGTTCTGTATGTTCAGTGTTTTGATTATTATGTGTTGTGGGTAATTTCTTTTCTGGTCCCATCTAGTTGGTGTTCTGTATGCCTTTTGTATAAGAATAACACTGTTTAAGATATGATTTTTTTCTGTGGTTTTATTAAAATGTTTTCTGTGTCTTTGACTTTGGTTTCTTCTTCTTCTTCTTCTTCTTCTTCTTCTTCTTCTTCTTCTTCTT
>NW_026591661.1:0-4547 GCF_907164565.1 Psammomys obesus | reverse complement strand
GCCTACTTTTTCAATTCTATCTTCATTTTAACTTTACTTTCCCCCCACATTTTTCTTTAATATGTCTGTTTATTGAATTTAGTTTTCAAATCCTGATTTGTCATTTCATTCGGGTATGTATTTGTGTCTTCTTGAACTTCACTTAGTTTATTCCTCTCCTCTAAATCCTTTGAGGTCTTGTTTATTTTCTATTTAAAGTGTTTGAATTTTTTAATAATGTTTACAATTCTTCTTTAAAATTCTGTGTCCTAGGGTTCATCTAAGAAATTCTCATTCAGAGCATTTCTGTAGAGCTAGTAGGTTTTGAACGGGTCTTGCCTTGGCCTATCCTAATGTTTGTGGTTTCTGTGATGTGTCGCAGGCATCTGGACTTCTTTTGTTATTGTGTGTCTGATGTGAGGGACTAGCCTACTTCTGTTGAGGAAAAGTTTGGGTTTTGCTGCTGCCCACGCCTGGTTAATTTCAGCTCAGGTGTGAAGACTTAGTACGTCAGTCCTTCAGATGTTCCATGATGATATTCAATTGGAGTGATGGAAGTGATTGCAAATCAATGATAACCAAGAAAGCGTGTGAGAGGGACACACAACTGGGTCTGATGTACAAATTGTGCTACCTCAGCTATGTCTGGGAGTGTGACGGTGATGTCATGGGCTGGAATGTGGGGTACTCACTAGGCTCAGGTGATACAAAGTCTGTTTTTAACATTATTGGGACTCTACCAGAGACATTGTTCAGCTTGCCCCCTTCCTTTAGGCCATCAGAATTATTTGAGATACACCTGCTTCTGACTTCTGAGTGCTGGCATTAAAACCATATGCCATTACACTTGGCTTATCTTTTTTTTTCTTCCTTTCCCCCTTTCATTGAAAAAAATATTATTTTTTCATACACTATATCTTGATTATAGTTTCTGCTCCCTCTACTCCTTCCACTTCTCCTCCCCTCCAGATCCACCCTTCTGTCTTTCATTAGGAAAAAAAAAAAACAGGCTTCTAAGAGATAAAAACCAAACATGACAAAATAAAATATAATAAGATGAAACAAAAACTATCATATTGAAGTTGGACCCAGCAATCCAATAGGAGGAAAAGAGTCCCAAGAGTAGGCACATGAGTCAGAGAGCCACTCATTCTTACAGCTAGAAGTCCAATAAAAATGCTAAAATAATAGCTATAATATTTATGCAGAAGACCTGGTGCAGACCGTTGTAGGTCCTGTGCTTACTGTTTCAGTTTCTATGAACTCATATGTGCCTTGCTTAGCTAAGTTGTGGGCAGGTAAAAAGAGTTTCCTAGTTATCTCTTCATTGGCTGCTGGCTTATTTCTAAAGTTGGAAAACTGTCATGTTAAGTGTAGACCCTTTTTTTTTAAAGTTTGTCTAGAATTGGTCTCAGAAGGCCACCAGCTTCAATATAAATGTATTTAAACTGGATGTATCATGTTTGATATCTCATAGATCATTACATTACATCACATAATTACCCTTGGTAATTGGGATGTCCTCATAGCTAAGCAGAGAGTTAAGTAAAGTTTTCCATTTCGATTGAGTTCATCTTTCCAAAAAGCTGAATGAAGCATACAAGTGGGAAGAACTGTCAGGAGCAATTATTGAATAAATGAAGATTGCCATAGATCTATGATATGTAGGAGAAGCAAACAAGATCTACGATACGTTGGGGTTGTGCCATAAATAAAGCTTAAAAATCAAAGAACCTAGGTTACAGTGGAAGTTCCCACTTTGTAAGCTATGTGAACTTGGTTGAACTATGTAATTTTTAGAGACTCTATTTTCTTGTCTCAATACTTAGACACCAATATCTTTTTCTTTTTTTGAGGTGGTTCTAAGATATTTTGATTATCTATACCTAGGCAACATATTACCCAGAACAACCACTGATTTTGCTGGATCATGAATTTCACCTCAAGTGGGCAGTTCATGTGGGCATCATTTGAATTGGCTGGGCCAGGAGGCCCCAAGAGGTATGGTAAATTGGCACCATATAGCTCTGCTACACTCTGCTTTCTATCTTCTGACCCCTTCTGTCTCTTCTCCTCTAAAGGGTGCATCAAACTCCTTGTGTTTTATGCTCTGATGCCATACGATTTACATTATAATTATTGGACAATTCCAACATGAAGACAACGACAGATGATGAGCTAGAGAGCAAACATCACTGTTTCCAGAAAGTTATATTTATGATATGGAAATTTATATTTCATATATTTTCATGTACAAGTCATTAGTTTTTTGACCCCCTCCCTTATTTAAAAATGTAAAAACAACTCTTAGCCCAAAGGTCATCAAGACAGGTGAAGTAGAACCCCCTGTACCCAAGTAGAGGTCGCAAATAACGCAACTGATGTGTACAATGGCAAATGCCCGTGATCCCAACATGCTGGAGGTTAAGTGAATCACAAGCTTGAGGCCCAAATTGACTATAGAGCAAGCTCCAGGCTGTTGCTGCAAAGTGAAATTGTATCACAAAGGGAAAAAATAAAATAAAACAGCTCTCACTTAGAGTCACTTTTGGTCAGCTTGTTTTAAGAAATTAAAAAAATATGGAAAGTGTTCCTGGTGAATGTAAGAACCAGTTATTATTATGAAGATTGTTATCATTTCATGCCATGGTTCAGAAAGAAGTTTATAATTTTCAATTATCATACGGTTTTTTAGAATTCATAAAAGTCTAAACTTATGAAATGTACCAAAATGCCAAAAAATCGGGGTCTAGTAGATTCAGGAGTTAAAAACAAAACAAAACTGACTAATCTGAGAGAAATAGTGTTAAAACAATAAGTAAAAACACAAAACAAATTTTTATTAAAAGGTATAAATAAAAAGACAGAAATAAAATTTTAGGTAAATATTTTTATTTACTTTTGTAACCGCTAAATAATATTTGCATAAATAAAATGCCAGACAAATCTGGGATATTCCTCTTTGTCACATAACATAAAATTTATTATAACATTAACAACTGATAAGTCAGCAAAAAGGATGATTTGGAATTGTAATTGGGCGTGACTTGAAGTCTTTAGAGGTTTGCTGGTACATGCGGTTTCATGTGGTGAGTTTCTAAAATAAGACAGCAAGTGGATAAAAGGCTCAAGACATGAATAAAAGCATGAACAACTGCAAATAAACCAGATTCCTGAGTAATAAATCTTGAATCTCACTGTTTGATCATCCTTATCAGGAAGAAGCCTGAGAAAATAGAAGCACTGTGCATCCTGCCCAGAAGGTCAAGGACACACTTGGCATCATCCGCTCCACATTCCTAAGATGAGGACACTCCACTGAGAATGCCAGGAATGGCGTTTGGGTCCTGATGAAGCCACTGCTGGAGGGGCAGGATTTCCACTGGACCATAGCAGGGCAGTGTTCAGGGGGTTCAGAATTAGACACTTTGATGCTGTTCAGATGTTATGCAGAATCTTTGTTGATGTGGGCCAATTGCCCCACATTCCGTTAGATGAGGAAAACTTACACAGAGGTGGAAGCAAGATGTGATAGAGTTTTTAATCAAGCAGCATAAGAGAAACGGACATGGAAAACACAGCAAAGGCCTTGCCAAGCATAATGGGTGCTGTCTCTGTGTAGCAAGATTTAAACTGACTTATTGACCTGTTTCCTCTGACTTTTTCTTTGTTTTCCAAGCTTGCTGCTGTATGTGTTAATTTTAAAATAGAAAAGTTATTTTTAAACAAGACCAGGTCAGGAAGAAGCTGCCATTAATAAAGTGATATTAAGCAAATAAAACATAAATTATTTGACAATTCTTACTAAGTAAGTCAATGCCCTATCTCAGTACATTATATGTTAGTATGGTCAAAAAATTATATCTTAGAGTTTTAATCTTTTATATGGGACACAATTAGGAGGCATTATACAAATTTTATTATGATTAGTTATTGTTACATTTCATTAACAACTCAAAACTTTTAAGAAAGATGCATGTAAAATTGCATATTCACAGACAGTGAAAGTAATCCCAAAATCTGTACTGTAAGCCCTGCTGAGTTAGACTTGTACCAACCCGTAGCTCAATGAATTATCATGATTAAGTTGGCATGTTGCTGCTATTGATAAAACAGCCACCATTTCCTTACACATTTTCTATCTTTAGTCGCTGACACTCGCCTGTAGTTCTGCAAGCTCTCTAACAATGCTGGAGCCCCGGACCATTGCCACCTTGTCTGCTTTGATTTTTCAGAATCTACCGCTTTACCCAGCCACTAAAAATAGGCACAGCTTTTGGCTTAATCCACTGTTCCAAAGTTACAGTTACGTAGTGAGACTTTGTCACTTACAGAAAAGAGAGAGGAAGGGTAGAGGTGATGGCACACTTTTGTTGTTGTATTAAAAATCTAATCTGAGAAGGAAGCTACCATGTGAATATGACCATTTACCTCATTCCCAACACCTCAGGCCAGAGACGTAGTTTAGTAGCAGACTGCTTGCCTAACATGTACAAAATGAACAAAGTCCCACCTACCCCCCCCCCCCCCAAAGAAAACATCCTGGAATGTAAAATTCTAGCATTTTG
>NW_026591660.1:0-20255 GCF_907164565.1 Psammomys obesus | reverse complement strand
TTTTTTAATGATCACATTTAAAAAAAAAAAAAAAAAAAAAAAAAAAACAACTAAACACTTCCCTCCAATCCATTAAAAAAAAAGAATGGGCACTAAAGTCAACTGTTGAACCTTTAAGTCTAAGTAAGTGTCCCAGAGCCCAGACCTTCAAAAATCAATATTATCAAGCTTTTGGAGCCTAGCCATGCATCCCTCACTCTCATTTGTCTTTCAAGCAAAGTGCCCAGAAAGAGAAATATTCAGTAAAGATGGAGAAACTATATTATACTGAGCTTTATCTCAATTTTACCAGTTTTTATTTTTAAAGTAACCTAAGGTACTGAAGCTTCGGATATATATACATGGGTAAACGGGAAGGGTAACGGAAGAGCCAAAGCTATTGCCAGTTGTGGAACATTTGTCTAACATGCACAAGGCTTGGGTTGATCCCTGGGACTACAGTGCAGGGGGGAAGGGGAGGGGAGGGCTGCTAGACATGGTGACCTATAACCCAGCTGCTTTGAGTCTGAGGCAGGAGAGTCATTAATTCGAGAATAGTCAAGTTAAATTACATAGTGAGGAGAAAGAAAAAAATGTGCTACCATATACTGACCTGTTGAGCAGTTAAGTCATTCATACTTGGTTCACACACTTTGAAGCAAACTCCAAAAAGCATCGTGGCAGAGTTTTGGAAACAGCATATTTCAAAGGTGACTTTCTGTATGATATGGTATTACCTTCTACTTCTCAGGCCAAGAAATCCAGATGGAAATTGAAAACTAGGTGCAACCATCACTGTGGTTAAAATAATCCTATCAATTTGTTATAACCCAAGGGGAATAGCCAGCCAGGTGTCATATATTTCTTGAGTGTCCCTTAGCTGCTGGGCTAAAAGCCTGCAGTCTTTAAAAAGGCCGATGGTCCATATATACCAACACAAAGACATAAAAATGAACATACACACAAGTTGGCTGGAGATATGGCTCAGCCGCTAAAGGCTAGGCTCACAGCCATAAATATAAGTTATCGAAAGAAAAAAATTGTATTAATATAATTGTAGTATTTGTTAGATCCCCAAAACAATGTGAATTCAATATATTAGAATGGCAAGTGTATTCAGTCTTCAGCACTGACAAAAAGCAGTCTGTGTAAATGAGAAGCTCGGGTGACTCCAACATCATTAGATATTTGGTCAAGATACACACACACAGACACACAAACCAAACACACACACACACACACACTCACACACTTGGAGTTTCATTTTGTTGTTGTTGTTGAGGTTTTTAATTTTTTTTTAATTTTTTTGGTTTGGTTTGGATTTTTGTTTGTTTGTTTTTTATTTATGTGTGTGTTTTTAACCTAGTCAAAATACCCCTAGAAGAAAGAGTCCTTAGGACTTGAACAGAGCAAACATAAACACAGCTTTATGGGGGCCTCTCCAGGAAGACTGCAGAGTAGTAAAAGCAAGCCTCATTATAGGGCCGTTTTACATTTCTTACTGCCATTAAAAAAAAAAAAAAAAAGCCTAACAGCCCATCTTCACAATCTTGTGGGTGAGACTCAAAAACAAAATAGATGAACTAAAAACCAAACCAAAGCAAACAAAAATCTCACCGAACCCGCTTAGCTGTTTTAGTTGCCAGCTAAAAAAAATACTAATTAAAAACAAGTAGACAAACTCTTCTCTCAATTCCATCCAGATTTCAGCCTCAGTCATCATTACACACATACACACAGAAGGACAAACAGAGAGAGAGAAAGAGAGAAGAGCCAGTCTGCTTTTCTGATTCTTTTTGTTGTTTAGTTATAAACAATAAAATGTCATCTGTAAAAGAACTGTGTAACGACAGGGCAGTCTCTTACCAAGGGTTTACTTTTTTTATTTTTATTTTTGGCAGGCATGGTAGTAGATGCCTATAAACTCAGCATTTAGAAGGTGCAGACAGGAAACAGGATTCAAGAGAGTCTGTTCCTGAGGAAATTTAAGGCCAGTGTGGACCATGTGACCTTGTCTTTAAAAAACAAAGCTAACCAATATTCTTCTTTTTAATTCAAAATTCCATTTCCTGGCTAGTTTAAACTCCTGCTGTAAGTTAATTCATCAAATATATTCATTGGTAGCGATCTATAAGATAACGAATTGAGTTTAATTATATAAAAAATTAAATATATATAAATTATAAATATATGTATATATGATGTTATATTATATATTGTGTATATCAGTGCGTCTTGGTGCATGCCTCTAATCCTAGCATTCCGGAAGCCAAAGCAGAGTGATTGTTCTGAGTTAAAGGCCAGCCTTGAGCACATAGTGAGTAATTTATATGTATTTATTCAGAATATATTATATATATTTATATAAATAAGGTATATATTTGTAATATATATAAATAATGTATATATTCTTAATCTTGGTTCTTAAAGGATGACTTACACACTCCCCACTGCTCAGAATGCTTCCTTCTTTGGGACGTATTTTTAACCTCTATACGCCGTATCTTACCCTTAGTTGCAAATAGACCCAGGACTCCACAAGCACAGTGCACAGAGGTGGAGTGAGACAGTAAACTCTCCCTGCTATCACTGCCAGGCAGCTTCTAGATAGCTGATGGTTTATAAACTTAAAAGTAAAAAAGTATGTGGGAGGCAGAGGTAGGCAGATCTCTGTGAGACTGAGGCTAGCCTGGTCTACAAAGCGAATCCAGGACAGCCAAGGCTACACAGATAAACCTGTCTCAAAGTTCCAAACAAACAAAAAAAGTGTATTTAAGCTATACGACATGGTGTTTCCATGTAATAAGTATGATGAAGTGATTAGTTGTGGTCAGTTAATAAAATTTTACTTTATTCTCCTTGTAAAAGTACCTGAAATTCTGGACTGGTGAGATGGCTTGAGAGAGGGAGAGAGGTGCTGTGCCTGTGCCTGTGCCTGTGCCTGTGCCTGTGCCTGAGCTTACGGTGGTAAAGATATTTGCTATTAAGCCTAACAACCTAAGTTTGATTCTCAGGATCCCACATGATGGAAGGAGGAATGATTCCCAAAAAGTTGTCTTCTGACCTATATAAACACACACACACACACACACACACACACACACACACACACACTTAATAACTTATTTAATTAATGTAAAATCTGTTTTTTAAAAGCACCTAAGTCCACTTTCTCAGCAAACTTCAAGTGTGCAGGCTTACTACAGTCCTCATGTTGTGCATTTGTTCTTCATAGTTATTCATCTTGCAGAACTGCAACTGTGCCATCTTTCTTCTTTCTTTTATCCTGACACCCCAATTTTTCTGAAGGATCTGATTTTAGTTTAGGTGCTACATATAAGTTCTCAGTCAGTGTTTTCTTTTTCCTCCTGTGTCTGGCTTGTTTTGCTTTGCGTAATATTCCCTGGGTTCATCTGTGTTCTCATAAACCACAGAGCTTCTTTGTACCAAGGCGGGACAATATTCTGTTGTCTGTGTATGTACCATGTTTTCTCTAGCTGTTCCTCCACTGATAGACATCACGGACATTGTGAATAACGCTTCAGTGAACGTGGGAGTGCAGATATCTTTCTGAGGTGGTGATTTCATTTCCTTTGGACGTGTGCCCAGAAGGGCCATTGCTGGGTCATACAGTAGCTCTCTTTCAAATTTGCTTAGAAAGCTTTACACCATTTTCTGCCATGGCTGAATCAATCTATGTCTCTACCAAGTGTTCCCTTTTTGCTTATCTTTCCCAAAGATATCTCTTTCTTTTTTCTTAAAATCCAGGACACAGGTTTGCTGCACGGCAATGTCTCTATTAACTATGAATATTGTATGATTTACATTTTTCAATGTTCGTCCATTAAAGCAAGACTGAAATTTAAACATGTTGAGGATAACTTAGGAATTGTTTCATATTTTATTATCCTTCAGCATCCTGAATACTGGCTGATTCTTTGAGAAATCACTCCTTGTGGTCCTGAGTTAGTGTAAAAACTTGTTATGTTGAGAATGTTTACTCAAAGAAACGCCAAGCCACAAGGAGAAGAAATATTTCTACAACTTGACATCAGCTGGCATTCTGATAATTGGAAAGTGTAGAAAACCTTCTCTGACACTGAAAAATAAATGTTTTCTTTTGTAAAATTACCATCCAGTTACTCATTCCATAAACAAATCTCTTCAACCCAACTGCCTGTGTTAACATACTGCTTAATAAGCCTAGAAAACCAAAAAAGGATTCAGAGGCCCCAAAACAGAATACTGAACACCAAAAGGGAGTAATCTGTATAGAATGATAAAAAAAATAATAATAATGCCAAGAGCACGAAATTTCTCTCCATACTTCTCCCAACCTTTGCATACTCAACGATTTCTATTATCAGCCACATGCTTCATTTCATAGGAAAGAGATAGGGAAAGGGTCAGGACTTACATATCTATCCAAACGAACAAAAAACAAGTTTTCACATGTCCTGCTGTTGACTGGTGTGAGCAGGGTTCTCTCCGCAGGAGCCGAGCCCCAGCTGCACTTGTCCAGAGCCTCTCTCTGCAGCTGCAACCTGGGCAGCAGGATCTTGGGCAGGGGTGGGGCGGGGGAGGCTTGCAGGGATGCTCTTGCACTGGCTTCTACCAGGACCATGGTGCCTTTGCAGCAGCCAGGCGCTTCGGGAGCCACTCAGGGCAGAAGCAGGATCTGAAGTCAGAGAACAGATGCATCCAGATGTGCTAGCACTTGGAGATGAGGTAGAAAGGACTCACGGACGTTAGGTGCTTAAAATCTAAAATGACTGTGTGGGGAAAATACAGCCTGAGGTGTCATGCCAATCATCCCAGGTTCGCAGTAGCGAGAACCACCTGATTTCCACAAACGTGTCCTGATCCTGTAACTGGCAATAAGATGTCTTAGAGTAGACTAACAAAACAGCTTTTGCGTCTTCTACTCGAGCTGTTATAGCCCAGTGGACGTGGTCCCCCTCCCCCCGCCTCTCCCCTTACAGCCCCCCCCCCCCCCCCAAACATACACTCCAGTCAGCGGACTGGAGTCACAAGGTGTCAAAACCCAAAGAACAAAAATTGGAAAACCCTTCCAGTGGTCATGTGAGATAGACTTTGACAACAGTGACAGAAGTGGTCAGGAAAGGAAGAACTGGGGAGGAAGGAAGTCGGCCCCAAGGCTTCCTGCATTCACATCAGTTAGCCTACTCTTGGAATAGTTTGGTTTGAGTTTGCCAGCTTGTTCGGTTTTTGTCTGTATGAGGCTGTAGCTTTAGGTCAAAAAATATGGCTGAAAGAGTGACAAACACATTAAGAGAAGAAAACCCAAATCAGCCAGCCACCTTAAAGATGTCTGTCGCTGAGGAAGTTAGAATTGATGGATTACAGGCAAGGCACTCCTAGAGGGCCACCAGCAAGGAGCCCAGACTGATAAGCTTCCTACAGATAGAGCTGCTGGCCTTTGATCACCCAGTATTCTTTTCAAGGGTTGCTTAACACATTGGTAAAAAATGGGAACGATTTGGAAAGTGAACACTAAAAAACATATTTATTTGAGAATTTGTTGAGTTCCTGTTATTGGTCATATTTGTATATATATGTATGTATATATACTCATACATGCCTGTGTGTATATATACACACATATATGCACACATACATACATACACACATATATGTATATATATGCACACATATAAATATATAATAATACAATATACACATATGATATAGGATATAATATATTAAATACAATTATATTATAAATATTATATAGACATATATATATATATATATATATATACACTTTAAAAATGTTTTAGAGGAATTTGAGTCTTTAAGTTTTGTCTGAATTCTTTACTTGCTTATCCTGGCTCTAAATTGGAAGCATTCAACCTTTCAGAATGGACCCATCACTATGGAGGACAGGCCCTGCCGTCCTGAAGTGGGAATAAGAACTCAGATCTCTCGTGAAAAAACAGAGGAAAAGCCCTCTCAGAAAAGCTTCAGAATAGGCCACTTAAATGACCACAAGCTCTGAAAAAGAGCAATCTCGGTGTAGTTTAAGTCCACGTATAATGAATGCCATGCGCAAAGTGGGGAGTGGTGCTTGACATAAGCAACAAACTCAGAGGAGATCGGAGGTAACTGCAGTAGGGTGACAAAGGAGTCATCTAGGTGGACCAGCACAGGCTAGAATTCAGCTTCACAACAGAGTCAACCCAACTTCTCCAGCTTCAGCCTCACTTTCTCTGTCTACTGGAAACAACAGCAAATATTGAGCATCTATTACAAATCCCAGCTCTTCCATGGAACGTGATGAATAGATCACGTTTTAAACTACTTTTTATAAAGTAACATTTCCATGAAGTCTCTGATGGCTCCCCAATACACATGCAGAAGAGAGGAAGGAGTATGTGAATTTATAGGTTGAAACGAGTAGCATTTCCCCACACACTCTCTGAAGCAATCCCAACTGTGGCTGCTATTGCTTTGTTGAGCTATAATCTATCACACATTTGAGAAGTAAATATTCCTCACTAGGTGAGTGTTTTCTGTTTAGAGTTTTATTTTTGTCAGTGTAGGTGGTATCTTTACACACAAGTTGGTCTTAAACTCATGGCAATCCTTCTGTCTCAGACTACCAAGTGATGAGAGATTTCAGGCCTGGGTGGGGCTGTAGTGTTTAAAATAACAATTAATCCAATCAGATGGCTGTGGTTGCTTCACTTTCTTCTGTGACCTCCTTGATTTCTAGATAAAAAGCTGATGGATAAAGTTGATGGATAAACCCTTGTTTCATTTCAAAATCTATCACTCTGGGGAATCTAAATTCAGTTTCTTTCTTTCCTTTTTGGGGGAGGGGGCAAAGTAATGCAACAACTTTGGTGATGTCATGAAATTCATACTATGAGTTTTACCTTAGACACAATGTAAATCTGTGTGTTTACAGAAGCAAATGGGAAAAAAAGGGGAGAGGTATCTTTTTAAGGGATCCTTTTTTCATCTCTACTTTTACTAACTCAAGCCTTTTAAACATGTTAAACTTTTATTTATTTAATTGGATGAGGATATTGTCATTGTGCATGGGGAAGATTAGAGAACAGCTTGTCCTTGTGGAGCTCCTGTCCTCTCCTCTATGAGACTGTTTCTCCAACTAAGGACCATGTATGGATATAGCCTAGAACCCCTGCTCGGATGTAGCCCATGGTAGTTCAGTATCCAAATGAGTTCCCTAGTAAGGGGAACAGGAACTATTTCTGACATGAACTCAATGACTGGCTCCTTTACCTCCCCCCACCTCCCGAAGGAGGAACAGCCTTGCTTGGCCATAGAGGAGGACATTGCAGCTAGTCCTGAAGATACCTGATAAGCTAGGGTCAGATGGAGGGGGAGAAGGACCTCCCCTAGCAGTGGACTTGGAAAGGGACAGGGAGAAAATGAGAGAGGGAGGGTGGTATTGGGAGGGAATGAGAGAGGGGGCTAGGGCTGGGATACAAAGTAAATAACCTGTGATTAATATTTAAAAAATAAAAATTAATTAAAAAAAGAGAACAGCTTGTAGTACTCAGTTCTCTCCTTCTACTATGTGGGTTCTGGGAAATGAAGTCAGATCAGTTGGACTTGATGGCAAGTGCCTTTGCCTACTGAGGTATCACACAGACCATAATTTGTGTCTTTTATCTCTTTCTTTATTAGTTTTGCTAAAAGTTTATCTTTTTAGAGAACCAACTCTGTTTTAAATTCAAATTTTATGTCATGCATATGAGTGTTTTGCCTGCATGTATGTCTGTGCACCACCTTTGTGCATAGTTCCTGTGAAGACCAGAAGAGGGCATTGGATTCCCTGGAACCCATAGCTTTGAGCCATGGGGTGGGCAGTCGATACTCTGCAAGAGCAGCATGTGCTCTTAACAGCTGATCCATCTGTTCAGCTCTCTTCTTCAGCATTTCTGTCTCTTCACTGAATTCCTATTTCATATCATCCATTGCCTTCCTTATTTTCTTCAGCTGTTTGCTTGCAACTTGGAATACAACTATATTGAAAGCCATTTTGAGTTCTGTCCCTGAAATTTCATATAACTCACTCTCACTAGATACCATAAGTATAGGGTTAATAATTTTTGAAGAAGTTATTGTCTTGGGCTTTCATGTGTCTTATATTATTACATCAGTGTTATTTTCTTGCTTGCTATAGTCTTTCAGTTGAAGCAATGTTCACATGGGACATGGATGTGGTAATATTGAGTAGGAGGTATAGAAAACAGGGACAACAACCACAACTGTCTTATACCACCATCACTTTGTGCTAGCCAATTAACTACAGTAGCTCCTCTTACCAATGTTGATGGATAAACAACCAAGGATAGTATGTTAGTTTTAAATGGGAATGGCCCCCATAGGCTTATATATATATGAATACATGGTTTCCGCTTGGTGGAACTGTTTGGCAAGGACAAGGAGGTGTGGCCTTGTTGGAGTGTCACTGGAGTGGGCTTTGAGGTTTTAAGGGATTCATGCTGCTCCCAATACTCTCTGCCTCATTGGTGTGGACCAACAGATAAGTCACCCAGATGGTCCTTAACCCTACTATTATGGACTTTAGCCCTCTGAAACTGTTAATCCAAATTAAGCATTTTATTTCATAAGTTGCCTTGGTTAAAGTGTTTTATCACAACACTGGAACAGTAACTAAGACAGATAGCATGGAGTATACTCAAATTTTAATTAAGAAGATTAAGATTGGGAAGGAAGAAGGATTAATTGAAAAGAACAAAACTCAAGATGAGTAAATTAACTAGGAGGATAAAGTTGGGACACTGTTAGGGTCACAGATTTTAGAAACTTTTAAACCCCTAGGAGGATTAAAGGAGGATGGGATAAAGATGAGAGAAAGAACAGACATGGGTAGAAAGGTTTATATAAGATGTGGCTGGAAGGTATATCATAATGAACCACATAGAGAAACACAGACAGCCATTTGAAAACCTAATTGAACAATATACAAACAAAACCATATAAAATATATAGGAAAGAATAAAAATTAAATAATATAAAATATGGAATAAAAGAACACAGAGCTTACAGAACTGTACTGGGTGGAAAGGCAGCATTCTCAATTCTTCTGGCTCTAGCAGGCTTCCCGTGGTTCTGTGTGGTGGAAGGAGGGAAGAGTGGGCTCCTATGGTTTCTCTGACCTCAGTGTTCATTGGGGTTAGGGTATGTACATATGTACATATGTACATATGTATGTGTGTTGAGGGCAGGATTAGGTCCTTTCCTTGTAGTTCCCTCAGAGCCCTGCACTCTACCAAAATTCCTACTAAAGGGCCAGTATATCCTCAGTAATGTTTTCACTTTATGTGCTGAGACAATGCTTCACTAAGTTACCTACCTAGTCTGGCCTTGAACTCACTCTGTAGCTCAGGCAAACCTTGAACTTGTAATCTTCCTCACTCAGATTCCAGAGTAACCTGGTGCAAACAAATTCGTGATGAAGAACAAGGTCAGAGCTTGGTACTCTATAAGAATTCCTATAAAGCCACAGTACACTAGCTATTATTGTATTGGCCAAAGAACAGTGAAGTGAACCAGTGGGGCAGAGTGGAAAAGCCCAAGGTGAGCCAGCTGACCTCTGACAAAGCAAAGTTACTTTACTAAGGAGAACATAGTCTGTTATAGACTCAAAAACAAAAGGCAAAAACCATCCTGGAATGTGACCCAATACAAAAATTCATCCCAATGTTTCTTTGTTTGGTATTTTGCTGCAGGGTCTTATGTAGCTCAGGTTGGTCTCTAAGTCATTATATAGCTGAGAATTCATGTTCTTGATCTTGAATTCATGTTCCTCCTGCCTCTACCTCCAAATGCTAGGATTACAGAGTTGGTATCACAATGGCCCTGATGATGGGTCTCTGTTGTAAGCCCTCTTCAGTGTTTATTTATTGGAGGCCAAGACAATTTAACCTTTAGATTGACAGCTACTAGATCCTTACATGAAGCTTGAGTGGGGAGCTGTCACACAAAGATGCACTCATTCCTGATAACCAGATGGACTATCATCACACCATTCAAGCTGCTTGGAATACTTACAAACACTCAAAGAAACTATGTTCCAGTTATCAGGAACACTGCAACTGGGATGCTGAAGGTAGACTTTAGAATGCCTTGCTCCAGTCATGACTGTTCCAGGCAACATACACCAGCCTTGGAAGACTTTACTAAAAGCAAGATAAGGTATGCTACCTTTAGATGACCCTGCTCACTCTGGAATGGCCTCTTTTATGAGGCAGGAGAACAATTCAGAAAATTGCTTGTGACTGGCATGCATGTAAGGTTCGTGAATGGCACAACGCTACATGCATGGTTGTGATTGGTCAGACTACAATCCTTTGCTGGCCAAATCAGCAGGTTGTTTGGGAATCATCTAAAAGGCTTCTCTCCTGCACATTAATCCCCATTGCCCCAATGAAGACCTCCCTGATGGCATTTTGGGCTAATAACTGAGTTCTTTAACATAGACAGAGCTGGTTGATTATAGAGAAACATACAAGCAGCAATAAGAAGGTAGCTGAGAAGTTTAGGGGATTACCAAGGGCTGAGAACCCTAATATTGAAAGTTTGAGAAGAAACACTGGCAAGAAGCGAATAACTAAGAGTTCAGAGAGCAACAGGGGAGAATTTACAAGAAGCCAAAATTATGAGAGACAGCAGTAATACTGACAATGCAAGAGATGTCAGAGAAGTGGAGACTACAGGAGATGCAGTGAAGAAGCAAAGGTGGGCCATGGTGGCATTCACCTGTAATCCCAACTTTCGAGACATGGGCAGGAAGATCAGAGTTCTATACCAGTGTGAGATATATATATATAATCTAAGTCAAGCACAGTGGTGCCTGCCTGTAATCCCAGCTCTCAGGGAGACAGAGGCAAGCAGATCTCTGTGAGTTTGAGGCCAGCCTGGTCTACAAAGCAAGTCCAGGACAGCCAAAGCTACACAGAGAAACCAAAAAACTTAAAAAAAAAAAAAAAAAGATTCCATCTTCCCCATCCCCAAACCTAAACAAACAGAGCTGGGGAGATGGCTTAGTGGACAAAATACTTGCTGCACAAGCATAAAGAGAGCTTCTTTCAGATCTTGGGGGTCAGAGCATGCTGGAGGAGAGAAACAGAGGCAGGAAGATGTCCAGAACTCATTGGCTAATGGGTCAAGCAGAAATGCCAAATTCTGGGTTCAGTAAGAGAAACTCTGCCTCAAAAACAAGGTAGAGAGTGACAGAGAAAGATATCAGATCAATCTCTGACCTTTGCATGCCCAGTCACAGGTGCAGGCAGGCAGGCAGGCAGGCAGGCAGGAATTCGAGCTCTCGTGGACACACACACACACACACACACACACACACACACACACACACACACTGCTAAAGATAGGAGTGAAGACTACTGAGGACAGAGGGCTCCCCTCAATCATAGACATTCCAGAAAACCAAGCACAGTTAGAGAGCTGAGGCTCAAAAGGTGGACTGGGTATTGGTATTCTAGGCCCCGTGCCATAAGTCTCCAGCTTTGAAAGTTGGTAGCCATAGCCAAACTCTCAATGTTTCAAACTGTATATCTGGATCATAAAGCCTAGTTTGTTAGCTTCCAGAACTGAGGGCCACCAGAATTATGAGGGCTGCCATTTGTCTCTCTGTAATTTCTCTCCACACAGGGCAAAAGAACCCAGCCAGCTGTTCCCGACACGGAAAGCTCTGCCATGTTAAATGCGAGCCTTCCAAGGAACATCTTTTGCTTTGCCACTGATGATCAAATATAAATCTTATTGATTGCGGGACTCAGACATTTGCCAAATGAATACTTCTGGGATTTTAATCATCTGAATATGCAGAATTTCCAACCAGCAGACACTCTGAACAAAACCCCTCAGCTTCTTCAGATGATGCAGAACTCATTAACGCAAAGCCTTGTGAATGTCGTGGTCAGTCCTTCTTCAGAGACCCATAAATTATGAAGGAATATGTTTGATTTTTTTCCAAAATATGCAAATTATGTATGTGTTCACAAGGCATGCCTGAGTGATCTTGGTATTAAACTGAGAAAAAGCACTGTAGGTTCAAACATGAAGAACAGAACATAAACACTAATCCTCTCAGCTTCCTTGGCTAAGTTCTTTTCCATATTTGATGCTGCTTTCTTTTTGACTTGCTCAGCACATAACTATTGGGTTAAGCAAAGGATACCTTTTCATCTGTGTGGGTTTGGAGGCACAGTTGTCTGTACAAAGTTCAGAGCTCTCTGCCAATGCAACAGGCTTCAGTTCTGCAGCACAGATAGATACCTCAATTTACTGGACAAATTCTGCTCTGCCATACCGATCACGCTCAGGTTAACAACTGATCTTAAAGGGAATCTGATACAGTCCTGAAGTGTGCTCAGTCCTTATGACTGAAAACCACATCTAACTGGATGACTGAGTCTCCAGTGGAGGGGCTTGAGCCTCCGACTGTTTGAAGGAGATGATTTTAATCTTGTGATAAAAGCCAGCTAGCCCATACGTCTCTGTGCACGATGGAAGCATGGGGGATATGTTATGATAAAAATCCCAATTATGCTGTTACCATCTGTTGATAGCATGTGCTTGTGGACACGTTGCCAGGAAATATTGAGAACAAAGGAAGAGAGGCCCTCATTCCAGAGAAACAAATCTCGGCTCCCACTAGGGTTCACTGGTTTGGTTACAGATGTGTTGGGGTCCTTGGGGTCCAGCCACACACAGGCTGAGCCCTTGGTAACTAAAAGACTCACATTTAAGAAAAGGGACCCAATGGAAAGTAATTTTTTATTCAACAAAGCAACCAAAATAAAATCAAAATGTGGAGGGAAGGGAGAAGGAGAACCAATGAGCTTTCAGTTTACATATGTACAAGACAGACTTAACTATAAAGTTGTTTTTAAAATGCCAATCTTTAACACGACTGGTGGCGCATATCTGCTATCTCTGTGCTTGGGAAGCAGTGACAAGAGGATCAAGAGTTTGAGGTCAGCCTGGAACACATACAAACAAACAAAACCCTAACAAGCAAAACAAAACAACAACAAAAGCCCCTTAAAGAAAAAGCATATACCAGTCACATAATTTTGTTTGTGTGTTTGAGATAAGAGTATCGCTGTGTAGCCCAGGGTAAACCTGTCACTATGTAGCCCATGATAGACTCAAAAAAGAATTTTAGCCTAACCTAGACTCAAACTCATAGCAACCCCCTGCCTCAGCTTCCCAACCCCTGGACCTAAAAGCCTAAACCACCACGCCTAACTATATGTCATGCCTTAATTCAGTTTTTATAAGAAGTTAAAATTTTAACTTTCATTAAAGCTTAATGTAGACCTTTTCATATCAAGGAAAATCTCCCTTCAAGATGTTTAAGGATAACCGTAATCAGAGTGACACAGTTGTAAACCAGAGTAGCAACTTTCCGGAGGTGATCAGAGCTCACACCCTGAGTGCTGACCCACGGAGTCCTCTGCTCACTGAGCTAGAATCAGAGGCAGCTCCTCGTGGGAATTCGATTTGAGCTCTCAGCGCTCTTACTTACTTGCTTGGTCTGAGGAGAGGGTACATCGTGGTCCAGGTTGATTCCAAACTCACTCCCTAGCCAAGGCTGGCCGCAAACTTACAGCTATTCCACCTCATCCTCCTGGGTGCTAAGATTACAGGCATAAGCCACTGTAATTAATTTAATATATTTTTTAAATTTTATATTGTGATTCTGGAAAAGAAAAAGAGGTGGGCCTTAAGCACACATATATTACACATGTGCTTTTTTAAAATTCTTTTTTCTTCACACTTTATTCATTATATATCCTGATTGAAGCCCCCTCCTTCAACTCCCCCAATCCCATCCTTCCTCCATCTTCCCCCATCCTCTTCCCCTAGTCCACTGAAAGGGGGAGTTCTCCACTATTTCCTTCTGCCCATAGCTTAAGTCTCATCAGGACTACTTGGATCCTCTTCCCCTGTCTTGCCTGGCAAGACTGCATGATCAGGGGCGTGCTTTTAAAACTTACGGAGTATGTTTTTGTATAGCTTGTTTTAAATAGATCCTTTGTGTGATTTATGTCTCCTTTCTCATCTCTCCACAGATTACCTTCCTTCCCCACTCAGCAACTCCACACACATAACTTCCCTCTTCCTCACTTCACAGCGTCCGTGTTCTACTCTCTCCCTCTCTAGAGCCTCCCCTCCACTGTTCCATTCTTCTCTCCGGGTTTCAGAGGGAGGGTCCACAAATAAGAGAGAACATGCACCAATTGTCTTTCTAGGTCCATATCACATTTCCTAATTATATTCCTTTACCTGTAAAGTTCATGCTTTCTTTTTGCTATTATATTAGTCCATTGTATATGTGTACCACATTTTCATCATCAGTTCATCAGTTGCAGGACATTTAGCTTGTTTTCATTTCCTGGCTATTGTGAATAAAGCAGCAATGAACATGGTTGAGCAAACATCTCTGGGACAGAATACTGCATTCTTTGGACATATGGCAAGGGCGTCATGTGGTAGATCTACTTTTAGCTTTTCTAGAATTCTCTACCTGATTTCCATAGTGTTTGCACCAACAGTGAAAGAGTTCCTCTTTCCACACATCCCCATCAGCATTTGTTGTCAGTTGTTTTCTTGAGCTTGGCTGTTTTAACTTGGGTAAGATGAAATCTCAAAGTAGCTTTAATTTGTATTTTTCTAATTGCTAATGATGTTCAACATTAGCAATGTATTATCAGGCATATTTAATTTTTTGTTTGTTTTCTAAGTTCCTTATTTTTTGATTTGTTTTGTTTTTTGATCTTCTCAATACTAATCCTCTGTCTGATGTATAACTTGCAAATGTTCTTTCGTACTCTGCCAGCTTCCTCTACATACGATGGTTTCCCTTTCTTGAAGAAACTTTGTAGGTGGGTGTGGTAGTGCACATCTTTAATCCTAGCACTGGGGAAGCATAGGCAAGATGATCTCTGTGAGTTCGAGGCCAGCCTAGTCTACAGGATGAGTTCCCAGACAACCAGAGCAACATAGTCAGACACTGTCTGGAAAAAGCAAAGCAAAACACAACAAATTTAGTTTTATGAGGTTTCATTTATTAATTTTTTACCTGATTCCTGAGGAAATAGAGTCCTACTCAGAAAGCCCTTTCCTGTGTCCATATTGTGTAGGCTAGTGTCTGTTTCCTTCTAGCAGTTTCAGTATTTCAGATTTCACACGGAAGCCTTTGATCCATTTGGAGATAACTTTTATGTAGAGAAATAGCTATGAGTAAAACTTCATTTTATACCTGTGGTTTTCCCAGAACCGTTTACTGAAGATGCTATCTTTCCTCCAGTATGTGTTTTATATTTTGGCATCTTTATCAAATATCAGATGGCTGTAATTATGTACACTTACTTTGGGCCTTTTTTTTTTTCCATTGATCTACTGTCTGTTTTTGTGTCAGGACCATACTGTTTTATTACGGTAGCTCTGCAATAAAGCTTGGGATCACATACAACAGTATCTCAGCCTTTTTTTTTTTTTCCCTGATAATTACTTTGGCTATCTGGGGTCTTTTGTGCTTTCTTAAAAGCACAAAAGATTCCTTTCTCTACTTTTGAGAAGAATGTTATAGGGATTTTGATTGAGATCACACTTAACCTACCTTTACATTGTTTTTGTAATCTTCACAAATACTGATTGTACCAATGCATGAGCATGAAGATCTTTCTATTTCTAGTGTTTCCCTCAATCTCTTTCTTCAGAGATGTAAAATCTATTAAGTTGGTAGGTAGTTTTGGCTGACATAAGAAAGCAAAAAGCACTCAAGGGGGCATGAATGGGTCTCCTTGGAAGGGGAAATAGAATAAACTTTGCTGGTGGACTGGAGGCAGGTGAAGATGGGAACAGGAGGGATCAGGCATGGGAGAAGAGAGTCTGGGAAACATGACTAGAATTAGGGGCATTTAGGGGTGATGTGAAAACCTGGTAGAGTGAAAACTCCCTGAAATCTACATGAGTGACCCTAATGAAGACTTCTCCTAACGGGAAACATGGAGCCTGAACCAGCCATCTTCTACAACCAGGCAAGGCTTCCAGCTGTAGGACTTGGATACCAACTCAGTCATAAAACCTTTGACCTACAATCTGTCCTGCCTACAAGATGTGCTGGGGTAACAGTGGCACAGCACTTGTTGGAGTGGCAAACCAAAGACCTGTACAACTGGAGGCCCATGTTATGAGAAGGATCCCATGCCTGACACTGCCTGGATAGCCAGGTTCCAGAGGCTGGACAGCCTAGACACTCAAGATAGAACCAAACACCACTGGGGAAAAAGTCAACAGAATGATTCCTAATGATATTCTGCTATACTCATAGAGAGTAGCCAAATCTTCATCTGAAAGGCATCATTTAGCAACTGATGGGAACAGATGCAGAGACCCACAGCCAAACAATAGAAGGAGCCAGAGTAACCCCACAGAAGTGAGGGAGGAAAGATTGTAGGAGCCAGAGTGGTTGAGGACACTATGAGAACATGGTCCACAGAATCAAGTAAGCAGGGCTCATAGGAGCTTACAGACACTTTGCGGGTCTGAGGTAGGTCCTCTACATGTATGTTCTGTTTGTGTAGCTTGTGTTGTGGGACTCTTAATAGCGGAAGTAGGGTCTGTCTCTGACTCTTGCATGCTGTTGGGATCATTTTCTTCCTTCGGGATGCCTCATCCAGCCTTGATATGAGGATTTGTGCCTAGTCATATTGTAACTTGTTATGTGGTGTTAGGTTGATGTCCCTGGGAGGCCTGCTCTTTCCTGAATGGAAACACAGAAGCAGAGCTAGGGCTGCGGGGAGAGGGGGAGCAGAGCAGGAAGTGGACTGGGAGGAGTGAAAGGAGGGGAAACTGTGGTCTGCATGTAATGTATGATAGAAGAAAAAAAGGTAATAGTCACTAGAGAGAGAGAGAGAGCCAAACAAGTCAGTAATCAACTTTCTTTCATGGTTTCTGTTTCAGTTCTTACGTCCAGGTTCTTGATTTGAGTTTATGCCCTGTCTTTTCTCATTGATAGACTATCACCTATACGATTAAATCTTTCCTTTCCTGGTTACTCTTGGTCATAGTGTTTATTCCACAATGTACTGCCAATTGGAGATAACAGGTGACAAGCTCATGTGACTGGTGGACCACCCAGGATTTTGTCACATGCTCCAGAAACAGGCATGGAAACAAGGAGGGAGCTTTGTCCCTTGCCTTCCATTCTACAGATGAGATTTTAAATCTCAAATTTGAGATTTGCAGGGTGTGAGCATGCTCCATTTTGCTAGTCCCATTCCAAGTCCCCTGGAGGCCCCGTCCACAAGCTCTACAGTTTATCAGAGCATTAGAAAAGCAAATTAGAACAATGGAGTTATTTCAAATTTTCTATATTTGTTGAGATTTGTTTTGTGTCTCAGTTTGTGGTGTATTTTAGAGAGATTTCATGGGCTCTTTAGTATGGTTTATATTCTTTGGGGTTTGGGTGGAATGTTTTATAGGTATCTGTTAGGTTCATTAGATGTTTGATGTCATTTAATCCAATGTTATCCTGTTTATTTTTGTCCAGATGATGTATCTAATCAAAATATTAAGCTACTGAAAAAACCTATTTTGTGTGTGTGTGTGTGTGTGTGTGTATTTTAAGTTTTATTAAAGGATTTTTGTTGAGTTGTCATTCTACTTTCATATTTTGAAGTTAAAATATAATTATGTCATTTTCCACTTACTTTTCTCCCTCCACCCTTCCCACATACCACTTTGTTCTCCCTCAAATTCATATCCTCTACTTCCTCAATTTTTCTAGTTGTATATATAGAATATTGCTTAGTCCAAATAATTGTTACTTGTATGTGTAAAATTTGGAGACTGACCAGTTTTATTGGATAAGCAATTGGGGGGCCCTTCTCCAGGGAAGGCTATTTCTTCTATGCTCAGCATTCTTGAAGTTCTTTGTTTTGGAGCCATGAGCTTTGCCCCTCCTGTGTCAGGAGATCTATTCTATTACTGTCATCTCTGCACAGATCTTGTTTAGGCATCCATATTGATGAGGTTTCCTGGGTACAAGTTCTCTGACCTTTCTAGAAGATGAAATCTCACAGCAAACTTTCTGTTCCTCTGGTTCTTACATTCTTTTTGCCCCCTCTTCTGTTGTGATCCCTCAGCCTTAGGTGCAGGAATTGAGCCATAGCTACATCAGCTGGGACTGAATACCACTTATTCTCTGCGTTTTACCAGATGTGGTTTTCTGTAATGGCGGCCAGAGTGTTTCCTATAGTTGCAAAAGGATGTTTATTTGATTAGGGATGTGACCTATACTTATATGTGAGTATAAAGATAAATATTTGGAATGTAGTTAGGAATTATGCTGGTTTAGTTACATGATTGCTGAAGTTTCTTCCAGGATCCGTGATTTTACTAGCACTGTGTAGTTGTCTCAGTTTCCAACACTAGGCATGATTTGCTTCTTGTTGAATGGGCCTACATCCAATTAGAATGTTGGTTAGGTATGTGTGCAATCGTTGCATGGTTAGGGACATTTTTCCAGTGCTGGTTGTTGTGGCTCTAAATGGCAGCTAGGTAAGACTGTTGGTTGCGTCCCTAACTTGGAAGTCTGCAGGGCTTTTTCTGGTACCATGAAAGCTGGTCCTCAGGCAGAAGGCTCTCAGATCAGATCCAGTTTGGATCTTCCAAATCCTATGTCTGAGACGCACAGCATTTTCAGCAATAGACTTTCAGTCTCTGGGACACATCTGAAGGCAACAGCAATAACCTATAATATTTTGAGATTTTCTTGGATTCCCCTGGCCAACAACTCATAAGGCAGATTCTCATCCCTGTGTAGGGGGTTTATTAGACAGTCTATAGCTCCTGTTGTGGGTACACTGTCAGCCTAGATTAAATTTTCACTTGCACTATATATGTATACAGAGACATACAATTTTAGGCAGACAGATAATATGATCCCTTATAACTTTTTCTGAATCCTTTCTGTTTTACCTTCTCCTTCCTTCTGAGTTTATCTTCATGCTCCCTCTATTAATAAGATCCCTCCTTTTTCCATTCAAATGACTCATACACTTTTATGCTCTTATCTATGCCTCCACACACATGGTGCCCTTTTACTTTTCTAGTTTCTGAAGCTACTCCAGGTTATATACTCACTTCTGAAGGAAACCACCTTCTCTTACTAAGTTGGAGTTAATCTGTATCTTGAATTCTAGTAGCACATTTAAAAAAAATGAAATTGGCTATGCCATAGTTTGGAGTGTATGCATATGCTTAGAAATATTGTCTTCTTGGCTAATTTTTTCTTGATCTCTTCTTATTAATTTGGGCTTGAAGTTTATTTTGTCAGATATTAGGATAGTGACACCTGATTGTTTCCTGGTCCCCTTTGCTTGGATTATATCTGTCTAGTCTTTGACCTTAATATGGTACTTATACTTTAAGGTAAAACAAGTTTCTTGTAGGCAACAAAGAGTTGGATTTTTTTCTTACTTAACTATTATTTAAAGTTATTGTTGGAAGAAGTGTGTTGATTGCTGTCATTCTGTTTTGTTTTGTTTTTTCTTTTCTGTTTGTGTTCTAAGTCCTATTTTGTGTTTCAGTAATTATAGCTTCAGTTGCCTTCTTTCTGTAGCCTCTTGGCTGTGTTTATCTCTTCAACACGAAGTATTACTTCCACCATTCTCTATAGGGCTGGTTGGGTAGACACAAACTCTTTTATCCTGTTTATATCATGGAAAGTTTTTCTTTCTCTTCAACTGCAGCAGACAGTTCTGCTTTGCAGAGTCATATGGGTTACATCTGTGCTCTTTTAGAACCTTGAGTACATTTCTCCAAGTTGTCTTGGCTTTTTAAGTTTTCGTTAAGCAGTCAACTGTTATTCTGATGGTACAACCTTTACATGTGACTTGTGATTTTTCTCCTGCAGCTTTCAGCACCCTGTCTGTGTTCTGTATATTTAGTATTCTAACTATAATATGCAGTGGGGGTGTTTCTCTTCTGTCCCTATGTGTTCGGTGTTCTGTGAGCTTATTTTATCTGTATAGATATGTCTTCCTTAATTTAGGCACATTTTCTTCTATGACCCTGTTGAAAATCTGGTGTATGCCTTTCATCTTGGATTCTTCTTCTGTGCCTATAATTTGCAGATTTGGGAGTTTTTTGTTCTGTTTTGTTTTTCATGGTGTTCAATGTTCCTGCATAGTCCCACAAGTGATTTTTTTTTAAACCATGTG
>NW_026591659.1:0-5232 GCF_907164565.1 Psammomys obesus | reverse complement strand
ATAATAATTCTATTCATATCATTAAACTCTATGAAGTGTAACAATTGTTAAATATATTCTAGTAAAGGTAACCTTGACATATTGTGTGTATTTATTGCATGAAGAAAAAAATTCACATTCAGATATAGCAAATACTGTGTTTCAGCTATTCAGAATACACCAAGAAAAAAATGACAACATAGTTTTTTTTTTCAAGTTAATAATCAGTGTTAGTTTACTTGATATATCTAAGAAAATTAGGACATTAAATATTTATTCTGTTAGAAGTTGTACCTTGGTGGTAGAGCACCTGCTCAGCATGTACATGGTCATGAGTTAGAACTTCAGTTTTATGGCCTTAGAATATTTTACAGCATCATTTGCTTCTATTTAACTGATGTGATTATTACCTCAGCTTCCCTAGTCATTACAACAAAAACTAGTTCATGAAACTGCCAAAATATAAAGTCATTCAAGGTGGAAACTACTACTCAGAATCAAGGCTTATGACACCACTAAAACTGAAAATTGTTAAGAAGTTTTGCAGAAAAGGAAAAACGTGGATATTGTTCTTTTGTTAACTTAAAGATTTTAGAGTTCCCTTTTGAAAGTAACATGTGATTAATTATGTGGATATTACATGTTCATCAATATTTTCTTAAAATTCAACAAATTTCATGTGGATGGTAGAAAATTGAAAAAAAGGAAGAAATTTTAAAATGAAAACTCTTATAAATAATCACCACATGGTATGTAACCAGTTATGAATATATAGTGCAGATATTTCTTCAACCTTATAATCCTGTGGCTTAGATTTTATGCTTGACCTAAGAAGTTTTTTTTTTTCTAAATAAAAAATTTTGAAATAAAAGAAAAATATGTAAATATAAAGTGTACCAAAATAAAATAAAATTAACTTTCAACACATATGTGTTTCAGCATGTTTAACACCAAAGATTAACAAAACTTTGTGACAGAAATTATTTTATCCTACTACTTAAAGAAAATGTTTTCCTATATTATCACACAATGAGAAGTTTCCATCCAAAAGTAACTATTTAAATGGTCATTTTTCAAAAAATGAAAAGCATAAAAATCTAATGCCTCTTAGTCCCAACAGTACCATTTCCTCAGCCTGTGCTGTCCCAGTCCTGAATGAAACAAGGACTGGTAGGAAGAAAGGTTGGTAAAGCCAGACCTTGCTGGCACACACCTTTAATCCTAGTACTCAGGAGGCAGAGTCAAGAGGATCTCTGAGTTTGAGGATGGCCTGGCCAACAGACAGCCAGGACTGCACAGAGAAACCTTCTCTTGAAAATAAAAAAAAAAAAAATGCAGGGATCCAAGGTGGTGGCACACAGCACGTACCTTATCTGAGGGACAGAGGATCCGAAACTCAGATATTGGTGAGTGAAGGACCAACTACTTGGAAGTTTCCTGGGCAAAAAGGGACAACTCGTGAGCTGGGAGCGTTTAGATCAAGGTCACCAGTGAATGTCTCCAGGGTTTGAGAGTGGTTAATAGTCTACAACACTGTACTCCCCATTGCTCCAAGCACCAGCCTCTCTGCTCAACAGAGGCAACAGCAGTTTCCCTAATCAGGAGTTTCCATGGTAGGTGATTGATACAGCAGAGACAGCAGCATACATAAGGGCCTCCCAGCTCTGTGGCTTCAGCAGTGGCTTCCCTAAGCAGGATCCTCCATGTTCTGTGACACAGACTGCAGAGGTGGCTGCCCAAGTAAAAGTCTCCCTGCCAAACAGTTGACAACACTGAGTTGACTGATCTCCTACACTTTCATTTGCCCCTAAAGGCCCAAATCTGAGAGAAGAGAATGGGGAGAACCCCTGTGCATTCCTCATAGCCCTGAGAGAAAGTGAGCACAGCTACAAGTGAGTGCAAGGAGAGCCCCAGATACAGGATCCCTCTATTCTAGCAACAGACATTGAATCCCTCCAACCTACAACCTCACTGTGAGTAACATAGGGATCCCAAGAACAGCGTTCTTAACATTGAAGCCCCTGTTTGATGGGTCTCCCAGTGGAATCCAAGCAAATAATCCCTGGAGCCAAAACAGATATGAACATGGAGGACAGTACCACAGGCCTGTGGGGAACTTAGACTTTCAGAACAACTGCACATGAACATTGTGCATGGGAACAACAGCAGCACCCCAATGTGTATTTATGGTCCATCCTTCCAGGCATATACAGGTCCTAGCACCCTCTCCTTCAATACACACTTCCACACGCACTCCCATGCTTGTACACATGCTCCTCTGACCTTCCCCCCTTAGCTACAGCTGAAACACCAACATCCACTCTCAAACTGGAGGACCTCTCTCATCTTCCTGAAGAAGACTCCAGAGTCAGATGGACCCAATCTGAAGTACAAACTCCAGGAACAAACAGTGAAGGTTACAGATAAGCAGGTGACTAGAGGTATGCATAAGAACACATAAAACAAAAACCAGGACATCATGGTATCAACGGCAACCACCCAAAAGAGGTTATTTTAATTCATAGGAAACATCTCAAATCTATACTTATCCAGTTATTAGAGGCATATAATGAGGAAACAAACAAAGCTCTCAAAAAAAAAAAATACAGGCAAATACAGCCAAACAAATAGAGGTACATGTAGAGGCACAAATAGAGACAAATAAAGACGAAATGAACTAAATAATAGAGGCCATCATGGAAAGACAGGAATCCACATTCAAACAGATGAAGGAAATGGTTGCAAACATGAAAACAGAATTAGAATCAATAATGAAAACACAGAGAAAACACTGGAACTAGAGAACAGAGAAAAAATCAGGAAACACAAAAGTAAGCATCACCCACAGAATAAAAGAGATGAAAGAGTATCTCAGATGCTGAAGATACAATTGCAGAAACTGATACATCTATCAAAGAAAAAATAAAATCGGAAAAGTTGCAAATACAAAACATCCAAGAAATCAAGGAGGCTATAAAAAAGCAATACCTAAGAATAATAGGAAAGAAGATTTCAGGCTCCATGGTCCAGAAAATATTTTCAAGAAAAACATACAAGAAAATTTTTCGAGCTTAAAGAAAGAGATGTCCTTAAACATACAAGAGGCCTATAGATCACCAAATAGACTAAACCAGAAAAAAGACCTCATCAGTTCACATAATAGTCAAAACACTAAATCTACAGAACAAGGAAAAAATATCAAAAGCAGCAAGGGAAAAAAGGCCAAGTAACATACAAAGGTAGATCTATCAGAATCATACTAGACTTCTCAAACAGAAACTATGAAATCAGGAAGGGCCTGGGCTGATACCATGCAGAATCCATGAGACTACAGATGCCAACCCAGACTACTATAACTGGCAAAGCTTTCAATCAACATAGATAAAGAAAACAAAATATTCCATGACAAAAATGAACTGAAACAATATCTACATAGCAACGAAGCCCTACAGAAGGTACTAGAAGAAAAATTCCAGTCCAATGAAACCAACTACAGCCAAGAAAACACAGGATATAGATAACTTCACAACAAAAATTTAAAGAAACATAGAAACACAATAACACCACTAACTCCACACACAAAAAGAAACAAACATTCATTGATCACTATTATCTATCAACATCAATGGACTCAACCTTCCAATGAAAAGAAACAGACTAATAGAATGGTTGAGGAAAAGGATCCTCAAAACAAGCTGGAGTACCTATCCTAATATCTAATAAAATAACCTTTCAACCAAAAACTGATCAAAAAAGATGAGGAGAGGCCTTTCATTCTCATCAAAGAAAAATCCACCATAATCCTGAACATCTATTCCCCAAAAGAATCCTGCACTTGTAAATGGAACATTATTAAAGCTTAAATCACACATCTATCCCAACACTTAAATAGTGGGAGACTTCCACACTCCACTCTCATGAAGGAACAGATCATCTAGACATAAACTAACTAAGGAAATGATGACACTTATAGACGTCCCAAATCAAAAAAACCTAATAGATGTCTACAGAACTTTTCACTCAAATTCAAGAGTATAGCTTCTTCTCAGCACCTGATATAACCTTCTCAAAAACTGACTATATTAATCCTGCTAATCCATGAACATAGGAGATCTTTCCAACTTCTAATATCTTCTCCAATTTCTTTCAAACAGGTCTTTCCTTCATGTTATTTGGGGCTATTGAGATGGGCGTAGTTTCCCTACTTTCTTTCTCAGCCCTTTTTGTCTTTCCTATACAAGGGGGCAACTAATTTTTTGTGTTAATTTTTTATCCACATACTTTGTTGAAGGTGTTTATCAGATGAAGGAGTTCTCTGGTTGAATTTTGGGGATCAATCATGTATACAGTCATATCATCTGCAAATAGTGATATGTTGACTTCTTCATTTCATTTATGATCTCTTTAGTTATATTATTGCTCTAGCTAAGATTTCAAGTAGTATGTGAAAAAGATAGAGAGAGAGTAGGCAGCCTTGCCTTGTCCCTGATTTCAGTGAGATTGATTTAAGTTTCTCTCCGTTTAGTTTGATGTAGGCTATAGGCTTGTTGTATATTGTCTTTACTATGTTTATGTAAGTGTCTTGTATCCCTGATCTCTCCAAGACTTTAAACACAAATGGGTGTTGGATTTTGTCAAATGCTTTTTCAGAATCTAAGGAGATGATCATGTTGTTTTTTTTCTCCTTAAATTTCTTTATATGTTGGACTACATTGTTGAAATTTTGTATATTGAACCACCCTTGTATGCCTGGGATGAACCCTACTTGGTGATGGTGGATGATAACTTTTCCGTGCTCTTGCATTCAGTTTATTACCCCATGTGAGGTATTGCAGAAGAAACAAAACACCCATGGTATATATTAACTTAGAAGTGGATATTAGGCATATAATATAAGATAAACATACTAAAATCTGTACACCTAAAGAAGCTAAGCAAGAAGGAGGACCCTGGTTAAGATGATTATTGGAAGAGGGAGAAAACAGGGATCAGGACAGGAGCCTACCACACTAGGCCTCTGAAAGACTCTACCAAATAGTGTATCAAAGCAGATGCTGAGACTAATAGGCAAACGTTGTGCAGATTTCAGGGAATCTTATGAAAGAAGGGGGGTGTTGAAGACCTGGAGGAAACAGGAGCTCCACAAAGAGGAAAACAAAACAAAACAAAACAAAACAAAACAAAAACAGAAATCTGGGCCCTGGGTTTTTTTTGTGAGACTGAGAATCCAAACAAGGGCCAAGCATGGAGATA
>NW_026591658.1:0-13708 GCF_907164565.1 Psammomys obesus | reverse complement strand
CCTAAGGAAATAGAAGCTATCATCAAAAGTATCCCATCCAAAAAAAAAGGACAAGTCCAGGTGTTTTCAGTACAGAATTCTACTGGACTTTCAAAGAAGAGCTAATACCAATACTCTTCAAACTATTCCACAAAATAGAAACAGAAGAAACATTACCAAACTCATTCTATGAAGCCATAGTCACCTTGGTACCTAAACCTCAGAAAGCTCCATCAAAAAAAGAGAATTTCAGGCCAAACTCTCTTATGAACATTAATGTGAAAATACTTAATAAAATACTTACAAACCGAATCAAAGAACACATCAAAGATACAATCCACTATGACCCAGTAGGCTTCATCCAAGACATGCAAGGGTGGTTCAGTATATGGAAATCCATCAATATAAATACCATAAAAAAAATAGTGAGAGAAAGGGACAACATGATATACTCCCTGAAAAAGATGTTGAAAAAGCATTTGATATAAATCAACATTCATTTATGTTAAAAGTATTGGAGAGATCAGGGATACAAGGCATATATCTAAACATAGTAAAGGCAATATACAGCAAGCCTATAGCCAAGATCAAAATAAGTGGAGAGTAACATAAATCGATCTCATTGAAATCAGGGTCAAGGCAAGATGTCCACTCTCTCCATACCTTTTTAACATAGAACTTGAAGTCCTTGCTAAAGCAATATGACAATAAAAGGAGATAAAAGGGATTGAAATTGGAAAGGAATATATCTAAGTATCACTATTTACAAATGATATGATAGTACGTATGAGTGACCCCAAAAATTCAACCAGGGAACTCCTACAGCTGATAAAAACCTTAAGCCAAGTGGCTGGATACAAAATCACCTCAGAAAAATCAGTAGCCCTCCTGTATACAAAAGAAAAAAGAACTGAAAAAGAAATCAGGGAAACAATGCCCTTTAAAATAGCCACAAAGGACATAAAGTACCTTGATGTAACTATAACAAAGCAGATAAAAGACTTGTATGAACAAAACTTTCAGTCTCTGAAGAAACAAACAGAGAAGATATCAGAAGAGGGAAATATCTCCCATGCTCATGTCTTGGCAGTATTAATATAGTAAAAATGGTTATTTTACCAGAGGTAATATCCAGATTCAGTGCAATTCCCATTATAATAACCAACACAATTATTAACAGAACTTGAAAGAGGGAGGGAAGGGAGGATGGGGAGGGAAAGTGGGAGAGGGCTACAGTTGGGATAAAAGTGAATATGTAAAATTATTGAAAAATTTAAAAAAATGTTAAAAAAAGAAAAAGAAAAATTCTCAATTTCATATGGAATAACAAGAAACCCAGAATCACTAAAACAATTCTCTATAATAAAAGATCTTCTGGAGGTTTCTACCTTCCCTGATCTCAAGCTGTACTATAGAACAAGAGTAATAAAAACTGAATGGTACTGATGTAGAAACCGACTGGTGGATCAATGGAATGGAATAGAAAACCCAGAAATAAACCCACCCATTTATGGATACCTTATCTTTGACAAAGATATCAAAACATTCAATGGAAAAAAGACAGAATCTTCAACAAATGCTGCTGGTCTAACTGGATGTCTACATGTAGAAAAATGCAAATAGATCCATATTTATCACCCTGCACAAAACTAAAATCCAAGTGGATCAAAGACCTCAGTATAAAAACGGACACAGTAATCCTGTTAGAAGAAAAAGTGGGGAAGAGCCTTGAACTCACTGGCACAGGACACAACTTCCTGAACAGAACACCAACAGCACAGGCTCTAAGAGCAACAATCAATAAATGAGATCTAATGAAACTGAGAAGCTTCTGTAAAGCAAAGGGCACGCTCATCAGAACAAAACAACAGTCTAATGATTGGGAAAGGATCTTTACCAACCCTTTAACTGACAGAGGACTAATATCCAGAACATATAAATAACTGAAGAAATTAAACAGCAACAAATCAAGTAACCCAATTAAAGATGGGCTACAGACCTAAACAGAGAATTATCTGTAGAGGAATATTGAATGGCAGAGAAACACTTAAATAGGTGCTCAATGTCCTTAGTCATCAGGGAGTTGCAAATCAAAACTACTCTGAGATTTGACCTTACACATAACAGAATAGTTAAGATAAAAAACATTAGTGACAGCACATGCTGGAGAGGTTGTGGAGAAAGAGGAACCCTACTCCATTGCTGGTGGGAATGTAAACTTATACAACCACTTTGGAAATCAATCTGGTGCTTTCTCAGACAATTAGGAATAGTGCTACCTCAAGATCCAGCTATACCACTCCTAGGCATGTAACCAAAAAATATTCAAGTATACAAAAAGAATATTTGCTCAACCATGTTTGTAGCAGCTTTATTTGTAATATCCAGAAGCTGGAAACAACCCAGATGTCCCTAAGTTGAGGAATGGATACAGAAATTGTGGTTCATTGACACAGTGGAATAAAATCACCAATTAAAAACATGGAAATCATGAAATTTGCAGAAAAATGGTGGGAACTAGAAAAGATCATCCTGAGTGAGGTGTCCCAGAAGCAGAAAGACACACATGGTATATGCTCACTTATATGTGGATATTAGACCTATAATATAGAATAATCATACTAAAATCAGTACACCTAAGGAAGCTAATCAAGAAGGACCTTGGTTTAGAAAGGCAAATGAGATGGACTTTGGAAGAGTGAGTAAACAGTGAACAGGTCAGGAGCCTACCATTGAGGGCCTCTGAAAAACTCTACCCAGCAAGGTATCAAAACATATGTTGGGATTCATAGACAAACTTTTTGCAGAGTGCAGGCAATCTTGTAAAAGAAGGCCAAGATAGAAAGATCTGGAGGGAACAAGAGCTTCAGAAGGAGAGAAATAGAATGAAAAAAAAATCTGATCACTGGGGTATTTTCTCAGACTTGTACTCCAAACAAAGACCATGCAGGTAGAAAATTCAGAACCCCTTCACAGAAGTAGCCCATGGCAGCTCAGTGTTCAAGAGGATTCCTAAATAACAGGAACAGGGGTCTCTGACATGAACTCATGGGCTGGCTCTTTGATCACCTTCACTTGATAGTGTTTCATGTCCACAGAAGAAGACAAAGAAGCCAGTACTGATGAGAACTGATTCACTAGAGTAAGATGAAATAGGAGGAGGACCTCCCTGGTCATTGGACTGGGAAAGGAGCAAAGGAGAAGAAGAGGGAGGGAAGATGGATTTAGGAGGGGATGGGGAAGTGGGCTACAACTGGGATACAATGTGAATAAATAGTAATTAATAAAAATAAAATAAAAATTATAAAAACAAAAAAAAAACATTGAAACAAAGTAACACCACCAAATCCTCAATAAAAGCAACTAACAACCTCTGGTCACTAATATCTATAAACATAAAAGGACTCAACTCTTCAATAAAAAGGCACAGATTAACAGCATGTTTGTGGAAACTGGATCCAACATCCTACTGCATCCATGAAACACACTTTTGCAATAATGACAGACACTACCTCTGAGTAAAGAGCTGGAAAAAGTGTTTTCAAGCAACCAGAGTCAGAACAGAAGCTGTAGTAGCTATCCTAATATCTAATAAAATAGACTTTCAACCAAAATTAATCAAAAAAGATGAGGAGGGACGCTATATTCTCATCAAAGGAAAACTCCACCATGAGGACATTCCAATCCTGGACATCTATGCCCCAAATATGAGAGTACCAGCATTCATCAAAGAAATATTTTAAAGCTTAAATATCACGTTGATCCAACACCTTACAGTGGGAGACTTCAACACTCCACTCTCACCAAGGGACAGATCATCTAGACAGAAATTAAATAGGGAAATAAAGACATTGACACAGGTCCTATATCAAATGGACTTATTAAATGTCAACAGAACTTTCAACCAAATGCAAAAGAGAACAGATTTTTCTCAGTACACCACAGAAACTTTTCCAAAATTAACTATATAGTTGAACACAAAGCAAGCCTTAACAAATACTAGAAAATTGAAATAATCCCTTGTATCCTGTCAGACCAACATGGCCTAAAACTAGAACTCAACAAAAACAGAAATAACAAAATGCCAACACATGCATGGAAACTAAACAACTTTTTACTCAGTAAGGGCTGAATAATGGGGAAAAAAAAAACAAATTAGAGACTTACTAAAATTCAATGAAAATTAAGACACAACTTACCCAAATTTATGGGACCCAATGAAAACAGTTCTAAGAGGAAAGTTCATAGCACTAAGTGCCTATAGAACAAAGTTTAAGGCATCCGTTACAAGCAACTTAAGGGCTTGTAATCTAAAAGTAATAGAAATAAAAGAAGCAGACCCATCCAAGAGGAGCAGACAGTTGAAAATAAACTCATAGCTCAAATAAATGAATTAGAAACACAGAAAACAATTCAAAGAATCAAAGAGACCAAGAACTGGTTCATTGAGAAAATCCACAAGATAGACAAGCCCATAGCCAAACTAATAAAAAAGCAGAGAGAAACTATCCAAATCAACAAAATCAGAAATGAAAAGGGGGACAAAATGACAGACACTGAGAAAATCTAAACAATCATTAGGTCTTACTACAAAAGTCCATATGCCATTGGTGTTCTGTTCAGGAAGTTTTATCCTGTACCAATGAGTTCTAGGGTCTTCCCCACTTTTTCTTCTAACTGATTTAATGTGTTGGGTTTTATTTTGAGGTCTTTGATCCACTTGGACTTTAGTTTTGTGCAGGGTAGTAACTATGGATCTGTTTGCATTTTTCTACCTGTAGACATCCAGTTAGACCAGCACTATTAGTTGAAGATGCTATGTTTTTTCCCATGGTATGGTTTTGGCATCTTTGTCAAAGATCAGGTGTCCATAAGTTTGTGGGTTTATTTCTGGGTCTTCTATTTAGTTCCATTGATCCACCATTCTGTTTCTATGCCAGAACACCAACAGCACATGCTCTAAGAGCAACAATCAATAAATGAGACCACATGAAACTGAAAAGATTCTGTAAAGCAAAGGAAACTGTCATCAAAACAAAAGGACTGCCTAAAGATTGGGAAACAATCTTCACCAACCCTTTATCTGAAAGAGGGCTAATATCCAGTATATATAAAGAACTAAAGAAGCTGAAAAGCAGCAAACCAAGTAATCTAATTAAAAAAATAGGGAACAGAGCTAAACAGAGAATTCTCCATAGAGGAATATCGAATGAGAGATAAACACTTAAAGAGATGCTCAACGTCATTAAGCCACTAGGGAAATGCAAATCAAAACAACCCTGAGATTTCACCTTACACCCGTCAGAATGGCCAAGATGAAAAACTCAAGTGACAACACATGCTGAAGAGGCTGTGGAGAAAGGGAAACCCTCCTCCACTGTTGGTGGGAATGTATACTTGTACAACCACTCTGGAAATCAATCTGGCACTTTCTCAGACAACTAGGAATAACGCTTCCTCAAGATTCAGCCATACCACTCCTAGGCATATATCCAAAAGAGGCTCAAGTACACAATAAGGACATTTGCTTAACCATGTTTATAGCAGCTTTATTTGTAATAGCCGGAAGCTAGAAACAGCCCAGATGCCACTCAACTGAAGAATGGATGCAGAAATTGTGGTACATCTAAACAATGGAGTATTACTCAGCAATGAAAAATAAGGAAATCATAAATTTGTAGGTAAATGGTGAGACTTGGAAAGAATCATCCTGAGTGAGCTGTCCCAGAAGGAGAAAAACACACAAGGTAAATAGGCACTCATATAGACATGTAATATAGGATAAACCTACTAAAACCTATACATCTAAGGAAACTAATCAAGAGAAAGGACCCTGACTAAAATGCTTAATCCCCATCCTGAAAGGCAAAGAGGTAGGACATCAGAAGAAGCAGAAAACAGGAAACAAGCTAGGAACCTGACACAGAGGGCCTCTGAAAGGCTCTGCCCTGCAGACTATCAAAGCAGACCCTGAGACTTATGACAACTGTTGGGCAGTGTGCATGGAATCTTATGTAAGAAGTGCGAAATAGTAAGATCTGGATAAGAGAGGAACTCCACAGGAGAGCAACAGAACCAAAAAATTTGAACACAGGGGTCTTCTCAGAGACTCATACTCCAACCAAGTACCATGCATGGAGATAACCTAGAACCCCTGCATAGATGTACACATGGCAGTTTAGTGTCCAATTGGGTTACATAGTAATTGGAAGAGGGACTGCCTCTGACATAATCTGATTGGCCTGCTTTTTGATCACTTCCCTCTGAGGGGGGAGCAGCCTTACCAGGCCACAGAAGAGGACAATGCAGCCACTCCTGATGAGATCTGATAGACTAAGATCATAAGAAAGGAGAGGAGGACCTCCCTTATCAGTGGACTTGGGGAAAGGGCATGTGTGAAGAAGGGGGAGGGAGAGTGGAATCGGGAGGGAAAGAAGGAAGAGGAGATTATGTGGGGATACAAAGTGAATAAAGTATAATTAATAAAAAAATAAAAAATCTATATGCCACAAAATTTGAAAATCTAAATGAAATGGACAATTTTCTTGATAGATTCCATTTACCAAATTTAAATAAAGATCAGGTAAATAGATTAAATATTCCTATTTTAACCAAGGATATAGAGGCAGTCATTAAAAGTCTCCCAAAAAAAAAAAAAAAAAAAAAAAAAAAAAAAAAAAGAATGCCAACTGCCTGATGGTTTCTGAACAGAATTGTACCAGACGCTCAAAGAAGAGCTGAAACCAATACTCTTCAAACTATTCCACAAAAGAGAAACAGAAGGGATATTATCAAACCAATTCAATGAGACCACAGTAACCTTGATACCTAAATAACACAAAGATCCAACAAAAATAGTATTTAAAACCTATATCTCTTATGAACATTGAGGTAAAAACTAATAAAAAAATACTAGCAAACCATCTCCAAGAACACATAAAGATATCATCCACCATGACCAAGTAGGCTTCATCCCAGGCATGCTGGGGTGGTTCAATATACTGAATTCCATCAATGTAAAAAGGAAAAAAAGAACGCATGTTCATGTCCTTAGATGCCAAAAAAAAAAAAAAAAAAAAAAAAAAAAAAAGCATTTGAGAAAGTCCAACACCCATTCATATTTAAAGTCTTGGAGAGATCAGGGATACAAGGTACATACCGAAATAGTAAAGGCGATATACTGCAAGCCTATATCCAACATCAAACTAAGCAGAGAGAAAATTAAATCAATCCCACTAAAATCAGGGTAAAGGCAAGATTGCCCACTCGCTTGATATATCTTCAAATTAGTACTTGAAATCCTAGCTAGAGCAATAAGGCAACTAAATGAGATCAAATAATAAACATTTGAAAGGATGAAGTCAAAATATCACTATTCAGAGAAGATTTGATAGTATACATGAGTGATCCGAAAACTTCTACCAGAGTACTCCTTCAGCCGATAAACCCATTCATCAGTGTAGCTGGATATAAAATTAACTCCAATAAGTCAGTAACTCTCTGGTATACATAAGACAAATGAACTGAGAAAAAAATTATGGAAACACCACCTTTTATAAAACCAAAAATAACATAAAGTACCTTAGTGTGACTCTAACTAAGAATGTGAAATACCTGTGTGAAAAATTCTTCAAGTCTCTGAAGAGAAAAATTGAAGAAGATGTAAGAACAATGAGAGAATTCCTATGCTCATGGATAGGTAGGGTTAACATATTGAAAATGGCCATCCTGCTAAAAGCCAACTACAGATTCAATGCAATTCCCTTCAGAAATTAAACACAATTCTTTACAGAACTTAAAGAAAAATTCTCATTTTCATATGGAAAAACAAAATCCCAAAATTGCTGAAACAATCCTGTGCAATAGCAGATCTTCTGGAGGTATCTCCATCCCTGAATTTAAGCTGTACTATGGAACAACAGTAACAAAATAGTAGTATGCATGCTACTGGCATAGAAACAGAATAGCTGATAAATGACATCCAATGGAAGATCCAGAAATAAACCTACAAATGAATGCATACTTTATTTATGACAAAGAAACCAAAATCATACAATGGAAAAAAGATAGCATCTTCAACATATGGTGCTGGTCTAACTGTATGGGTACATGTAGAAAAATGCAAATAGGACAAAGTTTATCTCCCTGCACAAAACTAAAGTCTAAGTGAATCAAAGACCACAAAATAAAACAAGACAAAATAATCCTGTTAGAAGAAGAAGTGGGGAAGGTCTTTGAAATCATTTGCACAGGAGACAACTTCCTGAACAGAACACCAACAAGCACAGGCTCTAAGATCAACAATCAATAAATGGGACCTCATGAAACTGAAAAGCTTCTGTAAAGCAAAGGACACTGTTGTCAGAACAAAACGACAGCTTACAGAAAGTGAAAGGATCTTCACCAACCTTATATCTTACAGAGGGCTGTTATCCATAATACATATGGTTTTAAGAACTTAAGCACCAAAACACCAAGTAACCCAATTTAAAAAACAAAACAAACAAACAAACAAACAAAAAAAAAACAGGTTACAGAGCTAAACAGAGAATTCTCAATAGAGGAATATTGATAGGCAGTGAAACACTTAAAGAAATGCTCAACATCCTTAGTCATCAGGGAAATGCAAATCAAAATGACCCTGACATTTCACCTTACACATATCAGAATAGTTAAGATAAAAAACTCAAGTGACAACACAAGCTGGATAGGATTTGGAGAAAGGGGAACCCTCCTCCATTGCTTGTTGGAAAGTGTACTTTAACAACCACTTTTGAAATCAGTCTGGAGCTTTTTCTGAAAATTAGGAATAATGGTACCTCATGGTCCAGCTATACCACTCCAAGGCATATATCCAAAATATGCTCAATAACACAACAAGAGCATTTGCTTGATCATGTTCATAGCAGCTCTATTTGTAACAGACAGAAAGTGGAAACAACCTAGATGTCCCTCAGTGGAGGAATGGATACAGAAATTGTGGCATGTTTACACAACAAAATACTACTCAGCTAATAAAAACAAGGAAATCATCAAATTTTCAGGCAAATAGTGGGAAGTAGAAAAGATCATCTTTAGTGAGGTAATCCAGAAGGAGAAAGACATATATGGTATATATTCACTCATAAGTGGATATTAGCCATATAATATAGGATAAACAATAAAATCTGTACTCCTAAAGAAGCTAAACAACAAAGAAGACCCTAGGGAAGATTCTCAATTCTCATTCAGAAGGATAAACCCGATAGACATCGGAAGCAGGAGAAGACAGGGAATAGGGCAGGAGCTTACCACAAACAGCCTCTGAACAAGTTTACTGATCAAGGTATCAAAGCAGAGGCTGCGACTCATGGCCAAACTTTTGAAGAGTACAGAGAATCTGATGAAAGAAGCGGGAGACAGAAAGAGCTGTAGGGGACATGAGCTCCATAAGAAGACCAATAGAGCCATAAAAACTGAGCCCTGGGGGCCCTGAAGACAAAGATACCCCAACCAAGAACAACGAATGGAAAGGACCTAAAACCCTGACTCAGATGTAGCCCATAGGCTCAGTCTCCAAGTGGGTCCCTAGTAAGGAGAACAGGGACATTTTCTGGCATGAACCCCATGACAGGCTGTCTGATCAACTTCTCCTTGATGGTGCAGCCATGCCAGGCCACAGAGGAAGACAAAGGAACCAGTCCTGATGAGACATGATAGGCTAGAGTCAAATAGAAGGGGAGGAGGTCCTCCTCTATCAATGGACTAGGGGAAGGGCATATGGGAAGAAGAGGGATGGATGGATGGAGGGATTGGGAGGAGATGGGGGGGCACAGCTGGGAAACACATTTAATAAATTGTAACAATAATAATAAAGTTTGGGATGTGAAAATGTATAAAGTTCCACACAAGGCAGTTATGGAGAAAGCAAATGTAATTGAGAAAAGATAAACACTGTTAAAAGAAAACTCTCACTCAGCATTTGGATAATAACAAGGGTTTCATGAGAGTGAGACCCCACTTCCAGGTATAAAAATGAAATTTATTTCTAAAATAAAATTTACAGAACTTGGAATTTCACCAGAGTAATGCCCTTCACCAAAATGATCATCTAGGAATGTTTTCTAGGCTCATCATCACAGGTACTCAAATGAACCAACAGCTGGATTCCAAGGCTGCTGAAACAGATAAGTTGGCACTAAAACTTAGAAGTGTCATCTACATGGTACTCTTTTTTCATATATAAAAATTATAAGTATCATGGTCTCAGAGAGGATTTCATCAAAGTTCTAGGAAACTGCTGAAACCATTCAGTGTACTACATGGTCACATCCCTTATAAGGAAACCATTAGGAACCGTATTAGAAACTGTGAAGGTGAAGACTAAATTTCAACAGAAAACCGAGGATGTTGGAAATTAAAGAAGCATGTGATTTCTAACAAGAAAAAGTTCAGTCCAAAAGTATAGACTTGCCACAAATGATTCAATACATGTTGCAGGTGCCATAAATCTGGAGAAAGGGCTACCCATTGGCATTGGAGCCCAACAGTTTCCATAAAAAACTAGGTGTATATCTTAGTTTGGGAATATTTACCCTACTCCACAATATATTGAATGTACACAACTTGTGTTTATTTTAGAGGATCTCACCATCAAGAAATTGCCTTGAGAACTGTAGGGGACAGGAGCCCCACAAGGATACCAACAAAGCCAAAAAAAACAAAACAAAACAAAACAAAAAAAACACCACCACCACAACAACAACAACAAAAACAAAAACAAAACAAAAACCTGGGCCTAGGGATAACTGCATAGACTGATGCATCAAACAAAGACCATGCATATAGAGGACCTAAATACCCCCATTCAGATGTAGCCCATAGATATCTTAGTCTCCATGTGGGTTCCCTAGTAAGGGGAGAAGACACAATCTCTGACATGAACTCCATTGCCTGCTCCTTGATCACTTCTCCCTTCTGGGGCTACCTAGCCAACCCACAGAGGAAGAGGGAACCTGATAAGCTAGGGTCAGATGGTAGGATAGGTTGACTTCCTCTATGAGTGGACTAGGCAAGAGGGATAGGGTGGAGGGGGGGGGGGGGCAATGGGACCTGGAAGAGATGAGAGCAGGGACTAAAACTGGAATACAAAGTGAATAAGTTATTAAAAATAATAATAAGAAAAAAATATTTATGAGGCAGTAAAAAAGAAAAAGGTTGCTGAAATTGTCCTGAGTTTTAGAAGAAACATTCTACTTTAGGCTTTTGCAATATTAACTTGTCAGGACTCTGGATATGTATAATATTTTGAAAACTTGGGGAAGGGGTTTCTGTGATTACTGTGTTTCTCAAGAAGACAAAGAGTGTTCTTACAATGATTGATCTTTATTATCAACTGGAATGAATTTAGAATCATCTTGGAAGCTTCTGAGTGTGTCTATAAGGGTGTTTTCAGGATTATTAATTTAGTGGAGATGAACAAACCTAAATATTGGAGGCTTATCATTTTATATATTTGGATATGTGACTGAATAAGAATGAGCTCTGGCATTCTTGCTCAGAGTCTTCATCTGTGTGATACCACAATTAGATGTTCCTATCTCACAAACTTAGTTGTAAATTCCTACTACGGAAGATTATTTAATCATAAACCAGAAGTCAAAATAAATCTTTATCTCTTTAAGTTGCTTTTAGGTATCTGGTCACAGGAATTAGAAAAATATAGTAATAAAGTATATAGTGTCTTCAATTGAGACTCTAAAGACTTTACAAAATATATACTAAATTTTGAACTAATAATATTAAATATTTATTGCTAGAAACAATTGATGCAATGTCATTAAAAGAGATACCAAGTTAAAAAAAAACCTATAATTTGGGGGAGACTTATATTTCAGCTTAAGATATTATAGAAATATCAAAAATCATCATACTTTAATCTTGTCAATTGCACATTTTTATTTTAATGTGTATATCACATTCAGTATTTTTTTTAAAGCTTTCTCCTGTAATCAGGACTTTAAAGATAATCTGATATGTATTTTATCTCATTCTACACTTTAACTGCAGTATGCTTTTCTTAAAGTTCAATGGTCAAATTCAACGCAATATATTCTCATAAAAATATATATATATGGTATTGAATTTGAACCATACTGATTATTTAAAACATATAAATAATGTTTCCAATGATACTACATGTTGTAACTCTTACATTGTTATTTTGTTGATGTGTTTTAATTTGAAAAAAAAAGTGTTTCCAAAGTTGCAAGTTATTTCATTCCCAATAATTCATATATAATTATAAAAATGAAAATTATCAAACTGGTTCCCTACGTAAGAGTTAAATAAAAGGACAAATAAAATAGCTCTTATTTTTATTGTGTGCCTTAATTCAGGATTATCTTATTTATTATGAAATCAGTACATATCTTTTGAGATTTGAGTTATAGTTGAGAAGCACATAAGAATTATGTGCTATAATTCATTACTTGAAATTATGCATCACTAGTGAAAGGCTTAAACAAAGGTGGTATTAATGTTGAACTTACTCAAAAATAAAATTAGTATATAAATTAAGCCAAATGGAACATACTAACTGCAAATACTGAAATATAGACATTTGATCTCTGGTGACAACTACAGAATAGTAACACTAAGAGGTGAATAAAATGATTAGAATATAAAAGTACATGAGTTTAGAATGTAATAAAAACAATCACTGTTGTCATAATTTAATAAAAGGCTATTCCAGGATGAGAAAGTTTATTACTTCATATATGTGGGCATACAATTATTTCTGTAATTTTTAGTAGGGGACACCAAAAGTGTCCATCAATAATGGACTTTTTGAACAATTAGATCAGACTTCTGTTACAAATAAGGACAATATACTGGTGATTAGGAATGATAGATTTTTAAGGTTGTCAAAAACTTAAAAGGCAGGATTCATTGGAGTTTAATTGTCATGCATCATTCTAAAATGTAGAATTTTATTTAAATTTTAAGACATCAAACACATTTCTAAAAATATTTATTTGTTATAATTTTCACAAAAATTAGCTTTTGCTTTTTAGTAATTTATTTGTACTCAAAATATTTGGGAAGCATTGGGACATAGAGTAAACCATATTCCCTTTTTTGTTTATTTTTTTTTATTTTTTTATGGTGAGTATGTTCAGATTTTTTTATTAATTACACTTTATTTATTTTGTATCCCCCCATAAGCCCCTCCCTCCTCCCCTCCCGATCCCACCCTCCCTCTCCTTTCTGCATGCATGTCACTCCCCAAGTCCACTGATAGGGGAGGTTCTCCTCTCCTTTCTGATCTTAGTCTATCAGTTCTCATCAAAAGTGGCTGCATTGTCCTCTACTGTGGCCTGGTAAGGCTGCTCCTCCCTCAGGGAGAGGTGATCAAAGAGCAGGCCAATCAGATTATGTCAGAGGCAGTCCCTCTTTCCATTACTATGTAACCCACTTGGACACTGAACTGCCATGGGCTACATCTGTGCAGGGGTTCTGGGTTATCTCCACGAATAGTCCTTGGTTGGAGTATGAGTCTCTGGGAAGTTCCCTGTGTTCAAATTATCTTGTTCTGTTGCTCTGCTTGTGGAGTTCCCATCCCCTCCAGCTCTTACTATTTCCCACTTCTTACATAAAATTCCATATTCCCTTTTTTTATTAAATTTTTGGATTATATTTATAAATAACTTTTATTCTTAATAATTATGACTGAAGAAAGACACAAAAT
>NW_026591657.1:0-1222 GCF_907164565.1 Psammomys obesus | reverse complement strand
TAATGTTTTTCAGTAGTAGCCCTGGATCAATAGGTATATGTGCATAAAGAAACTTCTACAGGCTACCACTGTTGTGTTATTCTCAAGGAACTTCCTGACTGGTGTTAGTTCACCATTCCTAACATATTCATCGACTGGACTAAAAGTTTCTTGTGTAAAGTGAGGCAATTGAAAACAGTAAATGTTGAGAATCAGGATTATCAATAAGTCTTCCCTAAACAGTTTATTATATAATACTTTTGCATGTAATTGATATTTACCATACATTGTATTCTTTTTAAAAATAAGTTTATTTACTTTGCATTCCAATCGTAGCCCCCCTCCCTTCTCTCCCCCAGTACTACCCTCCATTCCTATTGCCCCTATTCCCTTTCCCCTTCAGAAAAGGGAGATCATTTTCATTGAGCTAGTTTTTCAGTTCTGTTGGATCTCAGTGAACCAAAAAACACAAAGACCTTTCCACATTGCTTATAGTCACAGAATTCCTCTTCAGTAAGGATACTTTTATGACGATTACTCTATATTTGTGCAAGGCCTCACCATTTTAACACATTCATAAGTTTTCTCTCCAGTATGAATCCTTTCGTGATGATGAAGATTTATACAAATGTGGAATGGTTTCACCATGTTAAAAGCACTCACAGGCTTTCTATCCATTAGGATTTCTTTCATGGGTGTGAAGATGATTCTGAAGTCCAAAAGTTTTTTCACATTGGTTATAGTCAGACAGCTTCTTTCCAGTATGTGTTCTTTTATGTATTAGGAAATTTTATGTGCAAAGGCTTTGCCACATAGTTATATTATTGTTTCCCTCCAGAATGTGTTGTTGTCTTAGGAGATGACTGTTACATGCAAAGGCTTTATCACACTAATTACCCTCACAAGGCTTCTCTCCAGTGTGTGTTTTTTCATGTTTTCGGAGACTACTCTGTTGTGCAAGGACTTTATCACATTGAGTATGTTTATAAGATTTCTTTCCAGTATGTGATCTTTTATGCTGTATGAGAGTATGGTTTCTTGCATAGGCTTTACCACACTTGTTACATTCATAAGGTTTCTCTCCAGTGTGTGTTTTTTGTGGCTTAAGAGAGTACTGTTTTGTGCAAAGGCTTTACCACACTGGTTACATTCATAAGGTTTCTCTCCAGTATGTGTTCTTTTATGGCTTAAGCGATTACTGTTTTCTGCAAAGGCTTTACCACACTGGTTACATTCATAAGGT
>NW_026591656.1:0-1144 GCF_907164565.1 Psammomys obesus | reverse complement strand
TAATGTTTTTCAGTAGTAGCCCTGGATCAATAGGTATATGTGCATAACGAAACTTCTACAGGCTACCACTGTTGTGTTATTCTCAAGGAACTTCCTGACTGGTGTTAGTTCACCATTCCTAACATATTCATCGACTGGACTAAAAGTTTCTTATGTAAAGTGAGGCAATTGAAAACAGTAAATGTTGAGAATCAGGATTATCAATAAGTCTTCCCTAAACAGTTTATTATATAATACTTTTGCATATAATTGATATTTACCATACATTGTATTCTTTTTAAAAATAAGTTTATTTACTTTGCATTCCAATCGTAGCCCCCCCTCCCTTATCTCCCCCAGTACTACCCTCCATTCCTATTGCCCCTATTCCCTTTCCCCTTCAGAAAAGGGAGATCATTTTCATTGAGCTAGTTTTTGAGTTCTGTTGGATATCAGTGAACCAAAGAACACAAAGACCTTTCTACATTGCTTATAGTCACAGAATTCCTCTTCAGTAAGGATACTTTTATGACAATTACTCTATATTTGTGCAAGGCCTCACCATTTTAACACATTCATAAGTTTTCTCTCCAATATGAATCCTTTCATGATGATGAAGATTTATAAAAATATGGAATGGTTTCACCATGTTAAAAGCTTTCTATCCATTAGGCTTTCTATCACAGGCTTTCTATCCATTAGGATTTCCTTCATGGGTGTGAAGATGATTCTGAAGTCCGAAAGTTTTTTTCACATTGGTTATAGTCAGACAGCTTCTTTCCAGTATGTGTTCTTTTATGTATTAGGAAATTTTATGTGCAAAGGCTTTGCCACATAGTTATATTATTGTTTCCCTCCAGAATGTGTTGTTGTCTTAGGAGATGACTGTTACATGCAAAGGCTTTATCACACTAATTACCCTCACAAGGCTTCTCTCCAGTGTATGTTTTTTCATGTTTTCGAAGACTACTCTGTTGTGCAAGGACTTTATCACATTGGGTATGTTTATAAGATTTCTTTCCAGTATGTGTTCTTTTATGCTGTATGAGAGTATGGTTTCTTGCAAAGGCTTTACCACACTTGTTACATTCATAAGGTTTCTCTCCATTGTGTGTTCTTTTGTGGCTTAAGAGAGTACCGTTTTCTGCGAACGCTTTCCTGCACT
>NW_026591655.1:0-1707 GCF_907164565.1 Psammomys obesus | reverse complement strand
CTAAAGCTGGGTTTTTATTATGGTTTGAGCAAGGAACGGGACTTACAGGTACATGATTGGTTCACATTTAGCAGAAGCAAGCTTGTCATAAAGTGATTGTTTGGTGCTGATCTAGGGAGTTGGGGTGTGGGGAGGCTTCATGGATTGTCCGAGGAACAAGGTGTGCCAGGTAACAAAGCGTGCTAACAAAAAGTACCCAGGTGACAATATCATTTTGACTAGCTAAGCAAAGGTTTCTAACTAATAGAAATCAGTTTTGACAAGATTGTGAGAGTTTTATAATAGCTGACATCTATATACTGCTCTGTATACGAGACTGTAAGGAGACACGGAGTCCATAAATTATGCACAATATTTGTTTCTGCTTTATAGTTACATTGTGCACATACACATATACCAGTAGAATTAATTAGTTTACAGGCTATTCAACAGCAGAGAATATTCTATTTGTTGTTCGGGGTTTTTTTCCTCCCTGCACTTCCGAATTCCTTTAGATTCCCCCTTGCTTCCTCACACTAAGTGCCATTCTGACCTCTGACTGACCAGTCTGGAATACAAAACCAAGTCCTATTGGCATTTTTTCATCTTGTGTATTTGACTTTCTTGGCTCCACAGGGAAACCAAAATGTAAATTTTTCAAGAGGATTAAGTATTGATAGCTAAGTGGGAATTAAATATATCAAAGTGAATTTACTGGTCCACTGACTTGCTTTCCATGAGGACGTTTATAGTCTGCTGGTTTTCCTTGAACACAATTTCCCTAAAGCATCTCATCACTTAAAGCTGATTCAACACAAACTCCTGCAAGGATATACCGTAAATGGAATCTTTAAAGATCATTCATTTTTAAGTGTTCTCTGTCCCCCAGCTAAGAGTAATTCTTGTGGATACGGTATAAGTAATTGATTACAAATAATTGATTCAGGTTACCTTCTAGAATAGAAGATGCCTCTAGGTGCTGAAGTTTAAGGCCATTGTCTAATCTTCGAGGCTTTGTGTAAAGAAATAAATAGCAAAGGACACAGACGCTGATGACAAAGGCGAGTAGAACAAGGGCAGCGATTCCCAATCCAATCAGAGCGCCAATGCTGAGAAAACAGAAAAAAGTCATGTCACCCAAATTGCTGTGCTCGAAAGCTGGGCCAAAGACTCCAGTGCTCATTCTCATTCACTCACAACTAAACCCTGTTTTACCATAAGCAGTAAATGACTGACGTTTTTACGTTTGAATTCTTGTATATCGTATTTAAGTATCTTTAAATTTTGTATGGTAATATTATTATGACATCTCTGGGACAGGTCAAGGTCACATGATTCTCTAGGAACTTCATAAACATCTCGGTCCCATAAATCAAGTTATTCAATTTAATATCACACCTTAAAAAGATTAGTATCACAAATAAAAGATAAACAAGAAAATACTTGCTGTCAGGAAACATTTATCAGAGCTATAAAGGAAACATTTATCAGCGCTATAAATGAAACATTTATTAAAGATATAAAGCTTTTTTTATATGTATGTTATGCCTAGATCGCATAGACCCCAAAGACCACCCGGAAACCAACCACATATGCAAGAACAAAGAGCCTTTATTGTGGGCTTAAGCTCAGACTCCCCACCATCCAAAGCAGTGGATTAGGGAGGGAGCCTCAAGCAGCCCTAAAGCTGGGTTTTTATTATGGTTTGAGCAAGGAACGGGACTTACA
>NW_026591654.1:0-3764 GCF_907164565.1 Psammomys obesus | reverse complement strand
TTTAAGTTTCTCTCCATTGAGTTTGATGTTGGCTATAGGCTTGTTGTATCTTGCTTTTACTATGTTTAGGTATGTGCCTTGTATTCCTGATCTCTCCAAGACTTTAAACATGAATGGATGTTAGACTTTGTCAAATGCTTTTTCGGCATCTAAGGAGATGATCATGTCTTTTTTCTCCTTCAGTTTGTTTACATGGTGGATTACGTTGATCGATTTCCATATTTGAAACCATCCTTGCATGCCTAGGATGAACTCTACTTGGTCATAGTAAATGATATCTTTTACGTGCTCTTGGATTCTGTTTGCAAGTATTTTATTGAGTATTTTTGCATCCATGTTCATAAGAGAGATAGGTCTGAAGTTCTCTTTTTTTTTGTTGGGTCTTTTTGTGGTTTAGGTATCAGAGTGACTGTGGCTTCATAGAATGAATCTGGTAAAGTTCTTTTTGTTTCTATTTTGTGGAATATTTTGAAGAGAATTGATTAGCACTTCTTTGAATTTCTGGTAGAATTCCACACTGAAACCATCTGGCCCAGGGCTTGTTTTGGAAGGGAGACTGTTGCTGACTGTTTTAATTTCCTTGAGGGATATCAGGCTATTCAGTCTTTCTACCTTATCTTGATTTAATTTTGGTAGATGGAATCTATCAAGAAAATTGTCCATTTCTTTTAAATTCTCAAATTTTGCGGTATATAGGCTTTTGTAGTATGACCTAATGATTGTTTGGATTTCCTCAGTGTCTGTAGTTATGTCACCCTTTCCATTTCTGATTTTGCTGATTTGGATAGTTTCTCTCTGCCTTTTAGTTAGTTTGGCTAAGGGTTTGTTTATCTTGTTGATTTTCTCAAAGAACCAACTCTTGGTTTAATTGATTCTTTGAATGGTTTTATTTGTTTCTAATTGATTGATTTCAGCCCTGAGTTTGATTATTTCCAGCTATCTGCTCCTCTTGAGTGTATCTGCTCCTTTTTTTTCTAGGGCTTTCAGTTGAGCCATTAAGGTGCTTGTATGTGATGTTACAAATTTCCTTTTGAAAGCACTTAGTCTTATGAATTTTCCTCTCAGCACTGCTTTCATTATTTCCAATAAATTAGTGTATGCTCTACCTTCATTTTCATTGAATTCTAGGAAGTCTTTTTTTTTTGCTCTTTTTATTATTATTATTTTTTTTATTAATTACACTTTATTCATTTTGTATCCCCGCATAAGCCCCACCCTCCTCCCCTGCCGATCCCACCCTCCCTCCCCTTTCTGCATGCATGCCACTCCCCAAATCCACTGATAGGGGAGGTTCTCCTCTTCTTTCTGATCTTAGTCTATCAGTTCTCATCAAAAGTGGCTGCATTGTCCTCTACTGTGGCCTGGTAAGGCTGCTCCCCCCTCAGGGGGAAGTGATCAACAAGCAGGCCAATCAGATTATGTCAGAGGCAGTCCCTCTTCCCATTACTATGGAACCCACTTGGACACTGAACTGCCATGGGCTACACCTGTGCAGGGGTTCCAGGTCATCTCCAGGAATAGTCCTTGGTTGGAGTATGAGTCTCTGGGAAGTTCCCTGTGTTCAAATTATCTTGTTCTGTTGCTCTGCTTGTGGAGTTCCCGTTCCCTCCAGCTCTTACTATTTCCCACTTCATACATAAAATTCCATTCACTCTGCCCATCAGTTGGCCATCAGGCTCAGCATCTGCTTTGACAGTCTATACTGCAGAAGCTTTCAGAGGCCCTCTGTGGCAGGTTTCAAGGTTGTTTCCTGTTTTCTTCTGGCTTTCAGAGGCCCTCTGTAGCGGGTTCCGAGGTTGTTTCCTATTTTCGTTTTCTTCTGCTGTCCATCCTCTTTGCCTTTCAGGATGGGGATTGAACATTTTGGTTAGGGTCCTCTCTTTTGCTTAGTTTTTTTAGATGTACAGCTTTTAGTGGGTTTATTCTATATTGTATGTTTATATGAGTGAGTATATACCGTGAGTGTCTTTTTGCTTCTGGGTCAACTCACTCAGGATGATCCTTTCCAGGTCCCACCATTTACCTGCAAATTTCATGATTTCCTTATTTTTCATTGCTGAGTAATACTCCATTGTATAGATGTACCACAGTTTCTGCATCCATTCTTCAGTTGAGGGGCATCTGGGTTGTTTCCAGCTTCTGGCTATTACAAATAAAGCTGCTACAAACATGGTTGAACAAATGTCCTTTTTGTGTACTTGCGCCTCTTTTGGGTATATGCCTAGGAGTGGTATGGCTGGATCTTGAGGAAGCGCTATTCCTAGTTGTCTGAGAAAGCGCCAGATTGATTTCCAGAGTGGTTGTACCAGTTTACATTCCCACCAGCAGTGGAGAAGGGTTCCCCTTTCTCCACAACCTCTCCAGCATGTGTTGTCCCTTGAGATTTTCATCTTGGCCATTCTGATGGGTGTAAGGTGAAATCTCAGGGTTGTTTTGATTTGCATTTCCCTAATGGCTAATGAGGTTGAGCATTTCTTTAAGTGCTTCTCTGCCATTCGATATTCCTCTGCAGAGAATTCTCTCTTTAGCTCTGTTCCCCATTTTTTAAGTGGATTACTTGGTTTGTTGCTTTTCAGCTTGTTTAGTTCTTTATATACATTGGATATGAGTCCTCTGTCAGATAGAGGGTTGGTGATGATTCTTTCCCAATCTGTAGGCAGTCGCTTTGTTTTGATGATGGTGTCCTTTGCTTTACAGAAGCTTTTCAATTTCATGAGGTCCCATTTATTGATTGTTGCTCTTAGAGCCTGTGCTGTTGGTGTTCTGTTCAGGAAGTTTTCTCCTGTACCAATGAGTTCTAGGGTATTCCCCACTTTTTTTTCTAGCCGATTTAATGTGTCTGGTTTTATGTTGAGGTCTTTGATCCACTTGGACTTCAGTTTTGTGCAGGGTGATAAGTATGGATCTATTTTCATTTTTCTACATGTAGACATCCAGTTGGACCAGCACCATTTGTTAAAGATGCTATCTTTTTTCCATTGTATGGTTTTGGCATCTTTGTCAAAAATCAGGTGTCCGTAAGTGTGTCTGTTTATTTCTGGGTCTTCTGTTCGATTCCATTGATCTACCATTCTGTTTCTATGCCAGTACCATGCAGTTTTTATAACTGTTGCTCTATAGTACAGCTTGAGATCAGGGATGGAGATACCTCCAGAAGATCTTTTATTGTAGAGGATTGTTTTAGCAATTCTCGGTTTCTTGTTATTCCATACGAAGTTGAGAATTTTTCTTTCCAGGTCTGTAAAGAATTGTGTTGGCAATTTGATGGGAATTGCGTTAAATCTGTAGATTGCTTTTGGTAAGATGGCCATTTTTACTATGTTAATCCTGCCAAGCCATGAGCATGGGAGATCTTTCCATCTTCTCATATCTTCCTCTAATTCTTTCTTCAGAGACTTGAAATTTTTTTCATACAAGTCTTTGACTTGCTTGGTTAGGGTTACACCAAGGTACTTTATGTCATTTGTGGCTATTGTGAATGGTGTTGTTTCTCTAATTTCTTTCTCAGCCCTTTTGTCTTTTGTATACAGGAGTGCTACTGATTTTTTTGAGTTAATTTTGTATCCGGCCACTTTGCTGAAGGTGTTTATCAGCTGTAGGAGTTCCCTGGTAGAGTTTTTGGGGTCACTCATATATACTATCATATCATCTGCAAATAGTGATAATTTGACTTCTTCCTTTCCCATCTGTATCCCCTTGATCTCCTTCGACTGTCTTATTGCTCTAGCAAGGACTTCCAGCACTATGTTGAAGAGATATGGAGA
>NW_026591653.1:0-5219 GCF_907164565.1 Psammomys obesus | reverse complement strand
ACACACACACACACACACACACACACACACACACACACACACACACATCTTCAGCAAATGGTGATAGTCTAATTGGATGTCTACATCTAGAACAATGCAAATAGATTCATATCTATCATTCTGTACAAAACTCAAAGTGGATCAAAGACCTCAACATAAACCAGATGTTGGGGGATGGTCTTTAACACTGGGTATTCAAAGGCTGATTTCTGTGCCTGAGATCTGGTTGTAGTCCAGACATTGACATTGTTATGATCATTGAAGAATCTCCTGTATCAATATTGTATACCCAATGTTCTCTAATTATCTCTGACTGGTTAATAAAATGCTGAATAGCCAACAGGTGAACAGTGAGAGCAGGAGGTAGGACTTCCATTCCCAGGGGGTGGGTCTCAGGTAGGGACCAGAGGAGAGAGGGAGAACAAGAGGGAGGAGAAAAGGTGCCATAAGACAGTCATTTAGAGTTCACCATGAGGACAGAGTTAACAGCAAAAAGCCAAGGCAAGACTGAGATGGCAAGTAAAAGGGCACATGGCTTGAAGGTAGCCAGAGTAGCACAATTGGGTTAGAATAAATGAATATCTGCTCAGTTATAGAGCTTTAAAGCTTATTGAATAAGTCTAACAGGTCTCTGTGTCAATTATTTGTGAGCTAGAGTAAGTGCTAGAAAAGGCTATACTGATACCTTTCGTCAACAACCAAGCACACTAAATCTGATAGGAAAAAAAAAAAAAAGTGGGAAAGAGCCTTGAAAGCATTGGCACAGGAGACAACTTCCTGAACAGAACACCAAAAGCATAGGTTCTAAGATCAACAATTAATAAATGGGACCTCATGAAAGTGAGAAGCTTCTGTAAGGCAAAGGACATTGTCAACAGAGCAAAATGACAGTCTACAGAATGGCCAAAGATCTTCATCAATTCTATATCTAACAGAGGCTGATACCCAAAATACATGAAGAACTAAAGAAATTAGACAGCAACAAATCAAACAACCCAATTAAAAAATGGGGTACAGAGCTAAACAGAGAATTCTCTACAGAGGAGTCTTTAATGGCCAAGAAGCAATTAAAGAAATTTTCAACATCTTTAGTCACCAGTAAAATGCAAATCAAAACTCTGAGATTCCATCTTAAACCCATCAGAATTGCTAAAATAAAGAACTCAGGAGACAGGTTGCTGGTGAGGATGTGGAACAAGAGGAACACTCCTCCAAGTATGTGGAGCAAGAGAAACACTCCTCCACTGCTGGTGGGAGTACAAACTTGTACAATCAATTTGGAAAGCAAACTGGTAGTTTCTCAGAAATTTAGGAATAGTTCTACCTCAAGACCCAGCTGTACCACTCCTGGGCATATACCCAAAAGATAATCCACCATACTACAAAGACGCTTACTCAACTGTGTTCATAGCAGCTGTATTGTAATAACAAGAAGCTGGAAACACCCTAAATGTGTTTTAATGGAAGAATGGATAAAGAAAATTGGTACATTTACACAATGGAATACTACTCAGCTATTAAAAACAATGACATCATTAAATTTTCAGGCAAATGGATAGAACCAGAAAAGATCATCCTGAGTGAGGTAACCCAGACCCAGGAAGACAAACATAGCACATACTCACTTATAAGTGGACATTAACCGTAAAGTCCAGAATAACCATGCTACAATCCATAGACAGAAAGAAGCTAGGAAGGCCCCAAGGCAGAATGCTTGAATCACAGTGAGAAGGGGAAATAAAATAGAAATTTGGGGTAAAGAGAGGGAGGGAACTAGATAGAAGGGGAGTAGGGAAAAGGAACAGGCAAGATATAGCACTAGCGTGGGGAGGATGATGGAAGAGAAAGCTGGAATCAGTGCAATGTATCTTTAGGAGAAACTAGAAATTTAGGACAGTGGAAACTCCCAGAAATCTACGAGGTTGACCCTCATGAAGCCTCCTAGCAATAGGGGATCTGGAACATGAAAAGGTCACCTCCTTTAACCAGGCAAGACTTCAATGGAGGGATGGGGACACCAACCCACCCACAAAACCTTCCTGCGTATACGAGGTGCAGGGATAAAGAGGGAGCAGAAAGTAAGGGAATGGCCAACCAATGACTGGCCCATCTTGAGTTCCATGCCATGAGAGAGAGTCCATCCCTGACACTATTAATAATATTCTGCTAAACTCGCAGACAGGAGATTAGCATAGCTGTCATCTGATTGGGTCGCCCAGCAGCTGATGAAAACAGATGCAGAGACCTACAGCCAAGTATCAGGCAGAGCGCAGGGAATCTTGTGAAAGATGGGGAGGAAGGATGGAAAGAGCCAGGGAGATCAAGGACACCATAAGAAAACCTACAGAATCATCTAACTTGGGCCCATAGGTTCTCAAAGAGACTGAACCAACAAACAAAGAGCATACATGGGATGGACCCAGGACCCCCACATAAGTAACAGATGTGCAGCTTAGTCCTCAGGTGTGACCTCTAACAGCAGGAACAGGGGCTGTCTCTGACTGCTGCCTGCCTTTGGATCCTTTCCCCTAATTGGATGGGCTTGTTACTGACTGCAGTCCTCTGTGCTAGAGGCAAACCATTTGACCAGAGATCTGAAAACTGACTCATTCTTATTTTGCCAGGTCTCTACTTAACCGTGCCTCAGGGCTGCCTGCTTTCTCCTAATACTCCACACCCACACTCCTTCTACCACCCTCTGCCCTGTCCTTACCTCTTACAGAGCACATATCTTTCCTGACACTAACCCCGACTTTCTCCTATGTGATCTCCGTCTCTCCTGACTGCACGGCAGAACCTCTTTTGGCTTCTTGCTGTATTCCAAGCTCAAGGAACAATATCCAGCTCCAAGAAAGACAACTGTAAATGTTTGCCAAATATGACTTCCTTTTTCAAAGGCTCCCCATGGCCTGTAAGTTGTTTTTAGTCGACATAGGAAATAATGGATTGCATTGTGACATTTCCATATATGTGTGTGTATTTTGTACTATTGCCTTCTAGTTTCCCACGTCCCCTCCCACTGCCCCCTTCATCCCCTAAATAGTTGCCCTTCTCCTTTCACATATATGTCTGGGTTCTTCTTTTATAAATATATATAGTATAAATATATATGCCCTTCTTGTTTTATAAACATTAAACACACACACACACACACACACACACACATACCTAGATTGTGGATATAAGAAAAACAACCAGTATCTGTATTTTGGAGTCTGGCTCATTTTGCTTATCACACTATCATTAGGGAAAACACAATAAAGAGCACATGACATTTCTACTTATTGTTTCTTATAACTAATTAGAAATACAAAAGGCAAATTTACAAATGTTTTTGCCCTTCTCTTAGTGGCTATCAAAAATTTTCCATGCCTTCTGTAGGAAATGTATACAGTTCCTATGTTTACATCAGAAAGAAGGGCAATGCAATTTGCTCTCTAAAGAAAAACAGTTATGTCCCTAATTTCTGAGCTGACCCTTTCCAGCAATTCACTGCTTTGTTGCCTAAAACTTCACTTCACACTTTTCTCCATTTCCTTTATTTTAAAATTAAATTCACCATCCAAGTATTAACTTTTGTAGAATAGTTACACACTGACATCACAAATATTTACCTCTTATAGCATCAAACTAGATTTGTGTGCTACTTAAGTACCAAAAAGCAGCACCATATCATAGTTCACAGATACAGCAAAGACTAACAAATCAACACCACCAATAAAAAAAGAATAGATCGCCTTGCAAAGCACATGTAATCTTAAAAGCAAAAGGCAGATGCTGAGGCAATGGCTGAGAGGCCAGCGCAGCTGCTATACAAGCGTGATGCATTAGCTGAGGTTGAATGACAGAAACGATGTCAGACCAGACATGGCATGTCACTCTCGTAATCTCAGGGCTCCCATGGCAGATGAGAGGCAGGGCCAGGAGAACGCTCAGAAGCTCAGGGTCAGCCAGATAGGTGAACACAGTGAGGAAACAGGAGACCTGTCTTAAAAGAAGGTGGAAGGGGAAAACCAACTCCCAAGGTTGCCCTCTGACCTCCATGCATGTGTTAAGTCTCATACACATATGAACATACACACACACAAACATAACACAAAAAAAGGAATGTGAAAGGTAAAAGCTCAATTTTCCAATATGATGTACAGTTTTCAGTCTACAAAGTAAAGGATATAAACCCTACAAGATAAACACCAAATGAGAGAGAATAGAGGCCCAAGTGCTGTGTCCATTTGGAAGCCATCATTAGGAACAAGAATACTCACATCTGCTAGCAATAAAACCCTGCCCAGGGAATTGTGCTGAAGTAGCAAAACAGAAAAGGACATTTTCAACATCATATAAAATATATATAATGATGAGGAGGGAAAAAGCATAAAAACAACGAGAAAGTACTTCACCTAGCATGCCCTGTTTAAAATGGGTCAAGTGTTATCTGGGAGGAAAATGCCTTAAAATTTTTCCAGATAGTCAGCAATTGTAAATCAATAGTGTGAATAAATAGGTCTTGGGAAATAGGAAGGTATAGAAAGATTAGATGTCTATTTTCATGCATTCACTTACAAATCTCTAAATTCAGCAGTTTTAAGTATAGCCATGAAAATAACAACCACTATGACACCAATTTCAAGAAGAAAAAGAAAAATGCCTGAATGTTCCTGAAAACAGAATGCCACAGTACAAATATATTTTAAAGTTAATACCAGCTTAGTCCTCTGTAGATTACCAGTTATGAACAGAAAACATCTAACAATATAGTACCTTAGTTTTAGAGAGGAAGTGTATAACTTTCCAAACATTCTTCTGAAAGCTAGCAAGGAATACACATGAACAGTTGGCCTTATCTCCTATTACTTGCCTTTCTTACACTCCAGAGTGGAAGTGTTAAATGAGCAGTGAAACGCTTGCAGGCAGCCTGCCAAGAGAGGCTTCACTGAGTGACCGTTATACAATTTTTATTCCAAGGTATTTTTAGAATTTTAACATACTTTTAGCTGTCATTACAAGTCTTCAGTCCTCTATAATATGAATACTTTGAAATACTTCCCCAAATCCTAGAAAATATTCTCATTCTTCTTGTCCTCTTGACTAATGACTTCAACTAATAGAAGAAAGAAAGAGAGAGAGAGAGAGAGAAAGGAAGGAAGAAAAAGAAAGAGGGGAAGAAAGGAAGGAAGGAAGGAAGGAAGGAAGGAAGGAAGGAAGGAAGGAAGGAAGGA
>NW_026591652.1:0-18844 GCF_907164565.1 Psammomys obesus | reverse complement strand
TTTCTTTCTTTCTTTCTTTCTTTCTTTCTTTCTTTCTTTCTTTCTTTTTGTTTTTGTTTCACTTTGAGACAGAGCCTGTCCTGGAACTCACTATATGGACCAGAATGACTTCAAATCCACGGAGACTCAGCAGCCTCTGCCCACCTTCCACATGCTGGGGTTAAAGGCATGTACCATCCATCACACAGCTCTGTCTCCATTTTATTCCTCTTTCATTGACTTGGAGAAATGAAGAAGAAACCTGAACTGGAGCGTTGGAGAGTGAGGGTTAGGACATGAAGTCTGCACCTTCCCAGGCAGAACTGGAGCTGTTGAGGATATACCATTGTCCTCCCAGCGGCCTCACACTTCAGCCTGGGGCACACATCTCTCTCCATTCCTTGTCCATGAATACGATTGGGATAATCTCATACTCTCATGTCAGCGGAGATTGGTCAAAGGCTCCAATTACCCCACAGAATTTATTTTAAAGTCCTTACACTGCAGTTGGAGGCTGTTACAGGGCATAAATGTTGGGTGACTAACATGAGGGAATTTACTGTCGCTTTACATTAGTGGTTTTTAGAGGTAATAGAAATAAGTTCTGCTTATAAGAAATTATGAATGGGAATGTGGAGCAGCAGTAAAACTCAGCACAAGTCCCTGCGTTCCATCTTCAGGAACATAAGCATATAAAGGTGAAATAAAGTAGCTGGTATATCGTCCTTTAGTGTCCCGCTGTAAAAACTAGCAAGACCATTTATCCCTTCATTCCCATCATCTCATCTCTAGTCTATTACCTCATCCCACAGAGCTCTTAAACATCGGAATGTAGTTAGGTATTGGCAACTTACAGTAAGCCTTCACCTACCGGGCAGCGCATCCCTTCCAAATCTTCTCTACAAGCAAGCAGAACACAGCACTGTTCATGCAGTCACACCGGAAAGAGTCAAACAGATGAGAGCTCTAGTACTCCACGACCCTGGGAAATTCCCTTATGCCTGCTTGGACGACTGCAGAGAGTATGCAGGGAGTACGCCTCCACAGCTCCCACATCCTCCAAGTGTGACTTCAAGAGAGACTTTACAGTAAAGCTTATTGGAAAGTTGAAGACTATACAATCCAGACAGCTGTTGCCTGCATTCTCAGCAGTCATAGGTGAGAGGTCAATCCGGAGCAACCTGGACGTACTCCAGACATCGCTTTATGAATTTCCATAAATTCACGTCTATGAACCTGATGGAATAAAGTCACCAAACCACTAAAAATGATGCCTGTACAAACAAAGAGGTAGTAGTTGTGTAATCCTTTGTAAAGGAAAAATACTAATTAGATGCTTCATTCTATTAGAAACACATAGAGAAATGAAAGCTCCTTAAATCATATCTCCACAGACTGACTCTCATGAGTCAAATGCCAAGACTTCTATAAGGGACCTGGCTTCTGCCTTCACAGAACTAAGTAAAAAAATAATGCAAGGACTTGAGGGTTATTTTTATGTATAATGATGCCAATGTGTAATTACCTTATTAATATAATATAGGCTTTATCTGGCTATGTTGGAAGCCATATGTATTTACAACACAAATGCCAACGAGTGACAAGCAAGCGCAACAGCATACTCTGGGTTTTGCTCCTCGGTGCCAAATGATGTGACAAGCAAAGTGACACTACAGTTCTCCATGATGATGGTACCTGACCTTCATGCTGTTCTTCTCCACTCATCCTGAGGATGAAGGAAGAAGGGAACTTGTTGTCTGATGCTCACGTAGCAAGCAGATCTCCCCTCACTTCCTACAGGCTTCCCAACAGGCACAAGTCATCTACAAACCCAGATACCAGCCTCATCTCAGAGGACGTCACGTGCCTAAACATACAGCTAAGGAGGTAAGTATCGGCGTGCCTCGCAGGCACAAAGCCCTGAGTCTCCTCCCAACAGCATGTAAACCAGGAATTTGAAGTCACCTTGCCTACCTGGAAAGCTGAAGGAAATCTGGTACACATGAGACTTGGTCTTGAAAGTTTTCTAAAAAACAAATTTGCTTTTTTTCCTGTGTCCTGTTGAACCGTAATCTGTTAGAACACAAGTTCAACACATTAAGACTAAACGTGGTTTGTTTTCTTTCTAAACAAATGCTGGCGACAGGGAAGAATTTAGTATTAACTTAAAAAAGAAAGAAAGCTCTTAGATTCTATACCGGATATACCAGTACATGCCCAGTCCATGTTTCAAGGCAGAAACAAACACTGTTATCTCTATTTTCTCAAAGAGCTGACCTGAGTTTGAATGACTAAGTAAATTCCCTATGGGGAAAAAAAACACACACACACACACACAATTTAGAAACAATTTGTAATATATTTTCACAGAAACTCAAGATCAGACCTTTGGTTTTACTAAAGTGGGAGGTTATTCTAGATATTGATTGTGTGTGGTGTCTGTGTGATTCCAGTGGGGTTAACTGCAGTCAACTTGTGGACTACAGTACTCACCAATGCTGATCTCATCATCAGTTTCTGCATCCCCAATACATTCAAACTGGAAGTCTTGCAGAGACTGGGAGAACTTCTGTACAGCCATGGACAGATCTGCAGTGAAATGAGAACCATCGTGAGGCGAGGTGTCACACAAAATCAAAGTAAAGACACAGTTTTAAAATGCGACGTTGGCCAACTGAAGCAAAATTTAATGAGCCTACTAAATAACTGCATGCTGTAGAGTCCGGCACTGCCCCGCTCACAGAGGCTCTGAGCCTTCGAGAAAACAGTGGGCCAGTAGAGTATCTGGAAGCCTTTATCACGGAATGGCCACTCACACATCATAAATGAGACATTTCTTTGAAAACGGACGGTGTGTGAGAGTGGTGACCAGCAGGCACCGATAGGAAAAGCCCATGAACACTGAGAAAAGTAGGCGTGTGTCTCCCCAGTGGACTACTGGCTTAGATGCAGAAGGTGGAAGATGACCTGAGAGGCTGTTTACAAATAGCTGTGTGGTTTATATCCCATGGAAACATACTCCCATGCAGGAGTCAATCCACACAAGGATCAGAGTCTAAAGTCAAAAAAGGATTTCTTCATTTCTACAGTGAAAATAAAGTTCCTTCCATGCCCTTCCTGCCCCCCAAAAAGTAAATCCTTGAGAAGCATCAACCTTGGACAAAGCCAGATGGAATGATTAAGCATTTCTAGTTCTGAGCTGGGCGGCAATCCCCTCCCTCCACTTGCTTGCTATGTAACCTTGGGCCACTTGCTGAACTGCTCTAGGCCTTGGTATCTGGCTATTATACTCAAAAATGGAATAACAAGGACTCATTTTCAGAGTTAAATGAACTAATATCTGCAAAGAATTTAAAACAGCAGTGACAGGTCCTTAAACTCCACTCAGATGTGTCAAATGAAATTAAAAATAATAAACTGCATAGTACAACATCAGGAAAACTGAAGTTCTCATCTCTCAGACCTATGCTGACTTTTTACTGCTGGCTCTTTTGCAGATGTTTACAGTAATGATATATACTCACTTATAAGTGGATATTAGCCATATAATATAAACATACTAAAATCTATAGCCCTAAAGAAGTTAAACAACAAGGAGGACCTTAGGGAAGATGCTTAATCCTCATTCAGAAAAGCAAACAGGATAGATATCGGAAGTAGGAGAAGACAGGGAACAGGACAGGAGCCTTCTACAGAGTACCTCTGAAAGACTCTACCCAGCAGGGTATCAAGAGATACTGACACTCATAGCCAAACTTTGGGCACAGTGCTGGAATCCTTATGGAAGAAAGGGGAGACAGAAAGAGCTGGAGGGGACTGGAGCTCCACAAAAAGAGCAACAGAACCAAAAAATCTGGGCAAAGGGGTCTTTTCTGAGACTGATACTCAAAACAAGGACCATACATGGAGATAACTTAGAATCTTTGCTCAGATGTAGCCCATGGCAGCTCAGTATCCAACTGGGTTCCCTCGTAATAAGAGGAGAGGCTGTCTCTGACATGAACTCAGTGGCTGGCTTTTCCTGGGGGGTGCAGCCTTGCCAGACCACAGAGGAAGATGATGCAGCCAGCCTTGATGAGACCTGATAGGCTAGGGTCAGATAGAAGGGGAGGAGGTCCTTCCCCATCAGGGGACTAGGGAAAAGGCATAGAGGGAGAAAAAGGAGGGTGGGTGGAGGGGGCTGCATAGGGGACACAAAGTGAATAAATTGTAATAAATAAATATATAAATAAAATTAAATTTTAAAAAAGAAAAATGTAGGGTTTTTTTTTTCTCAAATTAAAGGATGTATGAACTCTATTTAGTGGTATTCCTGCATGAGTTATAAGTCAATGCTAAACCCCTCTATTTGTCCCCAATCTATGGGGACTAAGACGTTCTCCTTGGGCAGACTTTTATCAGAGTCCTTCGGCTTCACTCCCTTCCGTACTGGGTTTCTTACAGCCTGCTGTTAACAAGGACCCTGCCAAGTGAGAGACAACCCCCAGCCTCAGTGTCTGGTGGGCTATCTTCTTTAGCACATCCCACTCCACGACTGCCAATCTTTGACTTATGGTTAATTCCTTGCCTGTCCTCAGAACAAATGCCCCTGCCATTAATATCCCTCCTTGTCATGTTTTTTACGTCACAACTCCTCCTTAACCTGCTCAGAACAGACAATAAACCCTCCACTCTTTGTTAGACTTAAGCACAGTCTCTCTTGTCTATTGCAATGGTCCTGACTCTGCTGTGCTCAGCTTGAATACAGTCTTTCTTACAGGTGTCAGAAGGACGTGACCCTTAGCTGTAAATTGTGGCTGCATAGCTCAGGACTTAAGAATTCCTGAAAGCTCCAATCCAAGAAGCTTCTGGAGGATGAGTCGGTCTGTAACACAGAGGACTGCCCCTGTCTCACGTACTCCATGAGGGCAGTTCTGAAGATCACAGGCCCCAACCCTCAGAAATTGGGAAAACATGTTGGTATCATGTTTTGGATATATTAGGGAGGAGTTTTTGTTTGTTTGTTTAAAAAAATAAATCATGTCCTAGAACGAGATATTCCTCATAGATTGACATCTTGTCTTATGACAGGGCCACAATCCCACTTCTGCATACTTTGAATTCAAGAAGAAAAATGAAGAGAGCTTCCTGGTGAATTCTTAGATAATGAGAAAAACAAGGGATTTATCAAACGAGACTTCCCAATTGCTTGCACAGTACTCATCTTTTTTCAGGCTCATTTTTCTGCTCTGTGCAGCAGGGAGTTAGCACTTCCATTGAGAAGACTAGACCAGGCTTATAGCTGGTGCCTATTAGACATGACCGCAAGTAGCATCCATTACTACCATCTGGTCCAGCTCATACAGGTGGTAAAGTTGACTGGCCTTTAAAAGAAGGGTACAGTACAACAACATGCATTTACCAAGCTAGGCAATGTTAAGCCAAGCTGTGTGAGTGCTCTTGCTAAGAAGGGAGGGAAGCATCCGATGTCACCCTGCTTTACTGTCCCACACAGACAATAAAGAAGGCTTATGATTTGTTGGCAAGTCAAGAGACCAGTGATTCTCCAGGAAATGTTATTCTGTTTCCTTCTTTCCCACCAGTAAGAGACCTTCTAAACCTCCCGCAATCTGAATGAGCAGCTTGGACACTTACCTCGTAGGGAACTCTGGATATAATCTTCCATTTCTCCCTAACCTCCTTTTTAATTCTATGAATTCCTAAACTGCAAAAGAAAAGCTGTGCTGTCCTTTCACAGAGATTGTTGTTAGAGCCCGACTTCCTGTCGGCAAATAACGAAGTGCTTGCTTATACTGATACTGCAAACCCAGGCAAGCAATTGGACATCAGCTCTGCAAGAAGCCGATGGGTTCAAACTCTGATGTTTGCAGTGTGAGTAAGTTCTGGGACTCTGTCAGGCAGTCAGACATAAGCTGGCTTGGGGTCTCTGTGAATGCCCTGCCCTATAATCAGCAGCTGGTAAAAGCAGGAGCTGAAACTGCAGGATGTAGACCACTGCTCAGAAAAACGGATTTTTGACCAGGAGAAGACATGACATACAAAATGATGCAAAGGTCCTCAGGTCACTTTACCTACCTGGAGGCTTTTGGCTAAAGAACAAAACTACCACTGAGCCCTATGATAAATGCTAATCCAAATGAGCCTGTTAATCTCCCGGCTAGAAATGTGCTCCCCAGAAGAGCTGCCCCAGAAACCTTAGGAGTTCCTATAAAAACCTACATTTAGGTCAGCACAGTGAGCTCTCTGGCCACTGGCTACTCTCATGCTAAGAGGGTGTTTTCTGCCTCACTGGTCTTCTTGGTACTATTCTGCACACTGTAAGAGTAGCTCAAAATTCTACACTAAACAAAGCTTGCATTCTACACAATGCTCATCTGACAGACAGCATGTGAGCCAGGGAGCGAAGGAATGTAGGGTGAAATTTCAGTGTCATCTGTACCTCAGTGTCCTTTTCTGATAGGCTGCAGTCCACCTCTCAGGTCCCTGTGAGGAATAAACAGGGCTGACAGTGCACAGAAAAGTCTCCTGGCACCTGGAGAGTGCAGAGAGCACACTGAGTACTTCCAAGGCAGGCGTCTCAGCGATGGAGAAAGGGAAGTCAGTCATCAGAGGGGCAAACAGAGCACGGTCCTGGAGACTGCTCACGAAATCCCACTCTGACAGCAGTCTCAAGTTTCCCCCTTTGATGTACTAAGCAATCTAGCCGCAGCAGAAATTACTCTGGGTCTCTGCATAACAGGTGAGTGTCTATTTCAACGGTAGATTTACTCAATCCTCACCCCAAACCCCCAATCAATAAGCCTTTCACAGTGCTGTTTGGAAGCCTAACAGCCAAGATTACGTGTGAGAATCCAGACTTCAAGGAGGTCACAGGACAATTCTAAGACTAAGGGGGAAAGTTTAGAATAGGATGTTTTCAGCTGTTAGTGTGTTTGTTTATTGGATCTCCGTTCTATGTAATCTTACTCTGCAACTGCCAAGGCTATGGTGAAGGGCCAAATGAAAACACCATCAAGGTAAAGAACTTACATTTGCTGGTAGCAATACAAAATGCAGAATGCACCCTAAACCAATAATCTTGATTCCATCTCCTATTTGGTGAGCAACTCTAAACTAGAAAGCCCAATATCCATCATTGGTTTGAAAATAACACAAGCTGGGGGTGTAGCTTAACGATAAAGCACAGACTTAGCATGCTCAAGGTCATGAGTTCAATCCCAACACTAAAAACCAACACATAAAACAAGATCAGAGACACACACAACTTCAGAGTTGTCTAGATAAAAGTCCCTAAATGAAAGTGGAGCTTCAAACCTCTTTTTTAAAAAGATGGCTCACATCATAAAATAACATTGGTTTAAAACCAAATTAAGGGCTAGGGCTAGGACTAGGGGTAGGGCTCTGGTTGTAGAATGTTTGTTTAGCATCCACAAAACCCTGCTTTTCATCCTCAGCAACCCGTAAACCAGATGTGGTGGTGCACACCTATAATCCCAGCTCTCATGAAGGATGTGGACTTGGGAGGATAGCCTTGGCTACACAGAAAGTTTAAGGCAAATGTCGGCTACATGAGATCATATTTCAAAAAAAAAAAAAAAAACAACTAATTTTTTAAATGCATTGTTAAACTTTAAATTATCACAAACAACAGAAAATCAACTTTTCCCTTAAATACCAAAATAAAGATTAAGAGTGTGAGCCATGGGCCGGAGAGATGGCTCAGCAGTCAAAAGTGCTGTCGCTCTTGCAGAGGATTTGGGTTCAGTTCCCAGAACCCACACGGTGGCTTCCAACTCTCTGTCACTTCAGTCCCAAGGGATCTGATGTCATCATCTGGCCTCCACTTACACTCGCATGCAGAAGGTGCACATCCATACATTCAGGAAACACATACTCATAAAACTAAAGCAATAAAGATTTAATTTAAAAAGAAAGAGTGTGAACCGTGCCATGCAGAAAATTTAGCCTAGGCACGGGCATCTAAAGACAACCAGGAAAGCCATCCCAGCTAGAGCCAGGGAAGTTGCACTGGTAAAGGAGCAGAGATAGCACTCATGTAATGTCATCCACAGTCACATGCTATGAGCGCCAAACGCTGCTTCCTTCCTGTGGGCCTGCCTGAGAGATGAGCGTGCACTGTCTTCCCATGTATTCATACGCAACTTGGAAGGCATGGCGTTGGGCTTTAGTCAGCAATAATAACCTGTACCACCCATGGAGAGATAACACTAATGACACTGAAACTCCATTTCATAAAAGGAGTACAGAGCGCCAAGCAAATATTTAATTATAGCTTTTCTTTCACATAGACTTAAGAGGTGAGGTCTACTTGCATTTCAGAAGAACCAATGGATTTACCATGATGTTAGCCATAGAAAGTGAGATATGTTGCTATTGGAACACATATAACCTGTCAGTCCACTGTCATAAACCATGTTTCCTAAATGGAACTTCTCCAGGATTAATTTTAAACAGAACTCCAAGGAGCCATATTACCAGACATATATAATGAACTTCACTACTGTAAAGAGGGAAGACAGTATGTAGCAATGTGAACACAAACATAGAAGCAAAGCAAGGCCTACTGGTGCATAGCTATAATCCTAGTGACCTGAGATAGTGGTAGGTGGGAACTCCAGGAAGACCAGAAGTTCTGGACCAGCCTCAGCTATATAACAGGTTTCAGTCTGTTTGGAATACATTAGACTCTGTCTCACAAAACAAACAACAAGAGTCAAAATTGTGTGTATATACTGATGCTTCCCAGCAAAGAGCACAGGGCAATATAGGTAGGAAGAACATAATTAATTGCATCAAAGTAATTAACAAATTATCCTAAAAGATTAACAACATCAACTGTACAAATCATACTTAGCACCTGGTACTTTTCAAAGCACTTACACAAATCAACCCTGTGATCTTCACAGTAGACATTAAGAATTAGATAACAATGCTTCCATTTTGTAAATTGAAAACCTGAGTTACAGAAAGGGTGTGCATGGGCCACCAAGGTGGCACAGTGGATAAAGGAGCCCGCATATAGGAGGAGAGAGCCAATATCTGAAACTTGTCCTCCAATCTCCACACATGCGCTGGGCATGCAACTCATCTTCAATAAGTAAATAAATAGATGATAGATAGATAGATAGATAGATAGATAGATAGATAGATAGATAGATAGACAGATAAACAGATAGACAGATTAGATAGATAGGTAGACAGATATTCAGATAGATATTTAGATGATAGATTGACAGACAGATTAGATAGATAGACTGATAGACAGATAGATGATAGGTAGATGATAGATAGATAGATAGATAGATAGATAGATAGATAGATAGATAGATAGAGGATAGATAGATATATAGATAGATAGATAGAGGATAGATAGATAGATAGATAGATAGATAGATAGATAGATACATGATAGATAAATCATAGGTAGATGATAGATGACAGAAAGACAGACAGACAGATGATAAAAGAGAGAAAGGATGCGGTTGTTCCCAAGGACACACGAGCTAACATCAGAATTTAACCAGAATTTGAGCCCAGGGAACCATACCAGCATTCCTAGCATCCCCACACTGTCTGTGGTCTTTGAATAGTGGTGAATTCAGAAGATGTAGACCATGTTGCTGGGGGAGAACTTTTATAGGCATCAACAAAAACAGGAACTTGAGAAATACAGCTGGGTATCAGCAAGGCTAATAAAAAGTTCCTGTGTCCAAAAACTTCTAAAGGGTAGCTTCTACAGACAAACTCAACCATACTAGCAAAACTTGCAGGTTACAGGAATATTTCATCATCTTAAATAAACCATTTTCCATCTTGTAGTCATGTTATCTCTCCCTCTTAGAACATATACTTAGGGACTGGAGAGATGGCTCAATGGTTAGGAGCAACAGTTGTTCTTCCAGAGGATCCGGGTTTAATTCCCGGCGCCCATATGGCAGCTCACAACTCTCTGTAACTCCAGTTCCAGGATTCCTGATACTCTCACACAGACATACATATTGGCAAAACACCAAAATACATAAAAAGCACATCAAATAAAAACAAACACACTGGATGAAGAAGAAGAAACTATACTTAGTTCATACTCTGGCGTTAGAAAAATCCCTTCTTTGAGATTTCTGCATCCTGCCTAAAAGCTTCCCCTGGCCGCTTCCAGCCCACCACTCCACCTTTACTAACTTTCTGTACACGGTGGGTCTTGTAACACTTTCTCTATTTTACCTGTGATCTTCGGTGTGTGCAAACCCAACTTATCCATCAATGAAGTGGTGCAATGAAGTTAAGAAATGCTGTCACCCATGAGTCTACCCAGTACCTGTCACAACATCTTGCCATTAGTAAAGGTTTAATGTTGAAAAGCACAAATTTATGAAAGTCAGGTAAATGGCTAGAACACTCAGAGCCCTAACTCCTGCCCTCCCTTTCTGCTCTTGCAAATTCCCACTTCCCAGTATCAGGCTTTGGATGGGAAAAGCCTCCCATAGGCTCAATTACTTGAATCTTGTCCAAGTTGCTGGTGCTGTTTCTGAAGATAATGGAAATTTTAGGCAGTGGAGCCCCGCAGGGGAAGCTATGAGGGTACAGCTCCTCGGTGAGAGGTATACATTGTTAGCTTCTTTTTTTAACCTTAGTTCATTAGTGATAATACACGGATGTGGGGGTGGGGAAAAAAACAGAAACAGAGAGGGAGCAGAGAGGAACAAAGAAGAAGAAAGAGAGAGATTTTCATAATGTAAAGACTCCATTGTTGATAAATTGTTGAAATCCTCAGGGTAGTGGAACAAGAGCTTTACTTTAATAAAAGCCACACAGCACATTTCAGAACAGGCCACGTCAGGAGTCTAGCAAATAAGCCTCGGTTTTTAATCATCTCAGAGATGTTTTAATGTTCTCTCTAGAATCACACGTGTCAGCTTGTTCTGTGTAGGAGAGTCATAAGAAAAGCATTCTGGGTGTGGCACAACCCCAGGAAAACACAATGAGGACCTGTGGTTTCTACGGCTTTCACTTGAACAAGGTCTCTACATGCTTATTTTGCAACTTTCTATTTTATGTACATGTCAGAAAATAATGATTGTTGGATAACTTAAAGAAACCTTCCTCAAGAGACCCCAGAACAGAGCGCAGGGATTGTCAGTCACTGAATAAATGTGGTTTGAGCTGAAGCAAATCTCCTGAAGGCCTTGAGAGATGCCGCTAAGTAGCAGTGGGCAAGCCTGAGGAAGATGCAACGCCCCGAGGCTGTGGTGCCCTGACATGGCTCACACTGCCCTGGAGGTGCGGAGAAGCACAGGCTGCCCACGGCCACCAAACTGACCTGCTGTGTGCCAGGGCGGAGCAACCTGACTTGTCAGCATTCAAAGAGGGGGAAACCCATCAGGCCAGTCTGAATGACCTCATTCATTTTCCGATGAACATTCTGGATCCTCATCTCTGCAGCCATCTGACATAGGATGCCTGCACCCTTCTCAAAGGCAGCACCAGTCCAAGCGTCTGTCTGTCTGGCACAAACAGAAGTTGTGTTACGTAAAGGTGACAGAGCTGAAGAGCAGTCCCTAAGTTAGAATTGTTTTTCTTGTGCCATAGGTGGAGACAGGCAAACATGCATGTCCTTCTGGGGACTGACTGAAGTTGTGCGCTGTTGAGCAAGAACTTAGCCTCACTGAATCCACGGAAAACAAACAAACAAAAAAGACACTAACTCCACGCAAGGCTGCTGTGGAAATTACATGAAATTGCCTAAGCCCAGTATCTAGTTCCGAACAAATACTGACTCACAACAAGCATTAACTATAAAATCCCTATTTATTATGATAGCAAATACAGAATATGAAATATTTTCATTGTAAGCATAACACATTTAATCTGGTATTCAATTACTATCTTCAGGAGAGCTTCAGTGTAAATAAATAATGGAACTGGCTGCTCATGAAGACCAAACAGTCTCTAATCCCGTGAACGATATGTGTCTGGGAAGCTATTCCAGAAGATTCCAGTCTAAAAATAACAACAACAAAAACCCAATACTTGTCCAGATTTTATCTACAATGTCTATAGAGCCATAAATTCCATAAAAATTAAAAATGAAAAACCACAAAGATTTCACTGTTGCTACAACCCAAGTTAAAAATGGATAGCTCAAAAGACAAAATAAACCACCCATGTTCCTGCCCTGGGGAAAATACTTAAAAGAGTGAAGGCCAGTGGGAGGCTGAAGTTCCCCTAGGTTCTCTTCTTGCTTTCACAACTGTGCTTTTTCTCTCTGTTTGAGATGGGATCTTACGCAGTCCCTGCCGGGCAGACAATATGTGGTCAAGGATGACCTTTAACATGTGAGTGCTAGGACAGCAGGTGTGCAGCACCACACCAGGTCTGAGGAGCTGAGTGTGGCAGCCAGGACTTCCTGCATGCTTGACAGGCACTCTGACGGAGATTACATCCTAGTCCTCTGCACTAGCAGCTACTTTTCGCTGAAGCACATAACATATCTAGCTACCCAAATCGATCAAGACTTTGGAGGGAAGCTTGGCGTGGTGGTACACGCCTGTAATCCCAGCACTCTGGGAGGCAGGGGCAGGTGGATCTCTGTGAGTTCGAGGCCAGCCTGGTCTACAAAGCATGTCCATGACAACCAAGGATACACAGAGAAGCCCTGTCTAGAAAAAAAGAAGAAAAAACTTTGGAAGGGATTGTGTGTCGCCATTATTCAGTCACTTATCATCCTATTGATAACTCTTACTATATATTTCCTTGTTTTAATTTATTTATTTTTTCCATTTTTTATTTTAATTTTTATTAATTACACTTTATTCACTTTGTATCCCCCCGTAGCCCCCTTCCTCCTCCCCTCCCAATCTCACCCTCCCTTCCCCTTTTCCACACATGTCGCTCCCCAAGTCCACTGATAGGGTAGGTCTTCCTCTCCTTCCTTCTGATCCTAGTCTATCAGGTGTCATCAGGAGTAGCTGCACTGCCTTCTTCTGTGGCCTGGTAAGGCTGCTCCCCCATCAGGGGGATGTGATCAAAGAACAGGCTAATCAGTTCATGTCAGAGACAATTCCTGTTCCTATTACTATGGAACCCACTTGGACAATGAGCTGCCATGGGCAACATCTGTGCAGGGGCTCTAGCTTATCTCCATCAATGGTCCTTGGTTGGAGTATCAGTCTCAGAAAAGATTCCTGTGCCCACATTTTTTTGGTTCTGTTGCTCTCCTTGTGGAGCTCCTGTCCTCTCCAAGTCTTATTATTTCCATTTATTTTCATGAAATTCCCTGAACTCTACCCAAAGTTTGGCCATAAGTCTCAGCATCTGCTTTTATACCCTGCAGGGTAAAGCCTTTCAGAGGCCCTCTGTGGCAGGCTCTTGTCCTGTTCCCTGTTTTCTCCTTCTTCTGATGTCCATCCTCTTTGCCTTTCTGTATGGGGTTTGAGCATTTAGCCAGAGTCCTCTTTCTTGATTAGCTTCCTTAGGTGTACACATTTAGTTTATCCTATATTATATGTCTAATATCCACTTAAGAGTGAGTATATACCCTGTGTGTCTTTTTGCTTCTGGGATACCTCACTCAGGATGATCTTTTCCAGTTTCTACCATTTACCTGCAAATTTCATAATTTCCTTGTCTTTTATTGCTGAGTAATATTCCATTGTGTAAATGTACCACAATTTCTGTATCCATTCCTCAATTGAGGGGCATCTGGGTTGTTTCTAGCTTCTGGCTATTACAAATAAAGCTGCTACAAACATGGTTGAGCAAATGTCCTTATTGTGTGCTTGAGCATCTTTTGGATATGTACCCAGGAGTGGTATAGCTGGATCTTGAGGAAGTGCTATTCCTAATTGTCTGAGAAAATGCCAGATTGATTTCCAAAGTGGTTGTACAAGTTTACATTCCCACCAGCAGTAGAGGAGGGATCTCCTTTCTCCACAACCTCTCCAGCATGTGTTGTCACTTGAGTTTTTGATCTTAGCCATTCTGATGGGTGTTAGGTGAAATCTCAGGGTGATTTTGATTTGCTTTTCCCTGATGACTAAGGACTTTGAGCATTTCTTTAAGTGTTTTTCGGCCATTCAATATTCCTCTGTTGAGAATTCTTTCTGGTATCATATACCAAATATATTTGTTGTTGAGCATGATTTGGCCTCTTTAATTTCCCTGCAAATCTCTATACTAAGCTGTTATCTTCTGGGCTATTGAAGTCTATCATTTTTCTTCTACAGTTGTGTTGTTTTTACTTCAGACAGTGGCTCACTTTATATTCCAGACTCTCCCCCATCCATATCCCATTTATTTAAAATAGATCCCCTGCCATGGAGATGGAAGCCATACCCAGTACTGCTTGGGTGGTTGAGAACCTGAGACTCGATAGGAAAACCAAATACCACTGTTCCGCTAAAGAATCATAGCAATAAAATGGCTCCTAATGAATTCTGCTATAGACAAGTGCTTTGCTCAGCCATTATTAGAGAAGTCTCTTCCTGCAGCAGATGGAACAAATACAGAGACTCAAAGCCAGACAATGTGCAGAGTCTGAGAAACCTTAAAACATTCAGTTTCAAATGTTCTTCATCAAATCCCTCCCCTTAGGGCTCAGGTAACTCTGCAGAACAGAAGTAGAAAGACTATAAAAGCCAGAGTGGATGAAGGACAGAAGAGAACCATGGTTTTCTAGACACAATGGGACTGATGTATCGTGAACTCCCAGAGGCTGGGGCAGCATGACTGCCCCAGCATGACTGGGTACAGGTCTGCAACTGATGGTGTTCCGGTGCTGAAGGGACAAGTGAACGCAAGCCCCATCCCTAACTAAGAAGAAATCTCCAATTGACTGAGATTCACTTTATTTTTTAGTTTTTCGAGAAAGGGTTTCTTTGTGTACCCCTGGCTATTCTGGAACTCACTCTGTAGACCAGGCTGGCCTCAAACTCAGAGATACGCCTGCCCGTGCCTCCCAAGTGCTGGAGCTAAAGGCATACACCACCGTGCCTGACACAATCTTGCGGTGGGTGGGGGAACCACTCTAAGGGTATGCCCTATGACCAGCAGGAGATGCCAACACAAACAGTCAACAGCATCTTCTCATAATGCTAAGTCAGGGTGGCTTTTTGTTTTTTGTTTTGTTTTGTTTTTTACATTACAGGTTCTTTGTGAATATATGGCTTCTATTTGGGTTTTTATAGGATTCCTGAATGTAGAAACATGTGCAGGTCTGTATGTGTCTCTTGTTTCTTTGGCTCATTTTCTAGTTTGGTTGACTTGTCATATTCAAATTTGTTTCTTTTTATCACATTTTTTTTATTATTACTTCTTGGATGACGGTTTTCTAAGGACAAACAGAAAGACAACATTTACTTTTTCTTGAAAAATAGATTATTTTTACACAATATATTCTGATTATGATTCCCTCTGAAACTCTTCCCAGATTTTCCCCGCATTGCCCCTCCTATCTAAATCCATAGTGGTTCTTTTGCTTTCTCCTTAGAACACAAATAGGCTATCAAACTATTTCATGCATTAAGTTCTAGCCGGAGAAAGTAATCAAAACTTGCATTCAAAGAGATTTCCTCCTCTTGTGTGGAGTAATGTTCAGCTGCCTTCCACTCAGATGAAAGCTGGAGGATCAAGGGGTTGCATTACTGTGATGGTTGGTTAACAGCAAGTGTCACCACAATATGCCTCAAGAGGAAGTTTTAACAAGTACTTGTTTTGTTTTGGGCATCACCTTTGAGCATCTGCAGAGGCACCTTAGGTGATTTTTCAGTTTCTAATTACATGCATTGATATCTATAGGCCCTCAACCTCCCCAAGCAAAAAGCCCCCAAAGGATGAAGAACCTCCCTTCACAGGAATTGGCCAATCAGCAAAGCAGAACAGAAGTAGGTGCAGGGCAAAGCAAAGCAGAGCAAAGTGCAGGGTAGGTGTTTAGTGTGAAGTTAACTGAGGCCTTTCTAGAACTAGAAAATAACTCCTAGAGATAAGAAGGCAGCGAGTGCCTACAAACTCACCTCTAGCTACAACCAGTGCTGTGAGAAACAAAGGCAAACCAGAGCCCTAGCAAACACAGGTTGACATGGACAAGATCTGTTATATAACTGAAAAGAGAGAGACAGAGTAAGACACAGAGAGAGATTGTTGACAGAAGCCAGATAGATATTTTACCTATGAATTTGAAATCTCAGCATTGCTGTAGAAGAGAGCTATCCTAAAAATGACAGCTCAGGGGGTAAAGGCACCAGCTAACCCCTTGGGACCCATATGATAGAAAGAGAGAACTGAGTTCTACATGTATGCAGCCCCTGTCCCCAACACATACCCACAGACGCATACACACATGACTCACACAGGGAGACACAGGCAAAAATACACAAAGGCACATAAATAAATAAATAAATAAATAGATAGATATAGATAGATAAATAAATAAATGTAGTAGAATTTTAATAAAATTAAAAATAACTATCAAACTTGGTCGAGTGAACATTCTTTTTAAAAAATGATTAAACTGTGGCTGCAGAAATGGCTCAGCACTGGAGAGAGAAGAAGCTGCGATTGGTGCGATTGGAATGTGAAGTAAATGAATAAATAAGTGAAGAAAAGAGCATGTGCTTACAGAGGACCTGGGTTTGGTACCCATGCCCTCCAACTCCAGAGGCTCCGACGCCCTCTTCTACCTCCACTGGCACTACATGTGTAAGGTATTCGTCTAGACACGTGGGAAGACCATCTGTACTCATAACATAAATAAGTAAAATCTCGAAAAGTGTTAAGAGATTAAACCATCTCATCAACATCCATTATTCTAGAAAAAGAAATGGTTTCTGCTTCCTTTCAGCACCTCACAGTTACAAATAGATCTTAATTGTAAAAAGTAAAAAATGCCCTGCACAATTGCACACGCTTTTGGTCCTATCACTCAAGAGGAGAGGGCAGGCAGATCTGTCAGTTAAAGGCCAGCTTGGTCTAAAACGTGAGTTTCAGGCCTGCCGGGGCTACGTACAGGCACCTTGTCTCAGCAAAATAAAAAAAAACATAGATTTTTTATGAATGAAGACTCTAGTCATCTGTCCTTGGCCAGAATGAAGTCTGTTCTGAGATTATGACCCGGGGTCATATAGCAAACTAATATCCACAGAGTGGCAATGCCACGCTTGGCTTCTGACCGGCCCGGTGGACGGCCTTGCGTTCATAGCTCTCATCTTAGGAAGTGCATGACTTTATGTGACGCTGGGGTGGAACCCAGGTCTTTGTACGTTGTAGTTAGTGCTCTACTACTGAGCCACAGCCCCAATCTCTAAGTTTAAAAGCTTAAAATCCGAGTCTGCTTTTAGAATTGTTTGTCAGTGCAGGATCAAAGGGGCACAAATTTACTTTAGACTTTGGTCAGTGGAAGAGACAATCAGAAAATAAGTCTTCTTTGTGAAGTTAATGAGTTTTTATTTAATTGTGGTGGTTGAGATATGAACACAGGTTTTACCAATCTGTTTTTATATTTTTAAAGTTTTTTAATTGAATGTATGTGTATGTTTAGGGGAGGGATCCTGAGTGTACAGAAAAATCACTCAACTGTGGCAGGCGATGCCTGTGGAGGTCAGAGGACAACTTGCCAGAGGAAGGCAAGCTGTCATTCATTATGTGGGGCTCAGGTATAGAACTCAGGTCTTCAGGCAGCAAGCACCTTAACACACTGAGACACCTTTCTAGCCTTTCTGATAACTTTGAGGGCTTGTGAAATGGCCCGAAGATGTAGCCCAGCGGTGGATAGGTTGCCTAGTTTCAGACATGGTGGCACACACCTTTCACCCTGGCACTCCAGGCAGGCAGATCCGTGGGAGTTCTAAGCCATTCTGGTCTACACAGAAAGCACCAGGCCCTCCAATGCTACATAGTGTGGCCCTGTCTCAAAAACAAAACAAAAAACCCTGGTACTTATCCCCAAGACTAAGAATGAAAGAGAAGGGGGAGGAGGACAAGAGGAAAAGGTGAGAGACAAAGAGAGAGATGGACCAGATAAAGAAAACAAAACAAACAAAAGTATCTGAGCTACTGAGAAGATCAGAAGGGCAAAGGCACTGAGTGCTAAGACTGTGTTAAATTCTGGGGCCTGTGGTAGAGAGAAAGAACAGGCTCCTGAAAGCTGTCCCCTGGCTTCCACTGTCCCTTTCAATGGCTCCACACAGCAAGCCAATGAACAACAACAAAATTCAAAACAGTGTAGAAAGATATTAAAGAAACCTTCAAAACATAAATAAAGGGGAAAACCTTCTGGGAAAATTAGCTCAGTTAAAGACCTTCCATTTAGTAAGTGTTTTAATGAAATAAATAAAGGCTCACTGGTATTTTAAGAAAGTCTGGACCACTCATTAACTCTTCATCCCTGGATGAGTTTTGTCCAACACCCATAGGCAATAAACTGACACAAAATCTTATTTGTGGCCTCTGATGAAGTGACAAGTCAACTTCAGGGAAAAAAAATTTACCTTTGGGATACATAGCTAAAATATATTTATTTTTCAGTATAGTTTTTGAAAAGAGGATGTTGTTTTCCTGTTTTTGCTGTGGGCTAGTCTTTTCCAGGCAGTCTTACAAAATTACTCCCATGGGAAAAAGAAGGAAACACAAATTCCATTTCTAGACCCTCTGCTTTCAGTATTATGGCTATATTTCCATTCTGCTTATCATGAGCCAAAATTACTTCAAAATCTGTTGTTCACTGTATCCTGTATGACACCTGAATTTGTTCTATTTTCAGGTAGGATATCTTCACAAGGGGGACCTTACTGGATGCTTTAGGTTTCTCTTTCTTTCTTTCTTTCTTTCTTTCTTTCTTTCTTTCTTTCTTTCT
>NW_026591651.1:0-9797 GCF_907164565.1 Psammomys obesus | reverse complement strand
TGGGCAACTGCATTTCCACACGTTGGCCCAGCCAAAGACACAAATGAAGCTAAAACAAAGATGATAACCGCAGAGGAAGGATGATGTGAAGGCCAGGCGGAAACATTCAGGGCGAGATCATCAGGCTTCCCTGGCCTCCTTTGGAATATGATCCCCTTCTCCTATGACCCACCATAGCAGGTCTGTCCTTAGACTACCAGAGCCAGAGGGAATTGATTGGAATTTCTGAAATCACCGCTTCCTGGAAGCAGTAAGCGGTGTGAATGAAAGCTCAGCCCCGGCTGAGCATTGGTGAGGTTCCCACAGGCAGACTGTTAGTTTGGTTGGTCTGTGAACCACCACAGCCATCCTCCAAAGCTCTTCATTGCCCTGTTCACTCTTAGCAACAACAGTAACCAGACATGAAGTCTTCTGTGGGGTCCGGCACTGCCCTTCCGGAGTTTCGACCATGCAGTCAGTATAGACAAGCCTCAACCTGTCCTTTTATAAAACTGAGGCTGTGTAACTTTCCTTGCACGGTGGCTCTGTGCACAAGGTGAGTTATTGTAAGCGCTTCCCACACTACTTGCCATGGATATGAAAAAGGTTTTCAACAAGATGCATTGTCATAGAAAGGTATGGAATCTATATTATACAAACCTTAGAAAAGTTATGACTGTGTTACACATTCGCACATTCATCAGAGTGCAACCCAGCAAACATTTCCTGAGTTCCAGCTTATTATACATAAAGAGAAATGCCTTACCTTTAAGAGCTAAAGGCTAATGCACATGAGTGATAAGTACCCCCAGTTAATTCTAAGCCAGATGATGTCAAGGGATACCCTCAGATCCACTAGAAATGACTCGCAGTAAACAGAAAGGCCAGGGGTTCACAGCTGCCAACTGGGACTGTCTCCATTAAGAGGATGCAGATGAGGAGTCTACTGCTGGGGGCTGTCACTAAGCGTCCCTCAGTGTGCGAGAGAGTCCTCTGCAGCAAGGAAGCTCAAAACGTCACCGTCCTGGATCAAACTCCTGCTCTCCTCTGCTCTGGGTGGACTGTGCCCCAGTCAGTGCTCCATTTACCAGATGTGCCAGGCTTCCCGGGATTCCTGTTTCTCTTTGACATTCTCCATCTCCTGCCTTTTGTCGCCATATGCCCAGTGAGGCTGGGATCACATCCTAGGCTGCCTCAGTTTTCAGTTCCACCATCAAAGCTCCAGTTACAACAACAACAAGAATGGCTGTGGAAACACCAAACTATTCTCATTTTTACAGCATGCTTTTCTGAGGCTGACTATAAAAGCTTTTTAAAATGCTTGTCTGGAAAGAACAAAAGGCAAAGGAAATTACTGTTGTTTAACTATTGCCAATTAAAATAATGAAGCTTCAAATGACTAAATCATCCAGAGTACAAACACATTGTAGACTCCTGTTTCTGCAATGATCATTGCTCTTCACTTAACACCATAACGTGCACAAAGAAACGTATTTTCCATGTTTTGACACTATCTGTTCTACCACAAAGCACGTGTCTTACAACAATGTCTTCTGAAATACTCCACATTTTCCTTTGCTTTAAAAGCTTTCTGATAAACGTGTAAATTCATGGATAAAGCATCTGCCACCCAGCCAGCCACGGATAAAAGCAAAATTATACTGCAGCTTCTCACACCCCTTAGGGTGGCTACTAGAAAATCAGAAACAAGAGGTGTTAGCAAGAATGTAAAGAAACTAGAGCCACAAGCGGTCCACATACAATACTATGGCTGCCTTGACAAACAATGAGGCAGTCTCTCAGAAAACCAGGCATGGGGAGGGACATGGAGGTCAGCTGACGAAGCGCTTGCTTATTGTTCAGGAAGCACTGGCTTCTACCCCCAGCAGTCTGAAAACTGAGCTTGGTGGTGAGTGATTGTTATCCTCAAAATCTGGAGGTGAATCCGAATTTCAGGTCATCTTCCGCTACAAAGAAAGGTCAAGAGTGGTCTGGCTAAGTAAGCCATGGTCCCCTGTCTCAGAAAACAAATGAGGGCACAAGGTCAGGTCTGTCCATATTTCAGCATGGTGAGGGCCTTCCCTAACTACAGAGAAACTGGCTGTTGGCATTTTCACAGTAAGGAGCAATCACTTCTCTTCAGAGGTGTAGCCACTGGCACGCTCCCATAAGAAAGTAAGTCAGTCAATACTGTACTATGCACAACTACAAAAATGCAAGTGGCTCTCACTAAACCCAGTGGGATATGGACATGAAAGTAGGAGAAAGATATAGGAGAAACAGAAGGTTCCATAGGGAGGGAGGGGAGGGAGGGAAAGAGAAAGAGAGAGAGAAGAATGGGGACTGCATATGATCAAAACACAAAACACATTATATGTAATCACAAAACTGTCAAAAAATTACCAAAAATAGACATATGAATGATCTTTAAGAACATTTCTGAAATACATACATACTGTGCGCATAGAGCAGGGTCTCAAGCATGCATCCGTTCACCCATGTTCATATCGGCATTGTTCCAAGAGCTAAAATTAGAAGCAGTCCAGTGTCCTCTAGTGAAGGATGAATATGTAAAGTGTGTATTCATACTAGGAAAAGATATTCAATCTTAGGAAATCGGGGATTCTGGCCCATGCTATAACATGGGAAAAATCCAAAGGTGTTACTCTCTGTGAAGAAAGCCAGTCCCCAAAGTATAAATGCTGGATGAATTTGTCTACATGAGGAAGGTGGACTAGAAAGCAGGTGTGGGGTAGGAAGGGTTTGCTCAATGGAAAGAGTTTTAAAGCTGCACAGTGGTGACGTGGGAGACAGAGGCACAGTAACATGCACACTGAACACCATTAACATGTTCACTCTAAATGGTTAAGGTAACCTGTGGTATGCTCTGGGATTCAAGTGCAAGAAAACAAAGCCAGGGCTACAGAGATGGATCCGCAGTTAAGAGCACTTGCTGTGCTTGCAGAGAATTGGAGTTTGGGTCCCAGCATCAAGTAGTTCAGAACCCCAACTTCCGGAGATCCAATGTTCTTTTCTGGTCTCCTTAGGCAGTCACACACCTATGAACACACACACATGCGAATAGACATAGAATGCATGCATACACACATACATATACATGTATTCAAGTACATACACACATATGCATGCACATTCACATAAAAACAAATAAAACATTTATACAGAAAATAACTACAGCAGTTGATAACATCTTCTGTTTTTCAAGTCAGGATTTCTCTGTGTAGCCTTGGCTGTCCTGGGCTTGCTTTGTAGATCAGTTTGGCCTCAAACCCACAAAGATCCGACTGCCTCTGGCTGTTGGATTATAGGCGTGCACAACTGCACCCAGCTAATAACATCATTATTATATTCTCTTCTTGGAATCATTTACCCCTAACTTCCTCCATAACTTAGAAGTAAGACATCTACTATAGAAAAGAGCAGCTTGTATACAGGAGTTAATTCTTTTAAAAGAACATCACAAAAGAGGGAGAGGAAAGTTTTGTTTTGTTTTGTTTTTGGTGTTTTCTAGACAGGGTTTCTCTGTAGCCTTAGCTGTCCTGGACTCACTTTGTAGACCAGGCTGGCCTCGAACTTACAGTGATCCACTTGCCTCTGCCTCCCCAAGAGCTGGGGAGGGATTATAGGCGTGCACCACTATGCCTGTCTGAGAGGAAAGATTTTGAGAGCCACAATAAAGAAACTTGGCTGTGAAACAGGCTTTCTTAGAAATAGCTGCATAAACAATAGCAATGCCAGTGGACATATTAACACGAGAGGAGGGAATTTTATGGAATCCCACTCCTATATCAAAGACTGAAGGCAACTAATGACTGCTGGGAGAGGAGAATTAGCCTTTCCCAGGAAGAAATGCTTATTCATTGTCCATCGCAGAATGATCAGCCCTCAACCCATGTACACACAAACAATAAAAATGGAGATTAAGCAAGTTGTATTTATCTATCTGTGCATACACATACCACACACACACATATGTGGAGGTTACATGGAAAGGTTTGAAGGAGAAAAGAGAGGGAGAAATGTGATAAAACTCCAGTTCAGTAGATGTCCCACAACAGGAATGGACACAGAAATTGTGGTACATTTACACAATGGAATAGTACTCAGCTATTAAAAACAAGGAAATCATGACATTTTCAGGCAAATCGTGGCAACTAGAAAAGATCATCCTGAGTGAGGTAACCCAGAAGCAGAAAGACACACATGGTATATTCTCACTCATAAGTGGTTATTAGACATACAATATAGGGTAAACCTACTAAAATCTACAGTCCTAAAGAAGCTAAACAACAAGACCCTAGGGAAGATGCTCAATCCTCATTCAGAAGGACAAATGCTATAGACATCGGAAGCAGGAGAAGACAGGGAACAGGACAGGATCCTACAACAGAGGGCTCCTGAAAGACTCTACTGATCAAGGTATTGAAGCAGAGGCTGAAACTCATAGCCAAACTTTGGGCACAATGCATGGAATTTTATGAAAGAAGGGGCAGATAGAAAGACCTGGAGGGGATTGGAGCTCCAAAAGGAAACCAACAGAGCCAAAAAATTTAAAAAAAAAATATGGTATATACTCATATAGACATGTAATATAGGATAAACCTACTAAAATCTGTACATCTAAAGAAACTAATCAAGAGAGAGGACCCTGACTAAATTGCTCAATCCCCATCCTGAAAGGCAAAGAGGAAGGACATCAGAAGAAGAAGAAAGAAAACCTAGAAACCTGCCACGGAGGGCCTCTGAAAGGCTCTGCCCTGCAGACTATCAAAGCAGATGCTGAGACTTATGGCCAACTGTTGGGCAGTGTGCATGGAATCTTATATAAGAAGTGGGAAATAGTAAGATCTGGAGAGGACAGGAACTCCACAAAGAGAGCAACAGAACCAGAAATTTGAACACAAGGGTCTTCCCAGAGACTCATACTCCAACCGAGTACCAGGCATGGAGATAATGTAGAACCCCTGCACAGATGTAGCCTATGGCAGTTCAGTGTCCAAGTGGGTTATATAGTAATGGGAAGAGGGACTGCCTCTGACATAATCTAATTGGCCTGCTCATTGATCACCTCCCCCTGAGGGGGGAACAGCCTTACCAGGCCACAGAAGATGACAATGCAGCCACTCCTGATGAGATCTGATAGACTAAGATCAGAAGGAAGAAGAGGAGGACCTCCCCTATCAGTGGACTTGGGGAGGGGCATGCGTGAAGAAGGGGAAGGGAGGGTGAGATTGGAAGGGAAGGAGGGAGGGGCTTATGGCTTATGGGGGGATACAAAGTGAATAAAGTGTAATTAATAAAAAATTAAAAAAATAAGACCCCTGGGGGCCCTGCAGAGACTGATAGCCCAACCAAGGACCATGCATGGAGAGGACCTAAAACCCTGCTCAGATGTAGCCCATTATCCAAGTGAGTTCCCTAGTAAGGGGAACAGGGGCTGTCTCTGGCATGAACTCAGTGGCAGGCTCTCTGATCACCTCCCCCTGGGTGATGCAGCCTTGCCAGGCCACAGAGGAAGACAATGTTGCCAGTCCTGATGAGACCAGATAGGCTAGGGTCAGCTAGAAGAGGAGGAGGGCCTCCCCTATCAGTGGACTAGGGAAGGGGTATAGGAGAAGAAGAGGGAGAGAGGGAGGGAAAAAGGAAGAGAGGGAGGGGGTTACAGCTGGGATACAAAGTGAATAAACTGTAATAAATAATAAATTTAAAAAATTATTTTAAAATAATGCCTAATTTGCTTTCAAATAAATGTAAAATAAGATTCAAAAATCTTAGGTACTGTGAGTTTCAATAATATGCAAAGTGGGGTGAGCTTCATTCTGTCCCCTGTGCACTCTATTCACCAGCACACAGCATTGCCTGCATCCCCAGAGGGCTGTTGGCATCAGGGACACCAAATAAGACCCCTTCCCCCACCCACTCCCCTGCCCACTGGTGCTCTGAAGCAATCCCAAAAGTTGTAAACTGTACCTGCTTTCCTAGCTCTATTTTCTGACCCACAACTCTGCCTGCATTACCAGAGTCTAGCCAAAACAAGGGGCAGCCAGGTGGCTACAGACTGATATTATAGCACAATCAGCAAGAGCAGGCTATTATAATACAGCTGAAGTGCAAAAACATTACCTTAAATCCAATCTTATGAAGATGGTAGAGGCCTTTAAAGAAGAAATTAATAAATTCCTTGAAGCAATACAGAAAATCCCAATCAAACAGTTGAAGGAAATGAATAAAACTGTTCAAGACCTGAAATTGAAAATAGAAGCAGTAAAGAAAATAGAAACTGGGAGAATCTTAGAGTTGTACAGCCTAGGCAAGGGAAGAGAAACTACAGATACAAGCATCAACAACAGAAAACAAGTGATGGAAGAGCCATGTCAGGCATAGAAGATACAATAGAAGAAAATGATACATAAGTCAAAGAAAATGTTAAATCTAAAAATATTCTACCACAAAAATCCAGAAAATTTGGGAAACTATGAAAACACCAACCCTAAGAATAATGGGAATAAAAAAAGAAAATGTTTTCAACAAAATCATAGAAGAAAATATTCTTAACCTAAAAAAAAGAGAGGCCTGTAAACATACAAGAAGATTACAGAACATTAAATAGATTAGACAAGAAAAGAAAATCTTCCATGCACATAATAATCAAAACACTAAATGTAGAAAACGAAGAAAGAATATTAAAAGTTGCAAAGGAAAAAGACAAAGTAACATATCAAGGCAGACCTATCAAAATTACACCTGACTTCTCAATGGAGACTTTAAAAGCCAAAAGGCCTTGAAAAGATATATTAGAGACTCTAGGAGACCTCAGATGCCAATCCAAACTACTATATCCAGCAAACTTTCAATCACCATAGATGGAGAAAACAAGATATTCCATGACAAAACCAAATGTAAACAATGTTTCCACAAATCTGCCCCTAAAGAAGATACTAGAAGAAAAACTCCAACAAAAGAAGGTTCACAACACCCAAGAAAACACAGGTAATACATAATTTCATACCAACAAAACAAAGAGAACAGAAAGGGACACACACACCACCACTACTACAAATATCAAAATAGCAGGAATAAACAGTCTTTGATAATTAATATCTCTCAACATCAATGGATTCAATTTCCCAATAAAAAGACACAGCTAATAGAATAGAAAAAAATAGAATCCATCATTCTACTGCATACAAAAAACACACCTCAGCAACAAAGACAGACATTACCTTAAGTTAAGGGCTTGAATAAGGTTTTCAAGCAAATGGACACAAGAAGATAACTGGAGTAGCCATTCTAACATCTAATAAAATAGACTTTTAACCATTATGGGTAAGGACACTTCATACTCATCAAAGGAAAAATCCACCAAGAGGACATCTAAATTCTGAATACTTATGCCCAAAATGAAAGGACAGCCTCATTCGTAAAAGAAACATTAGTAAAGCTTAAATCACACATTTAACCCCACATATTAAGAGTGGGAGACTTCAACATGCTACTCTCACCAATAAACAGATGATTCAGACAGAAACTAAAGAGAGAAATAATGAGACTGACAAACATTATGAATCATCTAGATCTAGCAGGTATTTACAAAATATTTCACCCAAATGCAAAAGAATATGCCTTCTCTCAGCACCTCATGGAACCTTCTCCAAAATTAACTATATAATTGGACACAAAACAAACCTTAACAGATACAGGAAAATTGGAATAACCCCTTGTATCTTATCAGACCACTATGGATTAAAGCTGGACTTTAACAACAACAGAAACAGCAGAAAGCCTACAAACTCATGGAAACTGAAGAACTCTCTACTCAATGATCATTGGGTCAAGATATAAATAAAAAGGGAAATTAAAGATTTTCTGAAATTCAATGTAAATGAATGCACAACATACCCAAACTTATGAAACACAATCAAAGCAGTGCTAAGATGACAGTTTATAGCACCAGTGCCTTCATAAAGAAACTAGAGAGATCTCACACTAGCAATTTTAACAGCACACCTGAAAGCTCTAAAACAAAAAGAAGCAAACATATCCAAGAGGAACAGACAGCAAGAAATAATCAAACACAGGGCTGAACTCAACCAATTAGAAACAAAGAGGACAATACAACAAATCAATAAAAGCAAGAGTTATTTGTGACAAACCTTTAGCCAAAGTAGTTAACAGGCAAAGAGACAATAAATCCAAATCACCAAAATGAGAAATGAAAAGGGAACATAACAACAGACACTGAAGAAATCCAAAGAATCACTAGGTCTTCCTTCAAAACACCTATACTTCACAAAATTTGGAAATCTAAACTAAATGGACAATTTTCTTGATAGATACCATTTACCAAAGTTAAATCAAGATCAGGCAAACAATTTAAATAGACCTATAAGCCGTAAGGAAATAGAAGCAGTAATTAAAAGACTCACAACCAGAAAAAGCCCAGGACCAGATGGTTTGTTCCACAAAAAATAAAAACAGCAGGAGCATTGCCAAATGCATTTTATGTGCCCACAGTCACCTTAATACCTAAACCACAGAAAGACTCAACAAACAAAGAGAATTTCAGACCAATTTCCCTTATGAACATTGACTTAAAATTATGCAAAAAAAAAAAAAAACCTTGCAAACCAAATAAAAGAACACATCAAAAACATCACCCACCATGATTAAATAGGCTTCATCCCAAGGGTACAAGGATTGTTCAACATATGAAAAATTGGTCAATGTATTCACTATATAAACAAACTGAAAGAAGAAAAAAAAAAAAACCCATACATGATCATCTCATTAGATACTGAAAAAAGCCTTTGACAAACTCCAACACTGCTTCATCATAAAAGTCTTGGAGAGATCAGGGATACAAGGCACATACCTAAACACAATAAAGGCAATATACAGCAAGCTAATAGCCAACATCAAAATAAATGCAGAGAAACATAAAGCAATTCCATGAAAACGAGTGACAAGACAAGGCTGCCCACTCTCATCATATCTATTCAATATAGTACTTGAAGTCCTAGTTAGAGCAATAAGACAACTAAAGGAAATCAAGGAGATAAAAAATGGGAAGAAAGATGTCAAAGTCTCACTATTTCCAGAAAACATAATAGTACAAATAAGTGACCCCAAAAATTCTACCAGAGAACTTCTATACCTATTAAACACCTTCAGCCAAGTGGCTGGATACAAAACTAACTCAAAAAAGAAAAATCAGTAGCCCTCCTTTATACAAATGATAAACAAGCTAAAGACAAAATTAGGGAAATAACACCCTTCACAATAGTCACAAATAATATAAAATATCTTGGTGTAACTCTAACCAAGCAAGTGAAAGACCTATATGACAAGAACTTCAAATCCTTGAAGAAAGAAATAGAAAAAGAAATCAGAAAATGAAAGATTCCCCATCCTTATAAAACCATAGGATTAACACAGTAAAAATAGCTATATTGCCAAAGTAATCTACAGATTCAATGCAATTCTCACCAAAATTCCAATGCATTTTTTTTACAGACCTTAAAGGAGCAATTCTCAACTTCAAATGGAAAATTAAAAAACCCAGGATAGCAAAAACAATCCTGTACAATAAAAGAACTTCTGGAAGTATCACCATCCCTGATCTCAAGCGATAGCACAGAGCAATAATAATAAAAACTGCCTAGTGTTGGCATAAAAATAAACACATGGATCAATGAAATTGAATCAAATGCCAGGACGTAAACCCCACACACCTACGGACACTTGATTTTTCACACACACACACACACACACACACACACACACACACACACACACAC
>NW_026591650.1:0-39077 GCF_907164565.1 Psammomys obesus | reverse complement strand
ACACACAGACATACACACACACAGACACACACACACACACACAGACACACACACACACACACGTACAACACAGGAACAGGAACTACATGACCAAGGCAGAAACAGAGAAAGATGACATCTAAGGAAACATGGGACCCAACAGCAACTGCAAGGAACACAGAGGACTCCAAGAGGTCTGTCGTTTTCTGGAAGCTGGGCAGTTGTGGCTCAGAGCAAAGACAACCATGATCTAAAACAAGCACAGGAGGCCTTCTGCCTGCTCACACACAGACACACACTCACAGGTATTACACATACTCATGCCTGCACGTACACACACACATGCGTGCACGCACAGCTCTGGCAGGTGGCTTAGTCACACGCCACTGGTGATTTATATGTTTAGTTTCTAACAGTACAATGGGAAGAACAGAGTCTATGCAAAGTAGCAACAGTACGCAGCTAGCACACATACTTGCTAAATTATGTTGCAAACCATATTCCTTAATGTGGTCCATATTTTTAAAAAACTTGCAAACAAGAACAACAGCTTTAATCTCCACGGTGTGCAGGAAGCGCCTCAGACACACCAGGAATGCTTCCTATCATGACGGCTCATCTCTCAGTCCTTTGTTTCACCTGGGATAGTAGTTCCCCTTTGCACTGATTGCAAATTTTCTTCTGGGATTTTCATTTGTTTTTGTGACAGCCTCGTGTAGCCCAGGTTGGCTTCAGACCCACCGAAGCAAAGGATTGTCTTGAAAATTCTGTTCCTCCTGTGTCTACCTCCTGAATACCAGGATTATTAGCATTAGCTATGTCACCTGGGGATTCTGCCAGACGCCAACATTCCATAGGCCTTTGGCAGCCTCCACTGGTCACCCAGAATGGATTTGCAATTCCCCATGTTTAGGAAATAGTTTGCCCCAAGTACAGCATTAATGCTGTTCCACCATAACTCTTTGTTTCTGACTTTTCCTGTTACAGTGAGCGTTATATGGACAGCAACACAGGCTCTCTATCCTTGAGACTGAGCACAAAACAGCTCAATACTGTCTGCAGAACATTGAAATATCTAGGATAAATGACAGCATGCTAATCAAATTGCCAAAGACTCAAAACTGGGAGAGGATGACAGCCTGGACGTGATCTGTCTGCCAAAAGGTCTAGTGAACTTTATAAGAATCTCACCAAAATCTCTGCTAAGCAAGGGTGAAGGAGACCTAACTAATATTCTGTTTTTTATCTCATTAAACAACATGACAAATGATCATAAATGGCGAACACTTGTTCTTTTATTTTGGTTTCTCATGCCTGTGTACATGTGTTTAATTAGTAACTGTAGGTGTATGACTGTGCATACAGAGGCCCTCTTTATGGAGGGTTTAGTTCCTAATGAAAGCAAAGATTTAAGTTTAGCCAAGCTTGGTAGTGAGCACCTACATGCCAGCACTTAGAATGCAGAAGCCTACTTTTCCCTATGAGTTAGAGGCCACCCTGGTCCACATAGTAAGTTCTAGAGGCCACCCTGGTCCACATAGTAAGTTCTAGGCCAACCAGAGGTACATGGTAAGACACTGTCTCAAAACAAAACAAAGATTTAAAAGTTTGTCTATATTTTATCAAGAAACCTGTCTCCTAGAATTACCAAAAGGAACTAAGTTAGTTACCAAAAAAGACTTCATTACAAGAAAACAAATTTGATTCCCATCCAAGCACTGACCAAGCACTGAAGAATGTAAATCAACTTAATAGATGGCAGTAGTTCTCGAGATCTCACAGCACACAGCACTGTGACGTCAGCAAGCCTCCACTGTATCTCATAGCCAACTACAATTTATATATGACACATGGAAATGGGTCTACCATTTTTTAAAAATTATGTATTGGACCTAAAAATGGATAAAACAAAAATAAAACGTGGGAACATTTAAAACATTCCTAGGTATTAGAATTCAGCCACTGGCATAAAGAATCTTTCAAAGGAAAAAGATTGGTAATTTCATCTACGATCTAGGTTTAATTAATTATAATATGAACACCTTGTTTTATTTAAAATAAAAAATTGTTCAGCAGGGGACATTGGGCTTCCTAGATGTTTTTGCTTTCTAAGTGAGTAATAAAAAAATCCAACACATCAGGACAGAGAGTCTTTTTTTAACTTTCTGTTTTACGTATTTGTGTGTTTTCTTTCATGCATGTATGTGTACCACATGAGTGCCAGTGCCCTTGTAGGCTGGAAGAGAATGTTGAATCCTTGGATCACGAGTCTCATGGGGTTGTGAGCCACCTGATGTGGGTGCTGAGAATCTAGGTCCTGTGCAAAAGCAGCAAGTGAAGCTAACTGCTGCGCCATCACTTCAGCCTCAACACAGAGTCTTTGGATGGTGCTGCTGGTCAAATACAGAGACAACTTTGTCTTCATGTGATGTCATCTAGCTGGTTTTAGTGGAAGTGATGAGGACCACCAGAGCTGATCCCTCAGCAGGAGTTGTGCAGATGTGTGGACACACTACAAACTGCCAGGACAGCTTCACAATTCTGTCTTCAAAGAACCAGGCACAGTGCATCACCAAGTCTAATTAGGTACTAAAAGCTCTAGACTCAGGTCCCAGCTAGAGGTCATGCTCACCTCCGGGTTACTAGCAATGCCTCTTAATATTTTGGGGTTTCAGGTGAGATGTCTAAAATGCCAGCAGCTTCTACTCTAAAGCTGCTGTGTACAGCCCTGCTTTGCAATTGTGGAGTGTGCCAATCCCAAGCGATGCCCGTTCAAGGTACTGCTGAGAAGCACATGTTACCAACATTCTGCAGTCACCACTGGTTTCATTCTTCCGTGTGCAGAGTGAAGTGAAGTAATCTACATGCATGCCAACCGTTAATCAGACAAGGGGGCTTTGCCATAATGAAAACCTGCACAGCAGCAACATCTACCATCAGCTCTAGAATAAAGGCAGTGAACTTCTTGGTGCTTACTACGTGGAAGCAAATTAAAGTTCAAAAGATAACTAGCATTAGTTAATTTTTGCTTAGCTGGAGTCTGAATTCAAGTTTGTGTGACAACATAGAATTTATTTCTATAACACTCTTCAAAGGAGCTCACTCATTATTCCATCTTTAAAATGAAGAAAAATATTTCCGCATGTACCCAAACATGCTGGTGTTATTGAACAGTCATGGGTGTGTCCTCATCTTTGCTTAAAATCCAATCCCAACTCAGCCCACTTGCTTAGCTTCTCTATTCTTCAGCGTCCTGATCCATAAAGACTAACAGTTTTGCATCTATGATGCTGACTGTGCGGAGTGGGAGTGAGGAGTTTACACATAAAGAGCTTTTGGGGGTATTTGGTTAACTACTATGAAGGGTAATTATTGATATTGTTTAAAAATACAACCAAACACTAACAGTCAAAACTTGGAAGCCTTACACATGTCATATGCTCTCTTGATGAAGTTATTACTGCTGTTGGAGACACACTTAACATTTAAGAACCTGTACTGAGCAGAGCACAGCAGCGCATGCTTTTAGTCTCAGGACGTGAGAGGCAGAGGCTGGCAGATCTCTGATTTCAAGATGAGCATGGTCAACAAAGCAAGTTCCAGGACAGCCAGGGCTACAAAGAGAAACCCTGCCTCAAAAAACTGTAAAGAGAATAAACAAATAAACAAACAAACAAACATACTGCTGTTACAGAGAGAGGATCTGTTAGCATTATGTCAGGTGGCTCACACCATCTGTAACTCCATCTCCCGGGGATATGATGCCCTCCTCTGTCTTCTGTGGGTAACTGTACACACACGCACATACCCACACACAGACTCACACTCAAGTTTATAATTAAAAAAAATAAAATCTTTAAGAAAAAAAATTGCAACAAAGAGAATTGTGGGTAGATTAGAAATGCTATTAAATGACTTACTATCTTCCTACAGAATTCAACCATGATGGTTTTGCTAGAGAATGCTCCCCACTGGGCAACCTTCAACAGGGCATGAAATACCACTTCCAACCAGTATCTCTGGGGCCTGCTGAAAACAGGACAAAATGTACGGTGTAATCTGCCAAACCCAGCTCTGACCCATAAGCCACCTCACTGCAGACAACTCTCGCCACGTGTCTGAGATTGTCCACTACGCTGCACAAACAATTCAAGTGGTGAATGAAAGCTTTGCCTTTCAGACCATCTACAATTCTCCAAGATCATTTAGAGCTGCTTACATATATAAGACAGCAAAGCAGACTGCAGCCATTTTTTCACATGGAGGGATCCTGTGGCTGTGATATAATTCTGACAGTTCTGCCTGGACTTCTCTTCAAGAAGCTACAACGTACAGTGACATGTGCAAGGCAGATTTTAAAATCCTCAGCAAATGTTCGGAGACAGAACTGCGCCATACTATGGGCAGAGCAAAGGCACGTTTGCGTTCTGTTACAGTCTTCAACAGGAAATCAGTGGAGAAGAGAGTTCAGCCTTGCAGTGACTACTGCCGTGTTTCTTATTTCCACATTAAAATCACAGACAAACGTCCACGTGACATCCATTAAAATATTTCAAAAATGAAAATCAGTGCCTTAAAAAAGCATTTCTCACAGAAATACAGACAGTTTTCAGCTTTTATGACCACTATTTCTCAAGTTGCTTTTACCTAGAAAAATAGTCAGTGTTGAGCGCTTACTGTGTGCTGGGGATCCCAGACATCAGCAAGGGAATCCGATTAACCAGCTGGGTTTGACATGAGTAGGCTTGGCCACACCTAAATGCTTTTGTAACTGAGATGTATTTTGCACAATCATCCATTTGCTAATAGTAAAGAAAATTGAATATTTCACAAAGGAATCTTTTGAGGAGCAGCATGGGTGCCTGGAAGAGTCAAAACACCGCTGGTGTGGGGATTCACATTTTTCCTGTCACTGCACCACCATGGAGATGCTTCATGAGAAGTGAGCCCTGGGCTTCCTTAAAGTCACTTCCATTTCAAAACTGTGAGACAATTACAGCTATACACTCTGTTGTTTCTGAGACATACGGTTGTTGAACAAGAATTCAGGTTCAACCAGATGTTGTGGCAGACACATGTCATGGTGTCAATCAGGAGGTAGAAGCAAGGGGACTTTCAGAATGCACCGTCTGCTTGAAACCAAAACCAGATATCAGGCTATCTGGAAAGCAGAGCAAGATGCTGATTGAAAGGAAAGGAAAAGAAGTGCAGAACTCTGCCCATCCCCACAGTCAGAGGATCTACAGAGAAACACAGATTCGAGGTGAGGCTGTGGCTTTGCCTCACATTTGTTCCCTCTGGAAGCAAGGAGGAGATTTCCAGCACAGTCAAGGACATACAACATGAGTCACTTTGTTTTTTTCAAAGTTTCTCCCACAGGCCTTGTTCTGTAGGAATGCTTTTCTGGATACATCCACACAATGGGAATTCTCGCTCACCATAATTGTTCTGAATACCTTCTTTCGCTTCATGTTTGCAGAATTTAAACAACCAGTGTCATGAGATAAATTAAACCAAACATTCAGGCCAGCCCACTAACACGTGTAAGAGGTCTGGCCTACAATAGAACTCAATTCTTCATATACTATCAGACTAAGAACCTTCCAATAAATACATCCGTGACAACTGTTTATAGATAAAGCTTCTAATCTTCAGCCATTCAAAAAAACAGGACTGTCTCTTGTCCTCTAGTTCAATCACCCGTCACTAATCTTCTTGAATGCTTCTCTCTGGCATAGCCCATTTCCTTCCCACAACTGGAACTCATCAGGAGCCCCACTTTCCACACTGGAGGATCAGGTGTCTTAAAGATCCACGGAGCACACACAGAATGAAGTCTGTGGTCACAGCTCTGATCCACATCAGTTGAACACTACCGTCTGTCTGGCCAGAGACACCTGATTCAGCATTATCTATTCCTGTTCACAGGGTGAGCAAGCTGGAGAGTTCGCCGTATGCCATGGAAGAGTCTAGGCTCGTCCATATCCTGGTTTTCCCACCCTGGCTGGCTGATTGGTCCCAGAATGCTTGTGGGAAATTCCACTGGACAGACTAAAAAGTTGCAGTGTCCTTTGGGCCATTAGGTTTATGTACCAAACAAGGAAATCTCCAAATAAACAGGCAGTGGAGCAACAAGTAAGATAAACACCCTCACGTATGCACACTTCATACTGCCAGAAGAAAACTAACATGCACCTCACAAAAGAATGCTCGCTTTTAATTCATTTTCCCCTTTGTGAGGATACCTTAACAATTCCGTAGTAAATGCGCCAGGCCCATCAAACAGCATCCACATGATTGATAGACCAAGCACTGCTGCTCGCGATGCTACTGGATGATAGCACAATATCCTCTTGTGTATTCTCCATTGTTCTGCCCAGTGACTGAGGTGTTCACAAAACAAGAGCATTCCTGCTCCTGCTTCTACAGCCTCTGCTAACGTAAGCCTTCCCGGGAGAAAGCAGCATGCCACAGCTGAAATTACCTCGTTCTATACTTATTATGGGGAAAAAAAAGGCTGAGAACTACTCTGTCCTACGAGAGGGGGAAAGGTAACTTGTCAATGAAAAACAGAGTGCTGGAAAGGGGCCTGAATGAGGAAGTGTGCTTCCTGATGCACACTTAGGCCATATGACCTACGTCATTAATTAGGGCTTCAAAAAGAAGGTAAGAAATATTCCGGGAGCGGGAAAGAACTGAGACAAGCATGAACACTCAGGTATATGCACCCGGAGCAAGGCAAGCCAATATCTGTGTCTGCTGGCGGCTACAGGGAAATGCAGCAAGGGGCCAACTTGTGGGAGATATTGTTAGGGTTAAATATTCTATTAATGTCACAACTGCCGAAGGGCTCCTGAGCTGAAGAACGAAATGATGCAACACATGAATTTTTGTGGACAGATTAAAGTGAAGGGGGGGGGGTGTCAGCCAATCAGTAACATTCTACGTTATCCCAGCCAGAAAGGATGAAGGCGAGGGGAGAATAATCCCACGGAACAATCACCACGGATGCTGGAATGGAGGAAGAGTCATTAACTGACTACATCAAAGTCCAACACAGAGAAGAGCAGGGATAAACACAGGAGGAGATGTGCTCAGGAGGAGTGCAATCAGAGGAGAGATATGGTCAAAGCACATCATACACCTGTCAGAAGCTGTCAAAGAATAAAATTTACAAAAACGAATGGGTGAAAGATAACGATTTTTCACTGTAAAACTTTCACATATTAGGAGCCTACAGGTAAACCTAAGATAGTGGATTCCAGTGAAATGGCCCATCATGGAAAGGTAGCTGCTTCTAAGACTGACAACCTGAGTTCAATTCCCAGGGCCCACAGAGAAGTAGAGAACCAATTCCTTCAAGATGTCCTCAGATTTCCACTTGCTCACTATATTATATGTGTGTGTGTGTGAACATACCCAAATCAATCAATAATAAGTAAATATGTCAACATAAGAGAATTTAAGACTATACTCAAGTCAGTTTCAAAATTAGGCTCAGAAAAAAAAAGGTAGCTGTCCCATAACCAAGGAACAGTCATGCAAAGGCTTTCTGTCAAATATATTTAAAGTTTTTCCCACAAAACCTTCATTATGAAAAACATTACAAAGAATAATAAAATTTCTTTTTAATAAAATTTCTTTTTAAGGTATTGATGAAGTTTTCAGTAGATGGTAGACCTAATGTTTTATTATATTCCCAGTAAGTACAAAGCTTCTTTTATTTTACAAACTCCCACCCTCACCCACTGCACGGGTAGGAGGAAGCCACATAAGATACAGACATGTTCTCCACTCAGAAGAATATCATTTATTTTTAAAAAGAATTCCAGTCTTTGAACCACGCTCTCTCTAGAAGAAAAGTTTAAAATTATGTCATTTCAAACATACAAAATATTTTATAAGGTCATTCTAACTTTAAAACATTTGACATCTGATATTAGATTACCTTTGATTATCAGGAGAATATCTAATGCATAAGAAACAAAAGTCTTACTTACTTTAGCTGCACCGATCTGTTCTTTTCGAAATTTCTCAAGGGGTGCAATTAATACATCATTAGCATTTTGAATCTGAAATTAAAAATGCATAAATATTAAATCCCATACAACTTCATGTCAATCATACTGAAAATGGTCTCCTATAGTCAGTTTACTGAATGCAGTGCTGTTCTCTAATCTATTTCTATAAAAACATCTTACACTTTTGACCTGACAACAGAGTTGACTTTATGTATGATTTCACTTAACAGTAAGAACAAAATGGGTAATATGAAAGTAAGTACTTATTTTACTGAAACTGTTCTGAATGTTTCTATTTCTTCTAAGCTTTAACTAAGAAAACAATCCCTCGGACATTAAATTTACAAAACCTTTGATTACATTGGTTCAATGTCGCCAGTTGGAGCATCATCCTAAAACAGGCTCAGCTCTTCCATTTGCCACTAGGCTGTCAGAGTCCCACAGGTGCAAAATAAAACAAGGCTCAAGTTCTCTTACTTAATGAGTTTCCTTGCACTGGGGGTTTGCCTGAAGGCGCTCATGATATTTCCACCCTAACTAAAACAGTATCTGATTTCATTTCAACAAAGGGTACTTTATCTCCATGTTCCAAGTGGGGAGTCACATGAGCTTTTAAAATGGAGAGCTCTTCCAGTGTGGGTGGGCCAGGAACACTGCATGGTGACATAAGACGCAAGGGCCCAGAACTGGATAAAGAGAGAGAAAAATTTCTAAGGACGACAGTACGCTGAAACACACACACCACATGGATGTATTCTGTGCTTGTAAACACACAAACCACAATCTTCAAAAAATAAGCAAGAGTGCTCTGTCCTTCTAGTGTCATGACTTAGGATGACCTGTGAGGTCCATTCCATATGGAAATGAGCCACAGTACAGAGATTGAAGTCACTTTCTGCTAGTGAAGTCAAACTTGCAGAAACTCATTTGGAATGTATCAAGAACTCAAGCGCTAGACAGACCCAGCCTCGCTGGCATCTAAGCACAGAAGCTGAGAACACTGAGATTCCTCATCCCTAAGCATCCTAAGGTGTCCAAAAATCCACAGGAGAAACAAACACGTTTTGAAAAACTAACATTAATTTTTGCACCTGGCAGTTTCTTAGTACACATGTGCCCTCCATTTGCTGCAAACTATTTAAAAGATGATTACTTGATGCAAGTAAAACTGAAACTCGTAGGAATTTAACAAGCATTATCAGGCAGGGCACTGACACCAGCTCATACATTTGAGCATAATGTTTCCTTTAAACTATTGTAACACTGTGAGATTTTCACATCTTGAGTTGATGTGTGCAGTCAATAGCTGACGTTCACAGCATCTACATCCAAGAGACTCAGATGCACAGGCCAACGCTGAGGCCACTGAGGTGCTTTATAACGAGCTTTGGCCATTTCTAACCCCGGCCTTTGCGTCTCTCCAGGGAATGCAGGTTCTCCTTTCTGCACACTCACCAATCACATGTATGAAATTATCCAGTTCTGACCTAAGCCATGGACCAAGCAAGGAAGGTGTGAAGGTTGTGGGAAAACTAAAGATATTGTTGCTCCTGAAGAGCGATGAAAAATGGTGCTCAACACAGCTAATTCATGAAAGAGGGTGTGATCTGGGGAACAAAACTTATCATTAGTTTAATCTAGAGAAACACAATTTTGGTTCACACAGAACTCTTTCTTCCCATATTTACAAAAAAAAAAAAAATCTGCTAAAATTCCTCTTGGAAGTGTAACCAAATCACAGAGTTTGGGTGGATATAGATCCAAATTACAGAGTTTGGGTGGATATAGATCCAAATTACAGAGTTTGGGTGGATCTGGATTCCATTTCTGTGAAAAGCCTGATTTAAAAAGCAGAAAAATCAAGGTCTGTGGACCTCCCCTATCAGTGGACTCGGGGAGGGGCATGGGAGGAGGAGAGGGAAGGAGGAAGGGTGGGTTTGGGAGGGGATGAGGGAGAGGGCTACAGCTGGGATATAAAATAAATAAACTGTAATTAATAAAAAAAATTACTTTTAAAAAAAGAAAAATCATGTTGGTGTTTTGATGGGGATTACATTGAATCTGTAGATTGCCTTTGGTAAAATGGCCATTTTTCCTATGTTAATCCTACTGATCTGTGAGCATGGGAGATCTTTCCATCTTCTGATATCTTCTTCAATTGCTTTCTTTCTTCAGAGACTTGAAGTTCTTGTCATACAGGTCTTTGACTTCCTTGGTTAGAGTTCCCCCTAGATACTTTATATTATTTGTGGCTATTGTGAAGGGGTGGTTTCCCTAATTTTTTTCTCAGCCTGTTTGTCATTTGTATACAGGAGGGCTACTGATTTCTTTTTTTAATTAATCTTGTATCCAGCCACTTGGCTGAAGGAGTTTGTCAGCTGCAGGAGTTCTTTAGTGAAATTTTTAGGATTGCTTATGTATACTATCATATCATCTGCAAATAGTGATACTTTTAACTTTTTCTTTTCCAATGTGTATCCCTTTGATCTCCTTTGGTTGTTTTATTGTTCTAACTAGTACTATATTTAAGAGATACGGAATGGGCAGCCTTGCCTCGTCCATGATTTTAGTGGGATTGCTTTGAGTTTCTCTCCATTTAGTTTGATGTTGGCTATCGACTTGCTGTATATAGCTTTTATTATGTTTAGGTATGGGCCTTTTATCCCTAATCTCTCCAAGACTTTTATCATAAAGGGGTGTTGGATTTTATCAAAAGTTTTTTTTCTGAATCTAATGAGATGATCAAGTGATTTTTTTCTTTCAGTTTATATGGTAGATTACACTAATGGATTTTCATATGGTGATCCATCCCTGCTTTCCAGGGATGAAGCCTACTTGATCATGGTGGATGATGTGTTTGATGTGTTCTTCAATTCGGTTTTCATGTATCTTATTGAGTATTTTTTTGCATCAATGTTCATAAGGGAAATGGGTCTGAAATTTTCTTTCTTTGTCGGGTCTTTGGTTAAGGTATCAGAGTAACTATGGCTTTATAGAATAAGGTTGGTAACATTCCTTTATTTCTATTTTGTGGAATAGTTTGAGGAGTATTGGTGTTAGGTCTTCTTTGAATGTCTGGTAGAAGTCTGTACTAAAACCATCCAGGCCTGGGCTTTCCGTGGTTGGGAGACGTTTGATGACTGCATCTATTTCCTTAGGGGGTTTTTGGGCCATTTAAATTGTTTACCTGATCTTGATTTAACTTTGGTTAGGTAAAAGCTGTCAAGAAAATTGTCTATTTTCTTTAGATTTTTCCAATTTTTTGGAATACAGGCTTTTGAAGTAAGACCTAATGAGTCTTTGGATTTCCTCAGTGTCTATTGTTATGTCCCCCTTTTCATTTATGATTTTGTTAATTTTGGTACTGTCTCTCTGTCTTTTAGTTAGTTTGGCTAGTGATTTGTCTATCTTGTTGATTTTCTCAAAGAACCAACTCTTGGTTTCATTGATTCTTTGTATTGCTCTCTTTGTTTCTAATTTATTGATTTCAGTCCTGAGACTGATTATTTCCTGTCATCTACTCCTCTTGGCTGTATTTGTTTCTTCTTCTTTTTTTTTTCCTAAAGCTTTCAGGTGATCTGTTAAGTTGCTAATGAAGTTCTTTATGAAGGCACTTAGTGCTATGAACTTTCCTCTATTAGAAGACAAAGTGGGTCAGAGCCTTGAACTCATTGGCCCAGGAGATAACTTCATGAACAGAACACCAACAGCTAAGGCTCTAATATCTACAGTTAAAAAATGGAGCCTCATGAAAACAAAAAGCTTCTATAAAGCAAAGGACACTATCAATTGAATGAATGAAATGGCAGTCTACAGATTGGGAATAGATCTTCCCCAATCCTTCATCTGAAAAAGAACTAATACCCAGAATTTATAAAGAAATATATCAAGAAACTAAACACCAACAACCTAAATAATCCGATTTAAAAATTGGATACAGAGCTAAACAGTATTCTCAACAGAGGAATCTTGAATGGTGGAGAAGCATTTAAAGAAATGCTCAACGTCCTTAGTCATCAGGGAAATGCAAATCAAAACAACTCAGAGATTTCACCTTACTCCCATCAGAATGGCTAAGATCAAAAATTCAAGTGACAACACATGCTGGCAAGGATGTGGAAAAAGGGGAACCCTCCTCCACTGCTGGTGGGAATGTAAACTTGTACAACCACTTTGGAAATCAACCTGGCGCTTTCTCAGAAAACTGGGACTAGCCATAACTCAAGACCCGGCTATACCATCCCTGGGCATACATCTGAAAGACCAGACAAGGACATGTTCATAACAGCTTTACTCGTAATAGCCAGAATCTGGAAACAACCCAGATGTCCCTCAACTGAAGAATGGATAAAGAAACTGTGGTACATTTACACAATGGAATACTACTCAGCCATTTAAAGCAAGGAAATCATGAAATTTGCAGGCAAGTGGATGGAACTAGAAAAGATCATACTGAGTGAGTTAACACAGACCCAGAAAGTCACACATGGTATATACTCACTTATAAGCAGATTTTAGTCATATAGTACAGGAACAGACATACTACAATGCACTGCCCCAAAAAGATAATCCCAATGGGCATCTTAGACTTCATGTGGGCTCACTAGTTAGGGGAGTGGGGAATATCTCAGCCATGGACTATATTGTCTGCTTTTTTATCACTTTCCCCTGATGGTGCTTCCCCACCAGGCCGCAGGGGAGGAAGATGAACTCATTTGTTATATGAATAGATAAGCTGGGGTGTCTGGGTAGGGGCTCCCCTATTCTGAGGAATAGGAGAGAGGGGATACTACACTGGGAGGAAAGGATGGAGGGCCTATGATCAAGATGCAAATTGAATTAATTAATTTTAAAAAAGAACAATCAATACTCTTGCCAAATATTGGTGATAATCTAAAATCTTACAAATATTTTACCTGGTAATTTTGACACAATTCATTTATAATCCTTACTTAATACCTAAATGTTGGCTTTATTTTCATAGATATTGGCTCATATTTAACTTTCAAAATATTTTACCAGTTACTTCACTTATTTTCAGCAAAAAAGAGGCAAATCAGATCAAGGCCTCCATCTCCTTGCCCTTTGTGAACTTAATGAGTTCTTTGCCAATTCCCTGACACTATGAAATGCTGGACAAGTTACTCAAACTCAGTCCAAGGAAGATAATAACAGGACTTCATTTCACAGCTTGCTTACAGAAATTAAATCTTTATATTTATGTCTATCATTTATTAAGATTTGTAAAGCATTACCTCTTCCTATTAAATCCACTCCATCATGCTGAGTTTTATAGAGTCCTGCACTTGTGGGTTTAAGTTACATTGTACCAAGCAATCAAGTTTCTGTTTTTTCTTTTTTTTTTCTATTCTTTTCTTTTTTTCTTTTCTTCTCTCTTTTCACAGTGATTCTTTCTAATAATCAGCCACAATGATTGCCAGACATCAGTAAAAGCAAAGAATGCAACTGTTTCAACGAGGTTAGAAGAGTCTCCAAAAATGTTTCTCCTTTCCCCCACATATACATGATACAATTGTCTACAGAGCTTGGAAGTTCTACATGAGTGACTGGTTCCTGCTTGCCACTGCTGGGAAGTTGTCTGTCAAACAAAAGAGTCATTGAATGAAAGGAATCTTAAAGATTCCTTCAATTTTTACTCCTCCCTCCACAGGAACTGGTTAAAAACCAGCGCTGTTGGTTCTAACCCTCTTTCATCATGAACTGTAATGACTGTTCATCATTATCCTGCAACTTTCTAAGTGACAAAAAGATGTTACTATCTCAGACATTCACAGACCCAAAGCACTCACAGATGTGAAGCAATTCTATAAAGATGTTCCATAGTGCCAGCCAGAGAAGTTGCTTAAGGCCACTCTAAAAGATGATGCCTTTTACAACAGGAAAACCTGAGTTATATATATATCACTGTAAAAGTAATGTCTGTGACCATATCACTGCAGCCAGCCAACGCAGAGAAAGAGGTTTGCGCAGGCCCGCTGTAGAGAGGACCCAGCACCGTCAATACTAAAAGATATCACGCGTCTCCCAGATAAAATGGACTCTTTTCCCACAGGGTATTTACAAATGGGAAAACTCACAGCAGTGCTCCCATTTGGGATGACAAGCCAGTCCTCTTCCACTGCTGTCCCAAGTCCTTCCTGGTTCTTACTCCTCAGCATCTTGTCAGACACAGTCGCTGGTAAGGGGTGAGTGTCTGGAGGCTACTGTAGGGCTCACCCCTTAGTGCCAACCAATTCAGCTTTCTACAGTTACAAACTACAGCCCTTTCTCACATCAACCAAACTGATTCTACTTCTAAACCACAGCTCAAAGATCAAAAGCCATACAGGGTTTGGAAGTGGAACATATGGACAGGACTCACATTTCATTTCTCAAAAATGAAATGCATTTTATTTTATGTCTTCTAGTATCAGCAAATGACTGGGGAAAACCCTATCTACATCTTAAAAAAAAAAAAAAAAGAAAAGAAAAAGAAAAAGCTAGGCAAGCTATCTGGATACCACAGTTAGCCATTTAATTCCTACTTGAATATAACTTGTTACTACAATATTTGAATATTGAACTCTCCCCTCCAGCATTCTACCATGAACCCAACACTGTAGCTCTCAGCTGTTTAAGCCCCAACTCTGTCTTAATAACATTTTTCTTCCAACTCTATTTTTACTAGTGATGGTACTCAGTTCCTGCAGGAATATACTGGGAAAAGAAATGTAAGCTTAAAGAACCATGCCCATGAATCTACCCTTTTTCCAAAAAATTAACAAGGCCACACTCCAGGACCATGCCCTGTTTGAACTTAGGTAGTTTTTAGTCTATACGTTGACACTACACAACATTGAGCAAGTTACCCAAACTCAGCCTAATGAATATGATAATAAGACTTCATTTCATAGCTTGCTTACAGAAACTGTATCTTTATATTTATGTCTGTCGTGCCTCCATTAAGATTTATGAGGCGTAAACTGCTTCCTGTTAAATCTACTCTGCCATGCTGATCAAATGAGTTGTACTTACATACATGTCACTTCTTAAAATTACAGAATTCTCTACTGCTTTAATTCAAGCATAAGAGAGAGCTCTCCCTAGCATATCTTCAATGTCAATATTCAATGTAACCGCACAAGAACAATCAGCATGGACAAAGGACAGCGAGCCTCTTGGCTTCTAGGGTATATGACTTTTTCTGAGGAATATGAGACAAATTGTAGCTTGCTGCTTCGCAATAAAATCATCCATCCCCATACGATAAAGAGACAGAAAACCATTCAACCACAAAAGAATCAAGCAGAGAAATGGAGAAAGTAGATTGCACACATTCACCTATTCTAAATATGGTTCAGTCACACTCCAGGCTGTACCTGACAAAACTTTCTTAATGATGAAATATTTGACCCGAAAGACTCTTCTTATAGCTTTTTGCTCTGTTGTTTTTAAGCAACTTCATCCCTAGCGAGAAGTTAAGCAAAGAGTATTTCTGAGCCTGATGCATTGGAGCATTCCTAGAATGGCAGCATGTAGGAGGCTGAGACAAGCAAGGGCATTGGAGGACAGCATGGGCTGCACAGCAAGAGCCAGTGCCAATGCAAAAGGCCCTTCAAAGCCAGTAAGCACCGAGGAAACACCGGGAAGCTGTAACCTACATCAGGTGGCCTCCTACCCTGCGCCTGCTTTATCATTGTCCCAACAACTCTTTCTTAGTGTATAAGCACAAGGAAATTTTAAAGGAATCTAAGAAAAAAAAGAAAGCCAAGCCGGGTAGAAATAACAAGACACCCAAGAGTTCAAATTAGAATTGGTGGCTTAAAAGCCACCAAAAACAATTCATCCAACCATCTGTAACTATGTGTACAGTAACCTTTCAATTTTGAACAGAGTATGTACTTAGGATTTTTATAGACTTTTCAAAAAGATGCTAAGAACTCAAAGGCCATTACAGAGGCACTTCATGTAAACCATTTAGAACCTGAGTTCTCAAGGCAGAGATAAAAAACACTGTGACCTCTGGTGGTTCTTCTCAGTGGGCTGAATGGTCATTTGTGCCCTGTTCAGGTAAAAGGCTTTTTGTAGATTCTGGTAAAATAACTCCAGTCAGTCCTGGGACATTCTGGGACCTGTTGGGACTGCATGCCTCTGGTGGCGCCACTGTTAGATTCCAGTGATGTTATTTGCTTGCTAATAGGAGGTGGCCAAGGATAATGCTATAACAGCTAGCTCCAGTATATCAACACCTGAAGCTCCAGGAAAACAGACCTCCACCCATTCCCAGACCTCAATAAAACAGAAACATGATGCATCCAGAGATGAGCTCATCATAGTCTCCAGAATATTTCTTTTTTTCTGTGTTTTACATCCTAACTGAGTTGAAAAGAAAAACGGCTTTTCATATGAGGGCAAGAGAAGTAAGTTTCAGCAAATAGGTAAATTTATATAATTCAATATATTCTCCAACTTCTACCCTAGTGCCAAGTATACTTTAATGCTTTTTCTTTTGATGACTTGATGTGCCCTTCTTTCTAGACATCACACACACATACACACACACACAAACCTTGGGCATGAGAAAATATATTGCTCATCTTATTTAAGCTGCAAGTTTCTGACAGTCTTCACAAACTTGTAGGAAAAAAAGAAAATTCATTAAATTCTGGAGTCATAGTGTTATGACAGCAATTGCATCTTAGTAGTTAGATATCAGCATATTTTAATTACAGGTGTAAATATTTGAATCTTTCTTTATTGATAAAACCTTAAGAAAGACAGAAGATATTGCAATGTATGGGAGACTCCTTAAACTACTTGTTACAGTTTTACAGAAACAGAAGAGGAAGTCAGTGAAGAGATGTGCTCCAAGTACATGGGAATCCAGAAAGATAGGTAAAAGCAAACAAATAGACATTGACTCACTTCAGGAGCCAGGCAGGGAGTTCCAGGAGCTTTGCATTGCAGTGCTGGGCATGTGCTAAAACAGGCTTATGTGCTCAAGAGCCTTTGGGTACATGTTGGACCACGTCAATCAGCAAGCGCTACACATCAAGTTTATCACACACACATACATACACATATGTGCCTCGGTGGCAAGGGCTAGCCTTTACCCAGCACATTTCCGCCTGGAGCCATGTAAGTATTTCTTTGGAAAATACCAATCTTAAAATGGCAAGCAATGGTTGAAAAAAAATATTACCTATATATGTGGATAGGACGTTCTCATTCCAGAGAATGAGGCCTGAAAGCATAAAGGGGACCACTGAACATGCTGCTCCCGTCAGGGAAGCTGGAATTACAATTCCAGACTCTACAGATAGCAATATCCCTGAGCTTTCTACAGGACAGAGAATTTCCCCTAGGAGAAAAGTCAAATCATAATTCCCATCACACAGATAAAGACTCTGAAGCCCAAAGAAATAAGATAATTTACCAAACGTTGCTAACACCTCGTGGACAGAGGACCCAGAGACTGAAGTCAGTCTGCATCGGACTCTAAACTGCTAGCCATCCTGTCAGTGCCCATTAGAACGCCTCTCAGAACAAAGAATATGCTGCAGGGCCAACAACAAATTCTACTCCCTAATGCCGTTACATGAAGGGTCACTGAACCGCAAACCATAGTATTTAATAATAGTAATAATTAAAAAACAGAATGAGCTGTGGAACTTGGTTAGTGAGCATACATATTGCTGTCAGAATCTCTCAACTTTGAAATACATCTGTTCTATTCCCTGTCATAAATCATTTTGAAAGCCACGTCCTGCTGAGTGCATTCCAAAACACAGGTTCATGTGGCGCTGAAGCCATGTTTATTTATTTGATAAGAAGTCACGCTGAGTGGAATAATAATGATTTTTCCTGGCTTGTGAAGCTGCTGTAATTAAAGAGTGGTGAGGTAAGAATCTGCATGGCTCCCATCGGCAACTCTATCAATTATTTGGGAAATTGAGGAATAAGGTAGTACCCCTTAAAAATAACCGTAAGAGTGCAACCGATTCTTGGTTCATTCTCCCTGAAAGAACACTTCTGTGGGATGTTTATGTCACACATTCTCTTCCTATAAACTCAGGAAACTTGGCAATTAGAACTTTACAGTTAAGAAGGAAAATAACAGCAGAAGGCAATACAGATGCCCAAGGACAAGTGCCTGAGCATACATGGACGCTCAGAGCACAGCTGTGCTATAAACTGCCCCTGGGGCATGTGCATGCATGTGAGCATTTTAAAAATCTCTTGGAGCTATGGGAAAGAGAAAATAATCCTTCTAAATAAATAATTCCTCAATTAAATAAACCAACTGATTGAATTTCTGTGCTGTTACAAAAAATAAAACCAGGGAAAAGTCATCAAAAGAGAAGAATTCAGCTCTTTAGTAGAGAACTACAGAAGTTTATAAGCGAGCAAGGGTTGCCTAACCCCAGCAAATTTGCAAACAGAGATATGATTTATTTTGCAGGATTTTTTTTCTTTTCAACTTTCCCAGGCATTTGAGCACAGTCTCTTAGTCATGACTAAGAATTACCTCATAAATAAGTTCCATGTGTTGTAACCCTTGTCCCTGGTCTTCTTAAAACCCAGATCTAGCCATAAACTACCTGCCAGTTTTCCACACTCTGCAGCTGTCAAAATCCTTTCTTGACTAATTAAATGAGAAAATCCCTCCAGGCCCTTCTTTAAGGTCTTCTATCATGAGAAATATGCATGATTTGCTAAATGAAACAGAGTCTTTTCACAAGAAAGACAGGCAAGAGAAGAACAGCATTCCTTTTTATTTGTGAGGAGACCCCAAAAGAAAACAGTTACTACCACATCATTAACTTCTAACCTCTTTTTGGTCTCAACCTCCAGCTACAATTCTAAACACTTTCCAATCACAGCACTAGTTAAACTGATGCTTAAGGTTCCCGTCCAGGTAACCAAGCCTGCCAGTTGCTCTCCCACCACTGTGCCTGAGACATGTACAAGTCTTCCACACCCATCAAAGTGTTCACGATACTCTGTGGGAAACCTAACTCACCTTGAAGGATTGTGAAAGGGTGCACACACTCTCAGCTCACTTATGTTTTTCCAGTAATTCAAGGTAAAGAAGAATCTCAGCTCTCCTCAGGAGCCATGCACAGGCTTCAACAGCCAGGTGAAGTAAAGCACGCCTGTCTCTGACTCAGACTTGCATCCTAAGTTCCATGTCTATGAAAGAGCTGCCCCATTCCCATGGTACCTCAGGAACTCAGCTTCCCACAGGGTCCAGGGTCCACTCTCCTGCCTTGTCCTGCCTGAATGATAGCAGAATCCGCAACCTGTTCAAATATCCAAATATCAAATATCCTATGGCCTCTCCTTCCAAGACTCTCCATTACCGCAGAATGCATCCCATCGTATATCTCTGGGATTGCAGCAGCATCCTTTCTGCCCAACTTCACTGTAAATTTTCTCTCTCTCTTACACACACACACACATACCATATTACTGTATTTGATTTTTCACAGATAACAGTGGTATCTAAACAAGAAGAGATATTGCTTCCTGTCTCTGATCATCTCTTAGGGCAACATCCAAAGACCCTCAGTGAAGGAGGTTGTCCTGAGCCTCAAAATAACCCTCCTCTCTCACACTGCAAGTCATCCTCCCAAGAGAGACACACAAGCGACCCATAGGCCCTAGAGCACACCTGTCCTTCCCAGGCTCACCTGTCCCATTCCCGTCTAGCTAAAACATTTCTCACCCTAGAGGCCTCAGCCTGTACCACCTGAGTGATCCATCCTTAATGCTTAAGTCTTAAAGTTTAAGTCTTAAGGAATTTCTTAAGATTCCCAGATGATACGACCACCCCAATACTCTAGCAGATGACTGTAGACCTGTTAATTTCCCAACTACAACATGAGTGCTTCTCACTTTTCTTTTGAATCTCTTAGGGTCTTAAACAGTACCCATGGAGTGTAGTTATGAGACCAAACCAAAAAAAAGAAAAAAAGTATCTATTAACACAAATCCATTGGATAAAGGTGAAGAAGAAATGGGGAAAATGAGATAAACATTGAAAAGAGAATACAAAATGTCACTTTCTTTTTTTTAATTTACTTTTGAGACATGGTCTCATAGAGCTCAGGATGACCTTCAAACTAGCTAGGTAACCAAGAATATCCTTGAACTTCCAGCCCTTCTTCCTCTACCTCTCCTGGGCTGAAATTGCTGGCCTTTACCACCATACCACACGTGCCTTATACAGAGTTGGAGATTGATACAGGGCTTTTTGTATACTAAGCAAGAACTCTTCCAATGGAGCTACCCCCTATTAAATTAAATGATAATATGCTCAGTGTTGGCTCTGTATTTGGGCATCCTGAAAGCATTTTTCTATTCAAATGCCAGATTCAGCCTCAAAAACTATCCCATTTATTCACATACTAATTGAGTATGTGCTTTTTGTTAATGAACCACTGGGAAATAAAATAAAATAAAATCTGGCCATATAGATTCTCTTTTGTGACTTTGGGGAAAGAGAGTACTTTAGCCAATAATGAATATAGATCACCTTCTACTGGGATGTCAAAGTCTGGTTCTCTCAACATTAACTTCTGGAACTTACTGCTTCTTTATCAATTCTGGTTACCACTTTGGAACTGTATCTTGAATAAGCAGCTGGAACGTAGCAGGGAGATCAGGCATACTAAATGTTATCTGGCAGAATAACCTGACCCTAGACATTTATTGGTGATGAATAAGCAATGGCATGGTTATCATTGGAAGACGCCTCGTTACCCTGCGCCAACAGTTCAATTAGATAGATAAACAACCTTGGAAGAATGAGTCATGAAAAGCACAGCTTCTGTTACCCTTCAGCTTTTCAGTCATGGAACAGTCTGTCCATGTTCCTATGGAACCATACTACAATGGGGGTACTTGGGCAAAGGGGCAACACAGAAAGAGAGCACTGGCCAAACTGGAAAGTTGTTTACCTCTTTAGCTGCTCCAATGGGTCCTAGTTTCTGTTCTCCTGCCTTGTTCTGCCTTTATTCCAGTGTGCTTATTTAACCAGGCAGACCCTAACACCCTGGTCTCTTCAATGAAGCCCCTCACCAAGGGCCAACCTCTAGGAATCTATGGTCTGGTCATCTGCAAACAAGTGGCCATTCCAGTTTGCCTTGAAGCCTTACTACTACAATGGCGACCCTGTGAAGGCCTGATCCATATTTTGGAACTTCCAGTTTTCCTGGTATCTGCTGATTTGCTGGCAATCCAATCTCAGTTGGATGTTGTGAAAAGACAATTGTCCCTGGAACAAGAAAAATGGATCAATGCCAAGAATGCCCTGGTTTCACTCTGTTGCTGTGAGAAAACTAAGCAAAGCAACTTGGCATAAGAATAGGTTTATTTCATCTTACACTTCCAGATCTCAGTCTAGCAGTGAGGGAGAGCAGAGCAAGAACTGAAGAGAGGACCACTTGCTAGTCCAAGCAGCATTACCTTCAAACAGGGAGCTCACTCCAAGAAATCACAGCAGGAACCATGAAGAATGCTGCCTCCCAGCTGGCTTACTCTCTGGCTTGCCCTCACCTCCTCATAGTACCTTTTGCAGTTACCTGCCTAGGAATGTACTGGCCACAGTGGGCTAGACTCTCCTACATCACTCAAAAAGATGATAAATGATATAAAATGTGTTGGTTTATGGTCCCACCAGAAGGAACACACAAACTACGCTTCATAACCTTCCAGATGAAGTGTGGGCAACCAAAGTCCAGGGTGTTTGGGGTTTAGCTTACAATATTCCAACCACTAATTCCTGAGTTCATACATGTAAACCTGCTACTGTAAGCAAGGACTCTGTAGGACAATATTCTCCTCTCATGCAGCTAATATATTAAAGTTCAGGAAGATAGTTAAATAAGAAAACAATAATGATAATCAAAGTGGTAGCAAATAAGGATAGACACTAGAAAGAAAACAAAATAGAAAGATGACAGGACATTACCTTAACCAGGAAAGCATGGGTCAGAGCCGTTTTTTGAGAGAGCTCAACCCCCTGATACTGACCTTGACTAGTGGAAGAGATAATGAAGTTAAAATGGCAGTTTCTGGAAGTAGGAAAAGATGGAGGAGTGCCTTGGTGGCCTTGTTGTTTGGAAATCTCCCCCTGGCTACAGAAAGGACACACTAAGGAGAAAAACACCAACACCAGGCACCTCAGAGACAAGACTGACCACCTGACCAGAAGGTCAACATGAAACTTTAGAATGACTGACCACAACTATTTCCCTTCCTGTGTAAAGAAAAGATGGAAGAGAGGACCTTAGGATCAAATTCACTGTCTTTCTTGGATTGCTGCTTGCTCCCTGTGTGAAACACAGCTTCAAGATTCACATACTCAAACAAAACACATGGGAAGGAAAGCAAAGTCTTGGTGAGGAAGCACCTTGGAACTGAGACTTGAGCTATAAAACCCCCACGCTCCTCCACTGCTACTCAAAGCTCTGGGGGATTTTCAGGTGGAAGGAAGATCTTGTAAAACATCCTGAGCAGGGCATGCATGCTTGCCACATTGAGTGTGTGGACAGACAGACAGCATGACAGAAGCATAGAGTGCAACATATGACAGAGGCACTTGCAACAGCCACAGAACACAAAGCTCTGAAAAACACAGTCCAGAGGTGAGCTACCATAGAAGCATAGAATTCAGTTAAAGGACACAGGAATGTGAAATATATTACAGCGGACACCCCTGTTCCTCATGCTGCTGTTATTCTTAAAGCTATGTTTCTCTTGAGGCGCTCAAAGGCCATTACCACAGAGAGAAGGAAAGGCCACTGAGGAACCTTTGACCTGAAATTGAACCCAATGTCTGCACAAACAAAAAGCAGTAACCACTGAAACAACCATGGAAAAACCCTTTGGTGCAAGCTGCCAGGAACTTCCCATGAAACAGGCCCCGCTATTTGTTAACTGTTATCTGTGATTCCACACAGGGAAGGGCTGACAAAATTAAAGCAACTACTCTCTCTTGGTGACTGAGAAGGATTTTTGTGTCATAAGTAAATTGAGTGTTGTCTTTAATGTATCACAAAATACAGCGAATGTCCATTTACCCAGACACGTAGGTCCTTGTTTACCAAGAGACAACACTTCACAGCCTGTCTGTACATTGAATCTACTTCTTTCATGTCAAGGTTAGACTAAACTGAGAATAATCTAGAGCTAAGAGGAACAATGACCTCATGACAACTGGGATACGATAGGTAGTGTCCCCTTGGGAATGAGAGCAGGATTATAAGACTGTGAAACCATTTTAACAGCAAAATCTTCACTAATAAAGCAGAATGTCTTCTTTCTAGGAGAACTGATGTGAAATCGAGACTCCTCACTCAGTGTTTCACATTAACAATTACTGCAAAATCACGGACACCTTTAATCTTGCTTCTGTGTTACTGAGAAGCAACTTTGAAAAATTCAGAGATGAATTCTACAGAATTCTATCACAAAAATAGCAGTCTCAAAAATGAATGCTTTGGCCACTCTGTTTAAAGTAAATTGATACTTTTTTTTCCTGGTTCAGGGAGAGGCTCTGCCTCAAAGAAATAAGGCAGTGAGGGACAGAAGAGGGTACTTGATATCTTCATTAAACACAGGCATGTGCACCCACACACTCTCACCACACACTTGTGTGTCTTCATCAAATACATACATGTGGCATAGGAATTTTTTTTTACACAGGAATATTTAACAAGACAAAAGTTTGTTGTTTGGTCACCTTCACAATCACACTAACTGTATAATCACAAGGCCAGCGTGAGCTTGAAACACCATAGCATTTCATGTCGTAAGAACTATTCACACACAAAGGTAAAATTAAAATCAGACCAGTCCTGGAAAATACTGGCTTAAATCCTAGAAAAAGGCAAAAGTGATTACATGAATTGGGATTATGGAGGGCATGTAGAAATATATACCATATTATTTACAGCTGCCTGAATACTAAGTGTTTAACTGAGACGACAAAAGACACACAACATAATAAAGTTGAAAAGGTTTAAACTGTACACTTTCTGGAAGTGTCCCTCGGTTATATGTAATATGGCGTAGACCATGCTCAAGAATGACCCAGCAACTGCTAGTTTCTAGGCACTTTTGATGTGCCTGAAAATTGTATGCTAATTAGTTCAAATCTATGAAATCAGCTTAGCCACAAAGTAGAGGTGATCTTTAAAAAGTTCAAAGTGGACTCTTACGAGATGGATCAGCCAGCAAAGGTGTTTTCCACAAAGCCTGACTTTGTCACACCCACAGGAGAGAGAACCAACTCTTATGGGTGCTTCTCTGACCTCCACCTGAGGCTATGGCTCCTATGCTATTCATCCGCAGACATTCCGATGCATGTACAAACACACACAAACACACACACACACACACACACACACACACTAAGTAAGTAAAACGTAATTTTAGAAAAGCTTAAATTTCAAATCTTTTTAAGAAAAATAAATATCAACCACAACAAAACAGAAACATGAACATCTTAAACTACAAATTTACTAAGACAGTATAACCAGTTAAATTAGAAAATTATAGGGTCTGCATATAAGTGTGGATGTGTATAAGTAGAATGTAAAATGGTGAAAATGTATGTAAATTACTCTGCAGCTCAATGATAAAGGCAATGTTAGCAGTGCCTTAGGTATATCAAGCTACAATAATAACACACATTGGAGGAGCAAGAACTTCAGTCAGAGGTGATTCTTCACATTTATATCAGCCAGATGTTTGAAAAGATAAAGATGCAAACACAAGCCCCTCCACGAGCTGACAAATGTGACTGTATATGAAAATGTACAACTTGGTATAAAGTATCATTGGGTAAGTAAAGTAAAGCCAGTGTGGATTTGTAGATCTTTAGAGTGTTAAACATTGGTGGTCTAGGCTGGGTTTTAGCTCAGTTCCTGGTGGGCATACAGTCAGGCTCTGGATCTGATCTCCTGTACCACATTCACCATGTGAGATGATACAAACCTGAAAGCTCATCCTTCAAGCTGTAGAGGCAGAAGGACCAGAAGTTCCGGGTCATCCTCAGCTGCAAAGTGAACCTGAGGCCAGCCTAGGCTAAATGAGACCTTTTTTCACACCCACACAAAAGGACTCCAAAGCTCCCTGTTCAAAGCAGAAGATGGCCACATGCCCTTGGTTCTGCCTCCTGAGTCTAGTCATCTCCTCCCATCACTTTGTTCCTATCTTGGTCATAGCATTTATTGTTCTCTTTTGTGGTTTCTTTGGCTACAAATTGCCTGGGCTTGTGACACTTCTTAACACTACTGAAGTTGCCTCTAGGACTTAAGGTTGACTCTTCGTGCAATAAGTATGAAATTTCTGACATCCAATACAACTTGAGCCCTTAGAATCCAACCTCATTGTGTCATTTCAACTTTGCTGTTCATCCTTGTGTGTTACTTGACTACTTAATGACAGCATATGCTCTCTTGGGTATGAAGAACTTCTGTAGCTTTCTCAGTGAACCTACACCCAGGTCCTAACACTAAGAGCTTGAGATTACAGGATAACATTGACAACAGAGATCAAAAGAACAGAGACTAAATTTTGATCATATAAAAGAAGCAGAGACTACTAATCAGAGTGATCCATAACAGGAGCGCCCTGGGAGTGAGAAGGAACATGCAGTACAATTTCTATCATGTGACTAGAGAAGACTCAAGCTTGGGTTGAAAGGCAAGTCCACTTTTGCATGCCTGGCTTAGTTTCTCATTTATTTTAAGCTCAAGTCTTGTCAGCTGCAAAAATGAGATGATTAATCAGTTCTGCTCTGTAATGGCATATTATTTCACATGGCTGAAAATAAGAGAACATGCATGTAAAGGACTATCAATGTCTACCACACAGTAGGCTCTGACCTGCCAACATTAAATATTAAATGTGATGTGCTATTTTCCAAACACGAGATTTCTTATGAGCCCCAAGCACACTACATGTCCTGGAAACTGCCACAATGTCCTAATGATATTCTATGAAACTTGTCTTAAAAGTATATAAATCCATTAACACTCCACCCATACTGAGATCAGTCTCACAGGGAAACACCCAAAGCAGCCGAGGCCAACCCTCCACATATTTGAGCCTTTCTAGCACCAAACAAAAGGCATGTACATGAGCTGGAGAGCCACAACCCCTGGCCACCAAGTAGAACAGGGATATAATGTGCCAGCAGAGACCTAAACAAATGACACTAATAGTCAGAGCAAATAGTACTGATATTTTGGTTATTTTGCTACAGCATCAGAAAACTAAAACACTACCATATCTACATTTCTGTTGTCCGTGTGTGTTGTGTGTTGTCTGTGGGACAGGCGGCTACTGGGACTGAACTCAGTGCTGAGATGGTAGGCATGTACCACCACATGTGGTTTATACAGGATTGTGTGCATGACAGCCAAGCTCTCTACCAACAGAGTTCTAGCCCAAACTCTTTGTAGTTTTTAAAACAGCCTTTCTAAGTTGTCTCAACTGACCTTGAAGTTGCTGTGTGAGCCAGGGAGGCCTTTTACTCTCGGACCTCTTTCCTCAGTGTCCGTAGGAGCTGAAATTTCAGGCCAGTGCTGGCTTAAAATACTAGACAGCACATGATAAGCTCCTTGTTAGAATCAACAAAGTTTCACCCTCTACTAAAGCAATGGCATTCCCTATGCCCCCAAACTACTGGGCCATCTCTGGATAGAGAGCCCAATAGCCCTGATGGGTGCAGAGCCAGCTGCTAAATCCTGAGGGACACAATGGCACTACAGAGGGAGAAATGAACCCAAAGAATGCAAGAGACCTATTCCCAAGCAAGTCCTCTAAGACTTGTGTCAAGTGGCCTAGTTCGTCCAAGAGGAGCAGTGGATGCTGTCCCCAGAGTCCGCTCCCATGCCCATTTCTAGCTAAAGGACAGTGAAGGATCTTGAAACACAGAATGCATTTTCCCACTGAAGTCATATATTTGCCCAGGGCCCAAATTAGCTCTCAGTGTGTGTAAGCCATTAATATCGGGAGTGTCCAAGCTGAGAATGCATCGGTCCCTCCTCTCCCAGGGTACAAGAAGAAGCAGGAAAATACACCCCAGCCAATCATGCTCTCGCACCAGGAGAATTTCCTGCCATTCACCCCATGCAAGAGCAGCAGAAACAGGAGAAACGGCATCCGCCATGGAAGCAATGCCCTGAGTTACAACTGTGGGGTTCCCTGCACAAGGTGTCTGTATGGAGGAACAGCCACAAGCCACATATGCAGAGGGTTTTATCTAACATTTTCTTGACCAAGAGCAAACAAGGAAACAAATTTCATCCCATTAATTCTGCTTTCTTTAGTCCAGTAGATTCTATGCTATCTTCAGAATTCTTGTAAGTCAATTCTTGTGGTCTAGATCCTGCAATTTCATTATTTTATTCATTTGTGCGTACACTATTAGGGTCTTGGGCCAGATCCCAGAACCTCATACTTGCTTAGCAAAAGCCCTACCACTGAGTAATATCCTCAGCCTAGTTTTTAATTTAACATTTGTATTTAGTCTTTGACAAATTCATAAATGTACGTAATGGATCTGAATCATATTCAACCTGCCCTCACTTATACCCTTCTAACTTCTTCCAGACCCTTTTGACACCCCAACAAGACCCTCTGCCCATCTACTTTTACATCTTTTTTTTCTATTATATTACTACCCTTGGGTTTAATTAGGGCTGGTTGCACAAGCATGGTGGTGGGGTTTCTTATTGGAGTACAGACAATTACCAGTGGCTACACCTCTGAAGAAAAATGACTCCACCTTCTCTAGGGGCCCTTAGTTGCCAATCCCAGCCTAGTTTTCTGTGGTTTTGAATAGTCTCCAATTCTCTCAGGAACTCTGCAACACACAGTGTAATTGGGTCCCTGTTTGGCAGTCTGATGTGGACCCACTTGTGAGCCTGAGGATGGGGGACTGGGCTCCTCCTTACAGTCCACATGTAACTACTCCTCATAACAGCTGTGGAAAGTAAGTGATACTGACCTCCAGTCACACACATGCAAACCCAGGCTAAAGATGCTTTGATCATGCAAGATGCCCAAGATTAGAATGCCACAGGGGAAAAAAAAAAAGACTTCAGTAAAGCAGATAAACCCCAAAGCCAAACACTGAAAATCCCAACCAATATAACTTGCAAACATTTTGTTAAATTGGGCCACTTTTTTATTTCAAGTGTGGCTTATCCCTCCTATTTCCCTTGCCCAATCATCACTCCTGGTAAGTTGAAATGGGAGGAAACAGTACGTTCCAAGGAGAATGCATCTTTCTTCTATTCTTCCTTTGGTTCTAAAATAAAAAGCTTAGACCTCACCAGTTTCTCTACCCAGAATACCTAACTAGCTAATGCTAACAAATGGCCACTGGGTACCATTTTCTAACAGGACTGGTTCACTGTGGGAAAGTATTGTTGTGGATGGTGCTAAACCTTGTAGATGCACGGCTCACTGTTCATCAAAAGCTGAGCTTCCACCCAAGCAACAGTCTGAAGGTACTAGCATCGAGTTACTGGGGAACATGACTGCTTTCTAGAGGAGCGCTGGCCTTTCCCATGCACAGAATGCCTCGAATCCTGCGGCTTGTGGGTTCTCAGTAGCGAGCCTGCAGAGCACTGTACTCACGCTTCTATATTTCTGAGCATTGGGGAGAGGCTCATGATATGAAGTCCACATGCTGTGACAGCCAGAGTTCACCACAGAACTCAGGAGCAAGATGGAAACCACCAACACACATTTTCAAGACTGCAATGGGAGGGGAAAGAAACCCCAACTTCTAGTCCCATGTAGCTGCGAACAGTGTGTCATGGCTCTAATATAAAGCAGATGCAAAAAGGGCTCCTGTGTTGGTGGTTTGTTCCTCCTCATCTGGTAGTGCACCTGAGACTGGCTGGACACTCAGGGCACTAAGGTCATCAGTGGGCTAACTCATAGGGAGTAGAATATTAGGAGTGGAGGTCTTTTGGAGGAAGTAGGAAGATAAGTCCCTAAGGGAGGCGTGGTACCTCCTGTGCCCAGACTCCTCTTGCCAGCAAGAGGTGAGCGGCTCTGGCCTATGCTCCTGCTGCCCAAGAGCCCCAGAACAGGCAGACCACACACAGATACCTCAGATCCTGCAAGTGCACAGAACCCCTTCCTCCTTGTAACTGTTTCCTCAGGCTTTTTGTCACAGTGTTGGCATGTGACTCACAAAACATGGTGCCATTTTTCTAGTGGATGCTTGCAGATTTTGCTGCTGATCATAGTCAGTGACATTTTCTCTGTGGATGAAGTAAGTCTGGGAGCATGGAGCACAGGCCTCTCTATATGGTGTCTCTCTCCTACGGACCTCCTCCACCCTCCTCTCCAAGGACAAAAGGACCAGAGATAAATGGCCCTGCCTTACATTCTAATGGGTGCTAGGGATCCCTGTGCTTCTAACACACCATCAGGTGGGATTGCCATCCATCCCCAGGACCGCTGCTCTGATCTGCTCTCACTGATGATGCATCAGCTTCCCGAAGCACCAGATCACTGTGTTCTACAACTACAGGAGAGTGCAGTGTGTGTTCCAGCTGGTTCCATGGAAGGCTCCACCTCTCTCTTCCCATGTTACATACAAGAATTGTGTGATCCTTTAATGATTTACAACTTGGTCAGGTAACCCAATTCTGCACAGGACTCCAATGGGAAAACATTTTTTTCTATGTGAGCAGTAGAAAGAACTGCACAAAGCAGAGAGGCATAGGCAACATCAACTTGAAGTGTCCCCAAAACTACTACATAGGAGTAAGGACTGTGGGGGCCTAAAACCCTTACAATCTAAAGACTGGAACAGTAAAGCATGAACTGTCTCCAAGTGGGTTCCCCAGTAAGGGGAACAGGCGCTGTCTCTGACATGAACCCAGTGGCTGGCTCTTTGATCACCTCTCCCAAGGAGGCGCTGCCCTGCCAGGCCACAGAGGAAGACAATGCATCCAGTCTTGAGCAGCCCTGATAGGCTAGGTCAGAGCGAAGGGAGGAGAACCTCCCCTATCAGTGCACTTGGGGAGAGGCATAGAGGGAAAAGAGGGAGAGAGGATGGGATTGGGAGGAGAAAGGGGAGGAAGCTACAGCTGAGATACAAAGTGAATAAATTGTAATAAATACAATAATGAATTTTTAAAAATTAAAAAAAATAGGAAAAATATTTTCTCGCTGATATTCTCAACAGCTCAGAAATCTGATTTACCTGAGTGTCATGACAGTAAGTTTTAACTGTGTCAATCAGGGAAGAGTACAACTTACACAGACGTGAGCTCATTTTGTACTGAAATGTATAAAGAGCTTCACTGCAGTTGCCAATTTCCTTGTTTTAGAGGAAGAATTACAGATATCTGAGGTTGCCATGAAATCACTATGTAGCTGAAGATGAGCCTGGGCCTTCTGTCTCTCCCTCCAATTTCTGGGATTACAGGAACCTACATCACAAAGTACCGTTTATTTTATTTTTTAAATTTTTCTCCCTAGGAATATTTCAGGGCTCATTGGGCTATCCAGATTTGATAACTCTCATTGAAAGAAAATGGGTTGGGAAGGAAGAGATGTATTCCCAGGCAGCCTGAGTTGTAGGCTCAGTAAGTAGAGATCATAAATGTTCAACTAACAAAAGGACACAAGGTGTGACATATATTCTATAACCATCTTGCTTGTGTGCCTCCTAACAGAGTAGTACGTGATGTGTTTACTCAACCAGCCATGAAAATATTTTCTCAAAATGCTTTGACAGAAATCGTAACTACTCTGACACAAATGTTAAGTAGCTTCATTCAGTTTCACAGTTTTAAGAAGAGGGGAGGAGAAGAAGGCGGAAAACCCCGAATTCCATCAGCAAAAATACAAAGAGCTAATCTATCACCTCAGCTCCGGCATGCTGCACAGGCTCCTCAAGTAGAGGCCACACGCTTTTGTGACGTGCAAGGCTTGACAGCCATGGGGTTGAGCCACTATACTGTTTGTCTGATATATTCAGAGCAACCAGGGAAAGTTGAACATTTCAAAATAAATACATACACACGTGAGACCATGATCTCTGAAAATAACTGCCGGAACTGGAGATGAAAAATACGTGGGCACTGAATGTGGGGAAAGGCCACACAAGAAGGGCATATAAAGATGGCAGCAAGACAATAGAAAGCAGAAGAAGTGAGGGAGTGGTAGCTGGAGACATCTAAGCAGCAGACAGAACAGCAGGGACAGGCCTCTTCCATCCACGGAGAAAGGACTGCTCACACAGCCAGCATCTGAAGACAGACTGCCCCAACTGTGTCTTCTTCACTCCCAGCGTGACACAAGTCAGGTGTACAAGGTCCAATAAATCTTTTTTGTAAAACATGTGTGTGTGTGTGTGTGTGTGTGTGTGTGTGTGTGTGTGTGTGCATGAAACCAGAGCGTCCTGGTTTGTCTTGACTGGGTAGCCAGCAATGCCTATGGATCCTTCTATTCCTGCTTTCCAGGCACTGGGATTTCACGCTGATCCAGCTGCACTGGCTTTTTAAATGGGTCTTGGGGATCTGAACCCAGGTCCTCACATCTGCAGAGCAAGTACTTTACCAACTCGGCCATCACCCAGACCCTAAGCAAGATTAGGTATTAAAGAGACAGTAAACTCACTTAGTCTGCTGCAAGGAAAATGTCACTGTCTTTATTTAGATTATACTTTAATGCTAATGCATTTCAGTGTTTTCCAAATATAAATGAAACCTTTTCTGTTGCCCTATAAAGGTAAGTGAGGTAACTCTGTTACTACATGGGTAGGTTTTCTTACCCTAAACAGTACTATCAGAAATAACCCCCAAGTGGATCAGAAGCACAGTGCAGAATGATAAAAAGTCACTCGAGGCTGAGGAGCTCACACTACTTAATTATAAACTACAATGGACATTCTTGGTCAGGTCATTAAAGACACATTTTGCTTTTTGGAAGTTGCTCGTTGTCAATTTTATGAACAACAAAGATGGTTCAAACTTTTTCTAACAAGTACTTCTATTACTACCCTTTTCAGAGTTACAGTGTCATTCCTGGTAATTAATATAGAATTAATCACCTCCCAGTTGACCACTTGTCTTGGCTTCTCTATCAGTTTCTTGGTAACAATAGTCACTCGTACTAACTGTTGAGCTAAATGTGCCATGCACCAAGGATTCCAAGACCCAGAGTGCAGGCTCAAGGAGCCCACGACCTAGCATGAGATGATACACGAACATAACAACTGTCCGCAAACACATGAAAACCAGGCAAAGTGATCAATGACTGAGGTGCAAATCACTGAGCTGGGGATGGAGTTCACGGTAGTTCTTGCTAGTGACCTCACAGCCTTGGCTTCCATCACCAGGAGTGAAAGGAAAGAAACAGGAGTCAGGAGGAAACACTGGTCATTCAAAATTTCTCACATGTCAAACTTTCATAGACAAGATTTTACAGATAACTCGTGTGATGTGGAGGGCAATACTGAAAGCCCTGATAATCAAAGCATGACTGCCCTGATGTCACGTAGTCTAAGCTGGAGAGATATAATCCCTACATTGTGTTCACTTCCCTGAGCTGAATAATAAACACTTGACACAAAGTCACCATCAGACACACAGCTGGTTACCGAATCCATGTGCTCTCCCAGATCCGCATTTGGGATTGAAAAGAGCAGCCCAAACAATCTCTTCTAACACTGAGCCTCGAAATGACGCTCTGTCTTTCCTTTCTCGCTTCTGAACCACATCCCTTAACTTTCTTAATAGATCTCTCCTGTGGAAGGGACTCGAGTCGTTAGTAGTCTGAGTGAACGATGAGGAGGAAGACCTGAGAGCAAGCCTCATGAAATGAGCATTAACTTGAACAAGAGGCCAAGGGCAAGCCATATATATATATATATATAATAACACTTTTCTGCATATGCAGAAAAGATGTGGACCTCTAACTGCTGAACACCAACTCTTTGCTGCCCTGGGAAATTTCTCACAGACAAATATTCCTACAACTTCCTTCAGCCTCCTGTGGGTGGTATGCACACATGTGGATCCAGACACACTTTGCTGAAGCACAAACGTGGTCTTAATTATAACCTGCTGGCTCTAAGAAACCAGTGCTTAAATCCGTCACCAAATGACGTCCTTTCTGCAGCCATGATTTACTTCAGCAAAAATCTTTGTTCTACAATTTTGCTTTTGGAACCTGTCAGAACAGTGCATTCCTCTCCACTGTGCTCAGTCACCATGACAAAACCTTTAAATGTGGGTGTGGCAGCGAAGGCAGTGCTTCCTCTTGACCAATGATTTCACGGAGGAATTAAATTCAGTTTCTTAAAGGACAGCACTTACAAGAATAAACAATGGCTTGATACACGGTAATACGATGATCTTGGTATTTTGGATTGACAATCTACAAGACTCAGGAGTGAAGGGTTAATGAAAATGATCACGAGTTTCATTGCCTGTAGCACACTTCAAGGCTTGCAGAATACTCCAAAGAAAATATTCCCTCTAATAACACTTGGATCAAATGGGTGATTTGGGCTTTTGGACAATTAAGACCTTAGGGAATTACTAGATTCGGGCTCTGTAACGTAAAATGGAACCATGTGTGGCATCAGTTTCTCGGTCGTCTGAAGTTGGTACAGGGAAGCCTACTGAAGAGGAAAACTCTACTGTCAGGCTGATTTCTGTGCTAACTGTCCTTTCTAAGACAGCTCTGCGATGTCCCCTTCCCAAAAGGTCACGCAACAAGATGCAGTTTACCATCAACTCAGGAAAAACAGGAAAATGAGACAGACTGACAGACTGTTTTGTAAGCTGTCATCTAGGGTAAGAAAAGTAAAAGTTCTACAGCAAAACAAACCCAAGTTAAGTGAAGAAAAGTACGCTTCTACACCTAAGATGAACACGTGATTTCATAATTCATTCTCTAACAAAAGGTTTTCAATACTTGCCTCCACCTGTCTGGTGCTTCCAAGTTTCATTTCTAAATTGTACTTGACATGGCAATGTCTGCTGGGAAGGCAAATACAGCTTTGAGATAATAAACTAAACGGGTAGATTGATCTGAGTTATAATACTGATGGTGCTAATCTCAGCTCCTACCCCCAGGATGCATCCTAGTCAGCTGACCAGGTGTTAGCATCAGCAAGCACTCTACTTCCAAAACCACCTGCAACCCTCTCAAGCAAATTGGTGGGGTTTGTATTACAGTCTGTTCAGTCTAGATGGATGTTTCTTCGTTCTTAGGGGTTAATTAATTATGTAAAGATGTTCCACCTTGGGATCGTAAGTAGTTACTTTTGCAAACTGTGAAAGTATACCGTCTGTTGGAAAAAAAAAAAAAGTAAAAAATGGAGGCTGGAGAGATGACTCAGCAATTGAAAGAACAGGCTTAGTTCCCAGCACAGACACATGGCAGCTCACAACTGTCTGAAACTCCAGTTCCAGGGGACCTGACATCCTCACACAAGAAACACACATTCAGGCAAAACACCAAAGCACATAAAAGATTAATTAGTTAATTAAAAAAGAAAGAGAAGAATGGGTCATGAAGCAATTTGTGCACAGTGGAAGACAACACGGTTTGTGCTGGCCTGGGTGGAGGGCAGCTGTCTGTGATGGCAGGAGGTCTCTCCCTTAAATCCCTGTGGAAGCCTTTGAGATCACATCCCTCCAGTGTATAAACTGTAGAAATAGTTCACTCCTCCCTGAAGGGCAGTGATTAAATTGTAGGATAAATCTTTTTCACAGGGAAATTTGGTTGTACAATTCAATTTACTCATGCTTTATGCAAGAAAAAAAAAAAAAAAAAAAAAACCAAAGAGTTGTGGGACAGCCACTTAAGCAATAACTTGTTTTATTTTCCACTTACAAAAACAAAAACACACTCCAACTCGACACACCTGCCTGCCTCACCCTCGCATCTGCCATCTACTCTGAAATTCCTCTGGGCACTGACGATCAAGAACTTTGTTCTTCATGAATGAAAAATACACACCCATCAGGTACTGAGCTATTCTGAAGATACACTGTGAAATTGAAATTTGTAAATGGAAGCAAGGGCAGAAACTCCCTGTAGACACTTTGCCTAGCATAAAAATGAAAACAAAACAAAACAAAAAGCCTCAAATGAAATAAATCAATCATGGGCATATCTGTGAGAAAAATAATAAGAAAATATCAAATTGTAAATGATTCAGAATCAATTGAGAGTATGGTTTGGCAAAATTACAAATTAAATTTGTTTATGTTCCAGGCAGCTGGCAAAATGTCTAGCTTCAGCTCAAAGATCACCAAGTGCCATCTTCAGAGCTCTTGACACCACCCGGAGGAGTCCTAGAGAAGCAGATGTTTGACTCTGCCCCATGTCTGTGGGCGTCACAGGCAGAGCCACTGGGCATTCATTAACAGCAGCTAATGATTTTCCCCTCTGGAGGGGCAAGATAAATAGAAAATATAATTCCAAATCTGGAAATCACCTCAGTTTAGAGTGATCATAAATAAGTTTATCATTTGCCACCAAAAGAAAAAAAATAATGTTAATTAAAATAAAATAAGAGTAATACACAAGCATGGGCTTTGGGGCAAATTCACAGTAACTTATATGAGGTTCTTTGCTGTGGAGGGGCCTTCAAAATCAATCAGAAAGCACTGCACTGGGTTGTTCCCTAAAGGCCATGCCACTAGAACACTATCAGGTATGTCCTGCCTGGAAGATCAGTAGTGTAGCATGAGGGTCCCTGTCTAAGTACAATTTTGTTGATAAGTATTTCCCAGAAGTCTGCATATGAAGCTAGCCAGAAAGGAGGGGGCTTTACACTCAGCTTCAGCTGGATTTCCCTTTGTCCTTTAACCAAACCCCGTGGTGTCTCCAGGTCTTACCATCTAGTTCTGGTGGTAATTAACAGCTGTGGCCTGTATTATCTGGGGGGTTGGGAGGAGACTTGAAAACTGCTCTGATTCAAGAAGCTCTTGCTCGCCTCAGGGTTCTTGGTCCTCCCACCTGAAGGGCTTAAAATTCACCGATGTTTTAAAGACTCAAATCTCACCCATTCTTAGTATCCACGAGCAGCTACTCAGTCACACGCTTCTTTCTGCACCTTCCTTTACGTCTATGACCGAGTTGTTTTCTATGTTCTGCAGAGTTTAACTTAGCTTCCACCCACCACACCCCTGGAGCAGAAGACAGGACCCCACGTCCTCCTGCTGGGCTCAGTCCCAACTCCAGGTATGGTTTTCCTACAGAACTATATTTTAAGCCTGACTCCAAAGCTGTCAAAACCCTTTCTCACATCTTCCAAGAGAGAAGAGAAGAGAAACAATTCATAAAGGAAACAAAGAAAGAAGAAACCCTAACGTTTTTCTTCTAAACTAAAAGAAATTTAAAGAATAAAATAAAATGGTTTCTCACGGAACAGCCACCACGAAAATCCCAACTCCTCAAGAATTCTAGAGAGCCGGTAGCTCTGTTGATTTGTTTAAATAAAGATATACCATTTTGTTTAATTGTGCATATTTACCCAAAATATATGGTTTCCTCCTGGAATAAATATAGCTTGAACATGCTTTAGTGTGTTTCTGAAAGAGACAAACTAAGCTTCGTGTTTGCATTAGACCAGCTCTACAGTTAAAAATTACTACACTAACATTGAGGGATTGAGCGGGGGGCGGTAGCTCACACCTGCACTCAGGAAGCCGAGGCAGAAGAAGCCATCTAAGTTCAAAGCCACCTTGAGTTACGGTGGGAGACCCTGCCTCAAAACAAAGCAAAAAACGTTTTTTGTTTATATATATATATATATATATATATATATATATATATATATATATATTTTTTTTTTTTTTTTTTTTTTTTAAAAAACTAAGACAACAATATAGTAACCACTGCAGGCCTCTCCTGATCCTGAAAATAAGTCAAACTGTGTTCTGAACTTAAAACTATTTACATGTAGTTCATGAGCACACTTTTATACTTTTATATATGTGCACATATTCAGGGCCTGTTATGCTAGCACAGAACATGGCTGGATTGAAATAATGCAGCACCATAAACCTGACTCAGCACACTGAACCACTAGGAACTGCAGCAAGTGCCAATGGGCTGTGTTCTCGGCCTCTGTGAGGGATCACTCGGCCTGCAAGTGATTTAGTCTATTTAAAGCCACTTTTAAAAGGTTAGTAACTTTCCAGACTAAGGCAAAGCACATCATGAGCTGCTCTACTGAGAAGAACAAAGGCCCCAACGCAGTCACTACACAAATCTGCAAAGACAGTCATGGCTGCCTTCACCTGTCAGAGTTCGTAAAGCTCCATGTGGTGACTGACTCTGGTACTCACTGCTCTCTGGCTCATTATATCATGACTCTGCCCCTCCAGAATAGCTCAGTAACCTCAAGGGGAGCCCTGAAGACAGAACAAAGATAGCATCAGAAGGGGACAAGATAGAGAGGGAAATGGAGAGAGGCAGGGCGAAGGAAAAGGACAGTGATGGAAAGGAGGGAGGCAGGAGGGAAGGAGACAGGAAATCAGGGAAGGACTTGTAGACCTTTGTTACTCACATACATGTGAAATCCAAGGCTCACGTCTTTTACTGCCTTTTGCACATTACTGCCAGTTGAGAATTATGGCAGTTCTAGAAGCTGGGATCTTCTATCGATCAAGCAAAAATCTGAACAAACATACAAAAATGCCCAAAGATATCATACCCAAAAGGAAATGGGAAAAGGCAAAGATAAAAAATCAATACTGTGATACCAATATTGATCAAAGCAAGTTTTTAAAATAAAAATAAATAAATAGATAAATAAATAAATAAAAGTAGGAGGGGAAAATGGCTTAAAAATGAACAGCTCCTGCTCTATCCTAGATTCTAATTATTCCATATTTGTACACAAATTTGAAATGGAACTTATTAATTTGATTTTATTTAAATCTTATGTGGCAGCTGAAATTATAAGAGCTTCATAAATGCTAGCAAATCTCACACGGACCCTATTTTGGTGATATTCTATCCTCAGATTAATAGTGGAGAACTAAGCATATAAATACTAAATATTATGTCCGAAGTCACAAGGTTAATGAGAGGCAGATCCAGAATCCACTCCTCCCAGGCTGTGAGATCACTGGACTATGTTATCTCTCCTAAACTGCAATAAGCTAAGCCTGACACGTTCTCTTCACATGCACTCACCCCTAGTCACATAGCCATCTGTGAACCTCCTTCGTCTCCCCTTACCAGACCTTCGCCTGAGTGCAGTCAGCTGGAGCCCTGTCTGTATTATTTCTACTCCTTCCAAAGTCACATTCCTTCTTCTCTGTCTCCAACCACTATTTCCCCTCAGCATTAACACAGAGAGAAGCTGTTATCAATAGCTAACACATACACACACAAAAAAGAGAGAGAGAGAGAGAAAGAGAGAGAGAGAGGGGATTATAGCTGAGTAGTTGAGTGTTCATGTCAGAAATACACAACATTTAAACAAATTTAGGTGTGGTTCTTTGGGTGAGGTATTTCTGTTTTTGTTTTTTCATGACTTTGTCTAAAAATCACCAAGGACTGTAAGCAGGGTAGTATGGAAGTCTCCAAGATCCACCTGTCCCCAAAGCACCGACACTGAGGTTATAGCCATGTACAACCATACCTGTCTGGGTTTTTTTTTTGTTGTTGTTGTTTTATTTTGTTTTGTTTTGTTTTGTTTTGTTTTGTTCATCATGGGTTCTGGAGATTGAACTGGGGTCTTCTGAAGCTCTTCTCCTCCCACACAGCTTCCCACTGCAAACACCAGCGCTTTGAGTTAGGTAAGACATCAGTATAATACACATTTTCCTGTTGACAGACAAGCTCTGACTTAAACATCTACTCCGACATTTGCTCTTGTGGATGAGACAATTTTGGACCCGAGTCAACTGACTGGCCACTTCCTCCCACACACCCTTTGTCTTTTCCCTTCCCACTCTGTCTGCTGCTGAAGGCACTTAGACATAATCCCCACCTCCTCTGAACTCGCACAGCACTTCCCGTGTGCATCACCACCAGTGCTCGCCACACCGCTCA
>NW_026591649.1:0-10708 GCF_907164565.1 Psammomys obesus | reverse complement strand
TAGAGACACAACGTTGTTCCAAAGACCTTGAAGTAGAGAATGTGGTGCATAAAGATCATTTGTCAAGCAGACTATGCTACAAACACCAGGAAGCTTTAACAGACAGGAGCTTCTGCAGTGGGGATGCCCAAGTCTGCATAGGAAACAAATGAGAAAATATACATCAGAGCACTAGCTGAGTCGCCTGTGCTCTTACTGGCAATGGCGAACCCACCATAAATTGTCTATAAAATGTCTATTTTATTACCTTTAATTATATATTGTGAGAGTATGTGCATGTGATTTCAGTCCGTATGGAGGCCAGAAGAGGGCATCAGAAGAGGGCATTACACGTGGAGTAATGGGTGGTTCTGAGCCAACCAAACCAAAAAGAGCTTTGGATCTTCTCCAAGAGCAGTATGCATTCTTAACTGCTAGGTCATCCCTCTGGTCCCTAGAACCACTTCAATATACCTTCCACCCACCACGGGGAAGCTGCCCCTTTCTCAGTGTAACACGCATTCCATAGAACCATTATCAAACCCCACTTATTCTATAAAGAATATTATCCTCTGTGAAGAATATCAGAATCAGTTGCCTTTATGAGTCTGAAAGCCAGGCTATCTGAAATAAAACAGTTAAGCTATTTTATGATAAATATGAGAAATTGGTTTCTTCTGAAAAGCAATGCCATTCTAAGCACCATAAAAAGTAATTTTAAAAAATGCAAGCAGTGAACTGAAGACTTCAGAACTGGAAGGAAAGAGGACATATACCTGTAAACACAAACACATGCATGTCTCTTCCATCTCCACAGCCTCCACTTGTTCTTCAATCACCATCCACTCTCCCTACCCCGTGTTTTGTGCCCCTCTCTATCTCTAGACTTTACGTCACACAAGCCGTGCACAGGGTGGTCAGATGAATGGGTTAAGTGGTAAAATTGATACTGTCATCTAAACACTTCAGGTGTTTTTGTGGAAAAAAAAAAAAAAAAGATCCAAAGAAGACAAACAAACAGATACATCAGAAACGCCATCTAAAAGAGTCAGTTCATTTCAGATGAAAGTTGTAAGAAGATCTATAGATACTGATGCGCTGTAATGGGGAAGACTGTCCACGAAGCCACACGAGGAAGGGAAGCCACAGGAACCCAAGTGCTCCCATTGCTAAGCATCTCTGGTGCTCAGCACTTCTGGTCTGCAGTGAGGCGGATGGAACCTTGAACAATAGGAAGCTTTTAGCATGGAGGGTAACTCCCCCACCCACTCAGAAGGTGGAAGCAGGAAGATAAAATGTTCAAGGTTATCCTTGGCTATAAAGGAAGTTGGAGGCCAGCCTGGCCTATAGGCCTTCTCAAAAACAAATAGAAAACCAAACAAAAATACAAGAGCTTTCATACAAATATTTCAACAGAGTACAAATTGCCAGGAAAGGAGCTTTTTCTATTTGCAGACACAGGTAGCTCAGTAAAGGAGTTATGGAGAGCTTCTGGTCTTGGCAGATAGAGGGCTGTGTGCTAATGAAGATGCCCCTGCTTGAAGCTTGTAATTTACAGCTTTTTCTTTAACATGATCAACAAAGCACAGACTTTTAAATCAAGACTTTTAAATCGTAAATAAGTCTAAACCGAATTCAGTGTCAGTCTATATTTGATTTCTTCCCACAGAACGACGGATGTCTTCTTTCAAATATTTGTAGTCTTGTTAGTCTGTCCTCAAGAGGACAAAGTAGTAAAAATTGTCCTGAAAAAAATCCTTCTTACATTAGGCATCACCTTTCACACACACAGTAATATGCCCTCCCTAAGGCTCTGGTGCAGGCCTGTGTGTGTTATGAAAAATGGTACAGATGCGAATGTGGAGATAATTTCCAAACCAAGGGATACCGAAACTGGGAGGTTTTACAATAACTGAACATTTCCGACATGAAGCGCACTGTTTGAGGCAGCTGCTAGGTGGTTGGTTAGACCAGCCCTGTACAGCAAGGCATTACACCAGATTCCCTACACAGGAGTCATCTGCTCCTTGGGAAACCTCTCTCTCTTACAGGAAATCTTTTCCTTATATGATGTCTGGTTTTTTGTTTTTGCTTTTCTTATCCAAATAAATCAAGAAATCCTTCTTTTGAAAGAAAACGAAGATCAAAAAAGTAATGACTTCTAATGCACAGTTTATATTTCACAAGACCTGTCACATCACAAATGTCACTTGAGTTCATCAGAATCCTTCAGTCTCTGGGCTGGAGAGATGGCTCAGGGGTTAAGAGCCCTTGCTGCTGCTGCTGCTGCTGCTGCTGCTGCTGCGGATCACAGTTCTCAGTTCTCAGAAACCTGTTATCCCAGCTCCAGAGGGAGGCTATGCCCTTAGCTGGACACTGGGACACTGTTCTCAAGTGTGCATTCTCAGAAACATGCAAACACATAATTTCAAAAACAATCTTTTTTTAAAGATCTTCTATATTGACCTACCCAGGGTTGCATAGGAACAAGTCTTTAAAAATGTTACTCTTAGGACTTTAAGTGTCGAAATATGTATGGCAGACACACTTGCTGGAAAGGGCACAGAAATTCATCTCATCCTGTTATCTCTAACTTAGCATGATGGGAGCAGCTGGAGTACAGCGCACAGATAAGAGTGTCACACTGACTTTTCCCCAAGGCATGTGTTTAGTTCTTGGTTTTGCATTTTGCAGCTTGATCTCCATGTACATTTGTAACTTTGCTTTGGATCTAGTCATGTCAGCCTAATTTAAATAAATTTATTATTAAACTTTGCAGTTTCAATTAAACTATTTAACTTGGCAATTACAGTTCTCAAAGATCCTTTTTTCTTAATTGACCAAAGCATTTATATATGTTAATCGACAACAAAACATGTTAAACAAATTTCCCATGTTAAACATGGGAAAGTTAATGCCGTAAATTAGAAATCAATTTCAAGCTTATATATATGCAAACTAATGTAACAACTTGCTGAAAACTAAATGAAAGGCTTTCTAAAATGAATGAAAAGAAAACAACCACAGATATCACAGCCCACACAATGAAACTGACGTAAACTGATTCCATGATAAGTGAAATTTGAACACACCACAATTTTCAGGAATTGGTGGATCCCAGGGATTGAATTTAGGTTGTCAGTCTTGGTGGCAAGTGACTTTACCACCAAGACATCTTACCAGCCCATCTTGACTGGGCCATCTTGCCAGCTCATCTACTCACACTTTTAAAAGCAGCTTGGCAAATCCTTATAAACAACTTATCATCCCATAAGATGCCACCGAAGATTAAGCTGTGATCAACACACTTTGCTCCCTATACATCTGAACTATTTTCTAATACCCACCTAAGGTAAGGGTTCAGTGTCAATAGTTACTGTGCTCAGTGCTAAAATGTCAAGGGAAAGCGACTGCTAAGCTGTGTCCTTCCCTCAAGCTTGTTTCATGGGAGGACCGAGGCTTTGGAGTCTAAGAAAATCTGCAAGCCAATCCCAGAATATAATAAACACTGCCTTGTCTACCTGTGGCCAAACTAGGCCATCTCTGGATGCTTCCAGAGCAGCCTTGGGACAGCCGACACCATTCTGGCTGTCAGTGAGCAAGCTCAAGCACTCTGAGTACAGCCAGGCAATAACCAGGAAGCAGGTTATTGAACAATAACCAAAATACGGAGAACTGTACAAAATATAATTGACCAAAGTACAGAGAATACTTGTCTATAGGGTCCTACGCCGCAAATGGGACATCTGTATTACACCCTGTTCCCCAAGATTCACGGACCATCTCAGAAGGGCATATGGATGAGCCACAAGTCAGCAAAATAGTATCTTCCAGACCAGACGAAAGTACAGCAGCACACGATCGAGCCAACGAACTCTCCAGGAGTGGGAAGGGCATGAGCCACCACGATTCTGGCGGAAGGGCTCAGTTTTCTCTAAGAGTCTGGCCTCTGATGTCAAGTGTTAGAGGGCCTTACACTAGCAATATATGGGCAGCACAAACAGGACCCCTGGGATTACATACACAATTAGCTAACTGACTGTAGCAAAGGGAATACAAAGTTGGAAGGAGTTGGGAGTGAGGAGTGGCTGTAAGAGGACTTAGAGGCACAGGGTGACTCTAAGAGACACAGGATCAAAACATCAGAAGCATGCATGAAGTTCTGAAGAACTTATTTTAATATCATATTAAAATTTCTCTCTTTCCAGGGTTACATGGCCACCCAGGCCTGTCTCTTCTGCACTGTTTTTGCTTGTTTGTCTGAGATAGGAAGTTGATGTACGAGCAGGCTAGCAACAAAGTCTTTATCCTTCCATATCTCTCTCCCCAACATTCTGGGGCCACAGGATTCTGCCGCCATGTCTAGCTTCCCTTAGCGTTTCAATTACTCATTGCTTTTTTGTAGTCTGTCTGCAATGGGGACAGAGGCAGAATTCAGACATGGCTGTGAGATTCCACCCCCAGAACACACACACACACACACACACACACACACACACACACACACACACACTCCACATTTTGCCTGAATCCCAAAGTTGCTCTGAATCATTGTTAGTTCTCTGGGAAAGGGGGATGGAGTGCCCACAGAGAATTTGGAAACATTTTGGAATAGGAGCCATAAATTTTCTCTATGAAAAAGTCACATTGGAATGTACAAATTGAAAGGGAAGTGTGCAGAGAGAGAGGCCCTGAAATAAACTCTGGGCAGAGCACTGGGGCGCTGCTATACCTCACCAGTGACATCTTCGTTTCATGACTTCATCATCAAGAGATTTCACTCTGGCGCTCACCAAACATTTTTGTATCAACTTGCTAGCTAACATGAAATGGAACTTTTCAACATTTTTAAAAAATTCATTAGTTTTATAGTCTTCTTTATGAAGATGAATTCCAAGCTTTCCTAGCTACTAAAGGCAAGCCCTCAGAAATTAAATATGACAGATTGAAAGGAAAACAAAACAAAACAAAACATTACAATAAAAAACTTGGGTTCGATTTGGATGAGGTATTTTGGATGGAAGGACCAAGACGGCCTATGCTAAAACAAAGGCAAAAACAGCCAGGCTTGGCAGATGTTTCAGTCACTAACACACTTGACTTCAAAGCATAAGGATACAGTTTGCAGAGCCAGGAGTGATGCAGGCTGCTTATGATCCTAGAGCTGAGGAAGCAGAGACAGGGTGATCCCCAGGGCTCAGGGACCAGCCAGCCTAGAGGAACCACTGAGCCCCAGACCACTGCCTCAAATAAAAAGGCAGATGACTCAGGAGCGCCCACTCTCTGAAACTGCCTTCTAATTGTGCCTGTGATGACCACCTTTGATTGACAGCTCCACTGGGCTGAGAAACAGCAAAGACATTTGTAAACCACAGTTCGCATGTATCTGAAAGGGCATTTCCAGAGAGATTTAGCTGAGGCAGGGAGGACCTGTCCTGAAATGTGGGGAGCAGCATGCCCTGGGCTGGCATCCTAGAATGAATGAAAAGAGGAAATGGAGGTGGTGAGCAGAGCATCGACATTTCCCTACTTCCCACTTCCTGGAGAAGTGAGCAAGCAGCTCATCCATATGCCCACTCAAACACACACCCATTCAAACACACACACACACACACACAAACACACACACACACACACACAATTACTTCCTTCTTGTAACCCCGGATACTAAAACTGTCACTTTACTTCTCTGTGAGTTCCCAGATGAGAATGTAGCTGAGTGCTATAATATTTGCCTGGCACGCTCAAGGTCTGTTTCCATTAACCAGCATTGTACAAAGGGGAGAGAGAGAGGTATCTGATATCCATGCAGCCCCAGACTATGCAGCCAAGGCTACAATCCTCAGAATTTTAACTTTAATGAGGAAGCAGACATGAGTTATACCAACACCAACACTTAGGCCATACTGCTCTGTACCAAGTACTGGGCACTTCAGAATGAATATACCCAGTGGAGTATGAATAAAATGAAAAATGGTGACCCAGTGGGAGACAGTGTATGGAAAAAGACAAGACTCCAGCCACAGCAAAGACCTCCAGATCACACGCTAAAATACAGGCTGGCTACTGGAATCTAAGTCTTGCTTTAGACTTAATTCCTCGTGTCTAAGGGCTTTCTCAGCTGAAAATCGTAAGAGCAAAGAGGAAACGATAAAAGATAAGCCAGAATACCACAGAGGAACATAGACAGCATGGAAGAACTCAAACCATGTAGGAAGTTAAACTATGTGTGTGAGAGAGACAGAAAGAGAGAGAGAGAGAGAATGAGTGCATGTGTGTAAATGAGTGTGGATATGTGTGGATGTATGTCTCTGTATGGATGTGGTATCTGTGTCTGTCTGTCATTCTCTGGGTGTGTGTTTCTGTGTGCACAGTGTTTGTGTGTACACGGTATCTATGTGTGTGTATCTGTCTGTCTCTGTGTGTGTGTGTGGATGTGTCTGTGTCTGTGTGTGTCTGTGTGGGTGTGTGGGCACATGTGATTTGTCTGTTGGGGGGGGTGTGCATGTGTGTGTCTGTGTATCTGTGTGCAATGCAGTTGGGTAAGGAAGGCTGAGTGCAGAGAGGAAGAATCTCCAATAGTTCAGACAAAACAAGCGGGCAGAGAACGTTCAGGAAGCTGCCCCTCTGATGGCGGTCCAGCACGGCCAGGAAGAACTGGGAGGCTGAATCAAGCATCTGGATCTGGGGTGGCAACCAGGCAGACAGCAAGGCTGCCGTCTTCTGTGAGCACCAACCAAACCAACAGAGACTAAAGTTAAATAAGCTAGAGTAAGAAGGAAAGTCGTTCTCTGAGGATTTGGGAAATCTTGCCAGATAAGATAGGTGCGAGCAGCCAGAAGCTGTCCTCTGCATGGAACGGATGGGCGGATGAGTAAAACCAGGGAGAGGCATTCTTTGACAGTTCTGTCACCCCTCGGCCATCCAGGTACTTTCCCAAATCCAGTGGTGAAGCTTTCACAGAAAGAGCCTCACTCCACACCAGGGCAGAGAGCCCATACAAAGTGGGCCTTGGACCCCAGAGCACATTTGAATAGATCTGTGAATGCCTTAAATTTTTGAGACAGACTTGACTAGTTTGAGAAGGAACCCCAAAACTCCTCTGGTAATGGCAAGGGTGGCAATGCAGGCCCCAGGATCACACTGGGGTTTTGTGGTGGGGGAGCAGGTTGTTGTTTTTAAATGTGTGTGTGTGTTTAAGAAAAAGAAGACAGTGTGTGTGCCATCGCCAGAGTGTGCAGAAACCAGAGTGTGTTCCTCACGTTCTATCCACCTTAGCTTGTATTTTGTATCCCCCTCTTACGAGGCCATAGCTTGCCAAGGGACTAGCCACTAGGGAAGTCCTAGGGTTCCTTGTTTTTGCCATCTCAGCACTAAACTAAAAGCAGCCAGCTTTGCTACATGGATTCTAGGGAGCACACTCAGTGCCTTGTGCTCACACAAAAAAATCACTTTGCCAATCTAGCCATCACGTCAGCCAGGGACCAGACTTTGAATGGTGAAGACACAGAGCACTCTATTCCTCTGGCTGTTACATGGAGAGCTGACGGCTGGGACACAAGGGGATCCTAGTAGATACAAACCAAAAGAAGAGAGCTGAGAGTGAGGCCGCTGCAGGAAAAGAAGGAACTGAAGATTGACATGTTACGAAGTGACCAGGAGTCTTCATGCAGGTTGATCCCCAGAGCCACAGGAAAGATCACTATTTCATTTACATTCCAGTCTCCCAGTTTATAGCGGGCAGGGCCCACATTCAAACCAATAATTGTTTGTTTCCAAACTGCTGTTTCTCTCTTGAACAATCAAATCTCTCAAAACTCAGACCTGGGGCACAGTCAAAAGGGCATGAAAATTTTAAACAGAAGCCATTTTTTATCTCCTATGAAACTTGACTGTGTAATTAAAGGAAATCCAGTGACAGGTTCCCTTCCAAATCTCCAGTGCACAGAGCTGTAAGCTAAGAGGCCCAGCGGGCCACATGCAGTTGTTTTCCCAAACTAGTCCTGTTCTAAAGGACATCAATTACATCCTGAATTCCCCAGCAGTCAGGTGACCTCAGACACCATGAAAGACAGTCAGGAAAATGCTAGAGTGTCAACGCATTTGCGTTTTCGTTATCATTCTTATTCTGATTTCATCTATGCCCATCATATACCGGGAAAAACTGAGCCAATACTACTTAATGTTCTACTTCTAATAGATTATTTAAAAAGTACAAAAGAGTAGTCTAAAGACCGACGCATTTCCATAACGAGCTGCCAACATCACCAGGGAAACCAGCTAGTCATATTTACCAAATAAGGCAAGTTGTTTCAGTGCCCGGAATCTTTCTACAGTGAGCTCACTCAGCTTCTCACTGCGTTGCTAGGGTCCCCAGAGGTCATGTTCATGGTTCCTACAGAGTCAGTAAATCAGGAAGCTCCCATGCAGATGTGTGAGGCATGCCTCAGGAGAGCACTCAAATTTCTTCAGATCACTCCTGCCTGTATATAGACGTGTAAGAGACAAAATACACTCCAAGTGCACAGCACTAAAGAGTAGAATTAAGCTAATCCCATTAACAGAATTGGTGAGAGCTGCTTACTCCTGTGAGTACAAATAGCAGGCTTCAGCTGACACCGCTCAATGTATTTACCAGCTGCAAAAGGTTGCTCATTTTCCACTAATGAGTCTATGAACACATGTCCACATATTTCAAATTTTCTAACAAATGAATTTATTCATTTGCTCAAGTTCAAAGAAATGTTTTCCCATTTTTAACTGTTTCTACCTGGAAAAGTGAACAAATATAAAATTTAAACATTGTATATGTTTTATCTATGGCAAGAACATTAACTTTTTTACCTGAAGTTCATGGTACTGGGGAGAGGGTTGTCCATTCTATTTGGCAATTCTGGTTGAGATATGAAACCCGAATGGTGAAAACATGGAGTAGTTATTGCTTGACTATTTCAAGACAAATAGTTCTTCATCTTTCTCTTCTAAATTGTCCATGCCAAACTGTACTCATGAACAGCAAATGTGAAGTTTGTTTCAGAAAAAGAAATTTCGTGAAAATAAGAAAAGAAATAAGAAGATTTGGTGATTGTGCTACAAACACGAGTTATGACCACCAATGTGCAAAGTTTATCTTTCTAGAAATGCTGTGGTTACCAAGCATAAAACTGTTGTGGTCCAAGTCTGGTGTGCTTTGCTCACAGGTGTTTGTGTGGAAAGCTTGGATCCAGTCTGGTGGAGCTGAGAGAGTGGAGAACAGTTAAAGGGTGGGAGGTGATTTGGTCTTCGCAGGGACTAAGAATGCCCCATTAATGGGTAGAGTGTTTTCCCACCATGCAAGATGTTCTGGGTTAAATTCCCCAAAAACGCATAAACTGGGCATGTTAGCAGACACTAGAACTCCAGAGGGAAAGGCAGAAAGATCAGAAGTTCAAGGTCATCCTTGGCTACATAATGAGTTTGGATCAGCCTGGGCTACACAAGACTGACTCAAAAAAGGGTAGGGAGCAAAGTGTTCACTCTTTTAGGAGAGCAGAACATTATAATCAGGTTTGGCACGGCCTCGAATCTCTCTAGCTTCCTCCCTCATACTGGTATCCCTTCTGTGCTTGTCTGCTTCCCCTTCTGATAATCTGCCATGCTCTGGCAGCCAGAAGATGCCATGAGGCCACAAACGCAGTCTTTCTAAAACCTTCAAGACACCAGCATCACGAACCAAGTAAGCTGCTTTATTTGTAAGACAGCCTCAGAGATTTTCTTATAGCAACACAGAATAGAAAAATATAGATGCCAAATCACCAAACAAGCATTAAGTCTGGATGTATTACAGAAATGAAAATTGAAATTTATTTTAAAATGTGGTCTTATTTTTGCTCAGTAAGGGGCCAGAGAGTAACTATTTCTTTATTTGTGGGCCAGAAAGTTTCTCTGTTCCTTTGGTTGTCCTGGACTCACTGTGTAGAACAGGCTGGCCTTGAACCCACAGGCATCTGCCTGCCTCTGTCTCCCAACACGTGCTGTCTTACACAGCTACTCAACTTGGCTGAGGGAATGGAAAAAGTTAGAAAACACTTAGACAAATGAATGATACAGGATTCCAACAAAGATTTCATTTTTGGATACTAAATCTGGCCTTAATGCAATATGCACCTGATAATATTATTCTTTAAATTAGAACAAAATTAGGAAATGTACTAACTGTGCACAGCTCATAGGTCACATACAAGTAGGCAAGGTATTTGGCTTACAGCATTCAACCTGTAACTTAAAACGTGAAATTCATGTTTGAAATAACCATAGAAAACAACTGTCACCCTTCATTCTACAAGGAGGAAAAGCTACCCTGAGGCAGAAGAGGAAGCTGCCACCCATGGTATCACAGAGATATTTGGTAAGAACCATTACCATACCCAAGAGGATACAGATATCACACTCCCTTTGGGAGTTTGCTAAATGTATTCAAGGAGCAAGAGACACTGCCGTATGCTTTTTAAAAAGGAAGTTATAGTTGGAATATTGAATGTCTCCCAAAGACCTTCTGTACATTTGGTCCCAGACTGTAGCACTACTGAGAGAAAGTGGAAGTTGTAGGACTTAGGGCTCCATGAAAAGAACTTAGGTCACCAGAGGGCGCACACACACACACATACACACACACACACACACACACAGACATACACACACAGACACACACACACACACACAGACATACACACACACAGACACACACACA
>NW_026591648.1:0-26075 GCF_907164565.1 Psammomys obesus | reverse complement strand
GGAAGGAAGGAAGGAAGGAAGGAAGGAAGGAAGGAAGGAAGGAAGGAGAAAAGAGGAGGAGAAAGGAAGGGAGGGAAGGGGAGAGGCAAGAAGGGAAGGGAGGCAGTCAGGAAAGCAAACAGTTGTTTGTTTGGGCTGTGCCCTGATCTAAGTCACTCCAAGGTATGTAAAATAGTGATTTTCTAAGAAGGGGCTTCAACCCAAGCGACTCCCGTTTACAAACAGCATTTGACACAGTTTTGAGGATGAAGGATGATTCTGCAATTAGTGCACAGATAAATAATACCACCTGTCTGGCACTACCTGATAAATCACTAGTTCCTACAGGTGGAAAAGGAGCCACCCTATAAACTGGGACTGTGACAGCCCATAGGCATACTAAAATCAAATCAAGGAGACCAGCTCTATGAATAAACATGCATCTACATGCACACATGGACACACACACACACACACACACACACACACACACAGTCTGGTATGGCAACTTTCCATTGATGGACCTAGCTGGTGCTAAAATGTCAAACAACATTATTACCTGAGTTTTAGAGAGGAAAAGCACAACTATCCAAACATTCTTCTAAAATACCCCATGAATGTGTCTTTTTAGGACATAATACAACATATGTTTATTTAAATATCAAAAGACACAAAGTACCATAGAAGAGTGAGCTGAGACGGGACTTGAAAGTCAGAGCTTTAGACCTCTGCTGTGTTATTGGTGGTCTATGTGACACTAAATAACTCCTTTCTTTGGAGACTGAGCTCTGCCTCAGACCCCTGACAACACTCAACAGGGATGAAAGCTGAAGTAATCTGTGCACTTAAGAAAACCCAATTGAGTGCTCTGATTGTCAGTAATGTGATGCTTTGAATGAAAAGAACCTTCCACACCTTATTTTTTTAACGCTTGGTCCCCAGTTAGTGGGAATGTTTGAGTGGGTTGTGGAACCTTTACGAGGTGGAGCCATGGTGGAAAAGCGCACCGCTGAGGTGGACTCTGAGGTTCTCCAGCCAGACTCCAGGGGCTCACCCTCTCTCCCACTCCAGCCTCCTCCACGAAAATGTAACCAGCCAGCTGCCTGCTCTCGCTGCCTGCCGTGCCTTCCCCACCATGAGGAACTGGCCCCCTCTGGAACCCCTTCATCTTCTAAGTTGCTTTTTGTTGCGGTGTGTTATCAGAGTGACAGAGATGAAATGACAACAAGCAACAGAAAGTGCGACCACTGCTGCTGACGTTGTGATGGACTGAGGGTGATGGACCACCCCTCAAGGCGGCTTTCCTGTCTCTCCAGATAACCTGAAGTCAGGGCGTGAAAAGCCACCACAGTGTGATGGAGACAAAAGTCAGGACTTTATCCGTGTGGGACACTGAGGTTTTGATTTCAGGAAAACTCATTTCGCTACATCGTTCGTACAGAAGCCTGCAAATCTAAAACTATTTCTAATGGTTAACTTGAAAGCAAGCAAAGTATCTCCCTCGATAAAGGCACTTGCAACACAAACCTGGTGACCTGTGTTTGGTCCCCAAAACCCATATAAAGAAGGAGAAAACCAACTCCACAAAGTTGTCCTCTGGCCTCTACAAAAACACTGCGATACACACAGCGCACACATGTGCACGCAAACAATGAAAGAATCAATAATAATAATAAAGCTGAAAACCATCGTTCAAGACAAGCTAACTGCAGACACACCGGAAACATCCCTATTAATGAATATGCGCGTGTGCACAATGTGCATGCTGTGCCTACAGAAGCCAGAAGGTATCAGCTTTCCTGGAACTGGAGTTGCAGATGGCTGTGGGCCACCATGTGAGGGCTGAGAACCCAACCCAGGTCCTCTACAAGTGTTCCTAACTGCTGATCCAAATCGCCAGCATCCCAACATTTCAGCTTATGTTATTGTTTCTTTTTTTTTTTTTTTTTGGTTTTGCCCATGTTTTTGTTGTTGTTGTTTTTGTTGTTGTTGTTGCTTTCTGGGTTTTTTTATTTGTTTGTTTTGTTTTATTTTTTAAGATGGAGTCTCACTGTGTATCTGTGGGTAGCTTAGCAGTCATTATGTAACCAGGCCTTGAACTGAGCGCTAAGATTAAAGGCTTGCAGCATTACACCCAGGCCAAAATTATATTTTGAATAAAAAAAAAAGTGTTACCAATAATGGTGTTCTAATATTTTACATACGCTAACCTATTAGCCTAAAAACATTTTATCCCCATTTTTCCCAGCTAGCAAAATCTTCCCAGCTTTCATGAATTCACTCAGTGTCATCTTTTCAAAAGTCTCACTCTAACAGTCTAATAAAGTCAGCTTTTCTTCCATAAATTATCCTTAAAGCTTAAAATACACCTCTATTATAACACTGTTCCTGCAGTAAAATGACCTCTGAATGTCTGCTGAAGAAGAATGGTTTCTTAAAGGAAGTTTCCTTCAATAGTTTCAATTCTCATAGCAATTAAAAGACAAATAAAATAAAGATGATTTATATCTGCTGAGCAAACGAAAGAAATAAAAAATGGTTTATCTTATTAGTAATAGTAGAAATTACAGTCACAAATCTTTTCAAAATTATGTGTAGCATTTGCTTTGTGTTTCTGGTCATGAGATGCTGTATAACTATCTAATTCTTCTTCTGGCATGCTTAGACAAAGCAAGATTCATAAGAAATAAGGAACAAACTTACCAGTCTCCGCCTTTCTTCTTCCACGGCAATAAGCAGCCTTGCAAATTCTTTCAGAGATTGAGCTATTTAAACACAAGACAGAAAGAAAAGCATTAATCCTCTTTCAGGGATAATACTTAATTACATAGGAGCAGACATTACAATGAAGCTAGTTATTAATTTGTATATCTTATGCTGTGTGGTGTTGTCTATGCATCCGTAGAATCATGTCTGCAGTAAGAGGCTAGTGAGTAATTACTGTGGGTAACAGGGCTTGGTTCTGTGAGCTATAAAGTCAAGTCCAGAAGTTGGTACTAAAAGGATCCTAAAATGAATACAGATCACATATTTAATATATGAAATCTACATTTAAATAGTCGCAACTCTCTTCGACAGTTGTCTGTTGTTATAAAACATTTTTAAAGTCTATAAAAAGCAATAAGCCAGGCTGCAGAGATGGCTTTGTGAGTAAGAGTGTGAGCCTGAGGATCTAAATTTGAACCAAAGGCTTTCCCACCATCATTATAGTAATGAACATAAGTAACATCCCACAAGAATGCTCAGTGGCCCATCTCCCAGAGAGTCTGGGCTTTGTCAAGGTGCCAATTAACACTGTAACAATAGGTGACTAACGAAAAGGAGGGAAGTGAAGAAGGAAGGAAGAGAGGGAGGGAGAGAGGGGAGGAGGAATAAAGACAAATTATAGCCAGCTACAAACTTGGAAAATAATGATATACAAATAACACAATAGTAATAAAGTAGTATCCTGTGTTGAAAGAATAGAAAGATAGTAAAGCAGTTTGAAACCAGGACACATGACAAATGTGGGATGTCAGGAAGTGGTACCTAAAAATGAAAATCAATGGATAACAGCACAATCATGGTCCTGAAAGACAATAAACAAAGAAACAAACCATAAGAAATGGTGGGCTTGGAGTGGTCTTTGGGAGTAAATACAAGCAGTGGGAACTGGCAAAAGCAGAAACTGCTTTTAGTTTTTGTTAAATTTAATAAACCGTATAATTCTTGAAACAAATAACAAAAAAGAGAGATCCTACAATTTCTTTAGTTTCTAACAGCACATACTCAGAAGGACCCAAGTCACACACACTACAATTTGTCAAAATTACATCATGTCTACCACAAGCAAGCCAACGAAGAACCCTGAGGCAGCAGGGCTTCACCTAAGAATTCGCAGGGCAGCCCAGATCCTCTGGCTTGATCTACGCTGAAAGTGACGACCAATCTCTGGGGTCACACCTGAGACACTATTGATGCCACAGGCTCCATTAGGGAATCCACTAAGGTGCAGAAGCTTTACATAAGGGTTTGGTAACTCAGGTTCTCATTTCAGTCTCCCGCTGCCTCTTCTTATTCAAAAGAATGGTGGCATTTTCTACTTCACTTGAACTGGTCTGTTTCCCATATAAATACTATTTATAACTCGGCACGATAATAGCTGATTATAATGTAAATGTCTGGAAGACAAATTTTAGTATACAAAAGAAATTGAATGTCTGCTTCCCCACAACAAAACCCACCGGCCTCCAGCAGTTTTGGGGAACTGGATCCACTCTGACAATAAATTTTGTTGCCTACTTTTTCTTTTGTTTTCTTTTCAGGGAAATGTCTTCAAACAAACAAAACCCAAATAACTATAACTTGTTGTTTTCAAATATTATAAAGCTGGCTCCACTTTAAAATTACATTTTTTTTGGTCTAAATGAGGATATTTGTGTTCTTTGAGAACGAGAACACAAGGGAACACTGACTATTCATTTCATAAGCTGGTTTCTGGTCCACCAGCTTCAGAAGCATGTGGCGAAAAAAAAAAAAAAAAAAACTCTTCTAACTCTGCTTGTAATGATCTTGGAGTACTACTTGAAGAACGGAAGGAGGACAAGAATCCCACAAAGTAAGCAGAAAAGTCTCAACTTATTATCATGTAAACCAGATTTTAGGAGAACAGGTTCCTGGGGCTCTCCTGTCACCCCCGTATCCTCAGAGCCCAAAAGGAAACTGTCAGAAGCTGGATAGATCTAGCCGCCTACTGGCCCTGGGCAGCCACCAGACAGCAAAGTAGCAGCACTTTTGGACATGGGGCCACAGATGGCTTAAAAGACTACAAGATCATAAGGGACTGTAAACAATTCCTCTAAAATCAAGAACAAAACAAAGAAGCCTTATTCAATATATACTTGCAACTTTAGTCAAAGTAACTTAGCAAGAGGAAAGAAAGAAAGAAAGAGAGAAAGAAAGAAAGAAAGAAAGAAAGAAAGAAAGAAAGAAAGAAAGAAAGAAGGAAGGAAGGAAGGCTATAAATAAGAAAAAGAGGAGAGTAAATAATCCCTGTGTGCAGATGACATGATTCTGTATGTAGAAAATCCTAAATGTGCTAAGAGGTGGTTCAGCAGTTAAGAGCACTTACTACTCTAGCAGAAAACCAAAGTCAGGTACTGTACTCACAGAAGGAAGCTCACCAGCACCTATAACTCTGGCTCCTGGGGATGATGGTTTCATGTGGCTTCTACAGTAAAACACATGAGCAAGCACACAGACACACCAATATGATGAATTCCATTTTAAAATGGAAAGAAACTCCTAAAGACTCCAATGAAAGTTTCCTAGAACCAATAAACAAACCCAGGAAGGCAGAAAGAATACAAATCAACACAGAAATGAGTAGCAGGCTGGGAATATAGCTCAGGACAAGCATGGGCAAGGTCCTGGTTTCAACCCCTTGTACCACACTCACACACACATGTACAAATCACTTTCCTATGTGTTGGCAACCGCTGAGAATATTTAAAAAAAAAAAAGAAAACAATCTTTTTCATAACAGCTTTTAGAAAAATAGTAAAAGCTAGGAAAAAACTTATGGAAGAAAGTGGAAATCCCTCTAAGAATGAAAACTACAGAACACAGAAGGAAAGAAGTGAAGAAGACACTAGAAAGTGGGAAGGCTGTTCACACATGCAGAGGATCAATCTTATGTAAATGGCCTTTAGAGTGAAAGAGATTTACAGGTCGGAATGAAACACCAGTGACATTCTCCACCAAAACAGAAAGTTAGAATCCTTTAGTGCAAACACAAGTGCAAAAGTCCCCCAAGTAGCAAGAGAGATCTTAAGCAAAAAGGACAACGCCAGGGACATCAGACTACCTGATTTCAAAAATGTGTTAGAGAATGATAAAAAACAAAAGCAACATGGAGTTATGAAAACAGGTGCATACACTGATGTAATGGAGGTGAGGAGCCAGAAATAAACTCACACAATTGAGCTTATCAACCTTGAAAAAAATTCCAAAGCACATGCTGGAGAAGAGAACTTTCGTCAACAGACAGGGCTGGAGGTAGCGCTTCTTGCTTAGGTGATGCCTACTAGACCCTGATCTCTCAACCCCACCAGCCTGCTTTATTTTCTTCTCTGCTGCTGTGACAAAAGATCCTGACAACAATGGAGAAGAGGTTTATTCAGCTTACAATTTCACATTACACTCTATTATTGAAGGGACGTCACAACATCGTGTGCTTCAGACAGAGGTCACACCAGGACAGAGGTGAGTGCGTATATACCCCCTTGTGTGCCTGTGCTGAGCGTACCTTCTCCATTCTTACATGGCTCAGGATCTCCTGCCTACAGACTGGTACTCCACACTGGGCTGAATCTTCCCGCACTCACTATTTCAATCAAGACAATCTATACAGATGCCTATAATCCAACCCAGTGCAGACAATCCCTCAAACAAATCAAAATGGATTGATGACCTTCATGTGAAAACCAGGACATTGAAACTACCAGAAGAAATATGTTATAACACTTTGATGTACTGTGACACAGGCAGTAATATTTTGATGCTTAGAATACAAAAGCAAGAACTGTCATATGTGGTTGAGTCAAAACACTTCTGCACAGCACAGGAAATAAGCAGTGCAGTGAAGGGATAACACACAGAATGGGAGAAAATCCCTTCCAAAAACTCATCTGACTGAAGACTGATATCCAAAGTACAAAGGACTCAAAAAAAAAAAGTTAATAAGCAAACTAGTAACTTGGTGAATAAGTGAGCCAAGGATTAGCATATGCTTCTCCTTGTAGACCTCTAAATGGCAATCAGTACATGAGCAATGTTCACTGCCTTCATCCATCAGAGAAGTAGAAACCAAAAGTGCAGTGAGATTCTATCTCATCCCTCAAAGGGTGGTGATAGCCAATTAACCCATTGATCAATTAGAATAAATACCAGTGATGCTATGGGAGAAGTGGAACCTTGTACACCGCTGTGGGAATAGACCAGTGCAGGCCCTAGGGAACCAGTTTAGAGTCTTTTCAAAATAAATAAATAAATAAATAAATAAATAAATAAATAAATACCTAAAAGGAGAACTACCAACTACTGTGTGATCAGGTTATACTACTTGTGGGTCTGTTCTGAAGGAGGCAAGGTCCGCAGGTAAGAGATACCTGCATGCCCATATTGATTGCAGCTCACAGTAGCCAGGCTATGGAATCAATCAATTGAGGTGTCACATACATGCCTATAGAGAGAGAATGGAGCATTACTCAGCCATACAGAATAAAGAAGTCATTGAGAGGATACTAGTCCACTCAAGCAGGAGGCTCTGGCAGGCCTTATCCTTTTCCCCCACTCATTCTGCCTTGCTAAAGAACTATTAGATTAGAGTCCTAAAGCCAGCCACTGAGGTCTATTCCTTTATGTGGCCACTTCCTCCTCCTGAGGCTGACTACCAAGGTTCAGCTATCAAAGTATTGAAGTCTGGGAATCAAAAGCCCCCTTTGACTCACCTAATTAACACACCCAATTAAAATTAAACACCTCATTTTAGCATGGGGTTTCCTGTTTACCTTTATAAACTGCATTTACCTAAGGGCCATGTCTGTCACCTCTCTATCCAGAGGCCATCCTTGTCCCTCCTATGTCCCTCCTATGTCCCTCCAGGACAAATATCCTTTCAACCTCTCCTTAGTTCCCATCTCCTTCTTCCTGGTCCTCTAACTCCTGTTTTTGTCTTATTCCCTACCCTTTGTACCTCTGGGGCAAATAAATGTCCTTTGTGCTGAGAACTTGGTCTTGGGGGTCCCCAGCTGATTCAGATTTCTTACAGTCATGGCCTGTGCAGGAAATGGATGGAACCAAGTGTCATGCTATGCAAACAAACCAGAATATGACAAGCACCCCACGTTTCCCCTTATGTGAGGAGACAGGAACATCTTTAACGTGAACCATGGAGGGACTACAGTGAAGGAGGAAGGACTGGGGATTGGGAAGGGCTATAGGAGGGGACAAGAGAGGAAACCTGGGAGGAGAGATATGAACAAATAACATCTATAGGCATATATGAAGATCTCAGTGATGATGGTTATGAGTATGTATGACAAATATGCATTAATAGCAATTATTTCAACACCGCTTTATAAAAAAAAAAAAAAAAAAAGAACATGAAAACTACAGGCAGCTTACTGTGTTCCAGACCTGGAGCAAGAGCCATGTCCCACCACTGAGAGCCTTTGGGACATTTCAGAGGTGTCATCTAGGCAAAGTCTAAAATAGTTGCTAATTATATACAGACTTCTAGTACCCATGCAGAAGTAACTGCTTAGGACCCTTCATATTTTATTCATTAATACCTAATATGGATAAAAAAATATAAATAAAAACCTAATAAATAAAATAAAAATCTAGGTCCAGACTAGCACCTACTGTAAGAATCATTACAGATTCTGACCACAACTGTTTTCAAGATGGGAACTTCTTGATGTAGGGGAACTTCTCCAAGAATAATACTTGATACACAATCGGTTTTCCACCAGTGAACACTGTGTGAACCTATAAGTTAGGCCATACCTCTGTGCAGTATATTCAAAGTACTTAAATAAAAGTACCAGTGTTTAGTCTCTGACATATGAACTATCATAAAAAAGATAAGCCAGATACTTCAGAAGGTTATGTCAGTTATCTCAATTGCTGTCACCTGCATACAATTTTCCTGGCTGCATTCACTGCTAATAACTCTCCCCTTCCTGTCCATCCATGGCACATGATAGCTGGCGAGCAACCAAGAGAGTTTTCCATATAAATTAGAACTTTACAAAAGTATTTGAGGTCACAAATATTGTTATACACACTCCTTTTATCTCCACAATATAGGATTGGAAAAACACTCTGGGAACTAGTGAAATCTGTTCTCCAAGTGTACTGGGAGAGGCCATGTGAGTATGAAGATTCACAATGGCAACAATCAAACACCACCCCAGGTGGTGATGGAGTAGAGTGATGGCATGGACATACCCGCCAAAGACACCCATTCTCCACTGAATGTCCAAAAAAATATTTTTTCTAACTTAATCTTTTAAGCAAATGTTAAGAAATTAACTTAAAATTTTAATCTTAAATCTACACAATTTTTTTTTAACTAGAAAACCTTTTACATATCTAAAGTGAAAATGCGAGATACCTCACTAAGGATGATCTTTTCTAGTTCCATCCACTTGCCTGCAAATTTCATAATTTCCTTGTTTTTAATTGCTGAGTAGTGTTCCATTATGTAAATGTCACAATTTCTGTATCCATTCCTCAATTGAGGGACATCTGGGTTGTTTCTAGATTTTGGATATTATGAAGAAAGCTGCTATGAACATGGTTGAGCAAAAGTCCTTGTTGTATAATTGAACATCTTTTGGATATATGCCTAGGAGTGGTATAGCTAGATCTTGAGGTAGCATTATTCCTAATTGTCTGAGAAAGCGCCAGACTGATTTCCAAAGTGGTTGTACAAGTTTACATTCCCACCAGCAGTGGAGGAAGGTTTCCCTTTTTCCACATCCTCTCCAGCATGTGTTCTCACTTGAGTTTTTGATCTTAGCCATTCTCATGGGTGTAAGGTGAAATCTCAGGGTTGTTTTGATTTGCATTTTCCTGATGACTAAGGATGTTGAGCATTTCTTTAAGTGTTTCTCTGCCATTCAGCATTTCTATATTGAGAATTCCCTGTTTAGCTCTGTACCTCATTTTTTAATTGGATTACTTGATTTGTTGCTGTTTAACTTCTTGAGTTCTTTATGTATTCTGGATATTAGCCCTCTGTCAGATATAGGGTTGGTGAAGAAATCCAGGACTGGTGATTCATCCCTGTCACCCCATCACTCCAGAGGCTTAGGCAAAGTATCAGGTGGAGTTTGAGGGCAGTCTGGGATAAGCGGAGAATTCTAGGGCAGGGTGAGCTACTGGGTGAGACTGCTCAGAACAAAGCAGGGTCATAGGTGTGGCTCAACAGGGAAAACATTTGCTATCCAGCCTGAGGACCTGAGTTCAATACCCAGGATCCACATGAAAGAAGGCCTAAATCAATACCCAGTGTCCCCAGAGCTCCTCCCATATATAAATTGAATAAATAATAAATAAGTGAAATTATTAAAAAAAGCAAACTAGAAAGGAGATGACTCCCTACCCACTGTTGACCTACCACACTCCTATTCAACACTTCAAGTTCCCTCCGCATAAACTTAACAGATTTTTAAATTGTGACAACAAAATGTGTGAAGCTCTTCTTTCAGAAGCCTCTCCTCAGTCTGAGGAGCACCCATTCCCAGACAAAAGCAGGGAGAGATCACTAGCATAGTGGTCCAGACAATCTCAGACTGCCACGTCACCTCCTCGAGGGAGCACATCCCTGGCGATTTTCAGATGAGCTGGAGCCGAGAACGAAGTGAGCACTTCACTGAGTCCCGAGGAAAACAGAAAATTCTTACAAGTGTGTGTATATATGTGTGTGTGTGTGTGTATTGCCTCGGATCAAACCGAGGCAATTACATTTTAAGAGACCAAGTGAAACTCTAGCAAGAATGTTTTTGCTGTTTAGGAGCAAGAAAGCATGAAACAGGCCTGGGAAGGCCCAGCTCAGGAGCCCTCCAGACTGATTTTCACACACAGGAAGAAGACACAATTTAGTGATGAGCTGGGACAAGTGAACTAGTTCTATGTTCCTAAAACTACCCATACCAAGAAAAGTAAAAATAGCATCAATGTACAAAGAATGACTCTGTATGCCACATGCGTGTCATCTGTATGTGACAAGGTAGAATGACTTTGTATGCTCCATGCATGTTTGTATGTTACACTGCAGACACAGGCAGGGATTTAAAGGACACAGAACCCTGAGGAGCTCATGCCAGAAACAGCTGCTGAGAGAATTTTATTTCTTTGAATTATTACAAAACTCAAGGGTGGCACAGAAGTGATGTCAGTGGAAGAAGGCTTTGACTGCTGATTGATTTAATCTCAACACAAAGCAACAAAAACACAGAGCAGCAAATACAGTCTGCTTGTGGCATGCCTGAATAGTTAAAACTGTGTCATGATACAGGTGGAGGGGATTAAAAGCAGCCTTGCCTTTCCCATCAGGCATTGGGGGTCTTTGGCCTTTTACTGTAGTGAACGTCTCCAGTGACAGACCACCCACTCTGCCATTCTGACCTTATTTGCAACCACAACCCTAGCTGCTATCTTCTGAGAGCCACAACTTCAAATAAGACCTTCTACTCCATTTGTGGCTTTGAGTTCTACAGAAAGCCGCCAGGCAGGGAGCAGCTGTGCACACCTTTAACTGCAGCCCATGGGAAGCACAGGCAGGTTGATCTCTGTGAGTTGGAGGCCAGCCTGGTCTACAAACTGAGCTCCAGGAAAGCCAGGGATATATACACAGAGAAATCCTGTCTTGAAAAAACAAAAAAGAAAAACCAAAAACCAAGCAAACAAAAAAGTTCCACAAAGGCCTATTCCCAAAGCCATTAACTTGCGTCCTAAAAATACAGTGTGGGGCGGGGGTTGGAGGTTGGTGCTGGAGGGAAGGTTGGGGAAGGAGTGTGAATGCTCCACTGACAAATGCTGGCAGGTCCACATAAGTGCACATCAACACTCAGACATTTCTCTTCTAAGACATCTCAGCCCCTTGGAATCCAAAGTATCACATACACACATATACACACACAAGCCCACAAATAAATAAGTAAATAAATGTGAATAGTACGTTAAGTGTCTTAATACTACGACAGAGTTTCCTAACTGAGTATTAAATAATAACAAACACACAGCCTACAGATGAGCAGGATAAGAAAAGTGAACTTACTCCAAGCTGACCTGCTCCTCTGCAGCCAGAAATACTCTGATCTCCATCTTAGGACTTGTCTGTTATAATCACACAGGCCTCATTTGGTCCCAGCTGCCCTCAGGTCACAACCCAGACCCTAAAGAGGATCCAGGAAGAGTTCGTCTCTTGGGGTCCTCTGGTTATCGTCACACTTCCCCTGATCCCACTGTGGCCTGGCCCATACTTCTCAGGCATCTTGCAGGAGGGCTGGCCCATGGACCAGTATCTTTCTAAACTCCCGACTGCTATCCCTTTGGCTCGAGGTTCTCAAGCACCTGTAACATCATTAAGCAGGTCTACCAGTGTGCATTCGAACCGTGCCTGCCACTGCGCGTCGGCTGTAATTCATGACCAAATCTTGCACTGTTCACTCCTTTCTGCTCTAACTGAACATTCACTACCATTAACATCTGGGCTGAGGAGAGAAAAAGGAAGCTGGAGACTTGACCTTTAAAGGGAGCCTACTCTGGACTGGGGTACAGCTCACTTAGAGCCGTCCTTTCTAGCCTGCATTAGCTCTGGATTCCACCCGCACCTAGCCATGCCCAGACAGCTTAAACCCAGCCTGGTTGTGCTGTAATACCAGTACTCAGGAGGTGGAGGCAGCAGGATCAGAATAGCCATCATAGTGAGTTTGGGGACATATGAGACTATCTCTGAAATAGACAGAGAGACAGAGAGAGACAGATGGAGGAATTTCCTGTTGCCGCTCCTTATTATCAGTATTATTTACAAAAACTGAGGACATTCTCTTTCCTTCAAGAGGAAAAGTGACAATGGATGTACAGAAATAGTGCTATGCTTAATGTTGTGTCCTTAGTAAACTTTCCGAATGCACAAAGAATTGTAATTATATGTTTTTATGTAGTATTTACATTTTAATTTAATTTTAAAAATACCTACTTTGAAAGTACCAAGCATGGGTTGGAAAGATGACTCAGTAAATAAGAGCATTTGCTGGGCCTGGCAGTGGTGGCACACACCTTTGATCCCAGCACTTGAGAGGCAGAGGCAGGTGGGTCTCTGAATTCAGTGACAGCCAAGGTTACACAGAGAAACCCTGTCTCAAACGAAACAAAACAAAAGCAGCCACAACAAAAACAAACAAAAAGAGCCTTTGCCGCTTTTACAGGGGACCTGGATTTTGTTACCAGTGCCCATGGGGCAGCTCACGACCGCCTGTAACTCCAGTTCCAAGCACTCTAGCACCCTCCTCTGAGCACCATGGGCACTGAATTTCCCTGGTGTATATATGTCAACATATGATAAATAAATCTTAGAAAAAAAGAAAATGTCCAACAATAAGAGAAGTATGTTTGAGAGTTTGGTGGGAGAGGGAGGATGTGCACACGCTAGGCTTATGTACATATTTGCTAAATGTGCATTATGCAAAAGACCAAATTTTAGCAAATGAATATGCAGAAATATGAAAAGTGTAGCCATTCAATGCCACAGAACTACACGTAGTCTCAGCTGAGCCTTCCCAGGCATCACCACACACTTTGCATGGGTCCTCTGAAGTCTGCAGCTGAGAACTTCCCCACGGCTATGCATATCAAGCCCACGGTCCAGGGCTTTGGTCCGAGGCTTTGTTTTCCCTCCAAACACACAGTAAGATGCTGACAAAACTTAGTGGAGCCTGTTGCCTTGTCTTTAGTGCTAAACCAACTATTTGATTCAGTGTCCACGTGTAATATGAAGCATTAGCTTCATTTCACAGAGGAGGAAGGAAAGGTGGCTCAATGGTGGGACAGCTTGCCCCACAGCCCCAGAAAGAAGGAGGAAGAAGTAGGTGTTTAACTTGATCAATTCCAAATTCCTCCAGCCAACCATGACTGCAAGGCGGTGGGGTCAACAGTGCCTGCTTGCTGCCCTGCCAGGTTACAGGAAAGGACTGTCATCTTTAAAGACGACAATCCTGGAGCATGCTCAGAGGGTGACTAGGCCCCAAGCTTCCAACCTCAGGGGACCCGTCAGGGATTTGTTGATGACAATCCCCCACTCACACCGAGCGCACACACACTCGCCTCCAGGCTGGCTGCCTTCGGAACTGACCTCCCACCTAGCATCCCCTCACATTCTGCAACCACATTCATGCTCTTCGGCTCCCGGTCCTCATGGGACCCCTTCTGCAAGCCTCCACATCCTCTTCCCTGCCCAGCTTGCCTGCTCCACAACCTCCCATCCAATGTGACCTCCTGGCTGTGATTCACAAGGACACTGAAAGTTCAAGCTATCTAACCCTTTTGGCTTATGTATCCGGCAATCCTTTTATTCAACCCTAGTTTACTCCAAATCTTATTTCCCACAGTGGCTATCTCAAAAGAATGTTCCTTCTCAAGAACCCAACCCAAATTCCCCTCATTCTCTCCAGATACCCTGGCTTCCTGATCCTCAGAAAGACATCAGGAGTCCTTGTCAGTACTGCCCACTCTTCCGCTTCTGGCCCTTCCCCTCTGGAGCAGACAGCCTCCCTCTGAGGGCCTCATCCCACTGTAAACCCTGCTTCCTCACTGCCCCCCTTTATATCACCACCTTCCCCTCCTAATAGTGCCCTCCTTTCCTCTATGTGGCTGGGATAAAACATCCCAAGAAAAGGCAACTTAGAGAAAGAAAATTGTCTGTTCCAGCTTGCAGGTTATAGTCCGTTACTGAAGGAAGTCAAGGCAAGACTCAAGCAGGAAACTGAAGCAGAAGACACAGGCAAATGCTGCTTGCTGGCTCTATCAGGCTAATGCTCAGCTAGCTGTCCTTATGCAGCCCAGAACTGCCTGCCCAAGGAATGGTCCCACCCACTGTGGACTGAGCTCCCCTATACAGATTATCAAGAAAAACTCCAGAGGCATGCCAACAGATCCGTCTGACCCGGGCAGTCTCCCACTTGAGGACCCTCCCTTTCTCAGGGTACTCTTGGCTGTCTGGGTGGCAGTTAACACTAACTACGTACCGCATACTACCTAATGCATCTCAGCACGGAGCAACTTACTCTCCAAAGGGTGGAGGAAGAGCAAGAAGAAAGATGTGGGGTAGGGAGAGTGGATTCACCCTCACTCACCTCGGGCCAGAGCACTTCGTAAAACTCCGCAATGCTCATGAGAAAGCCACATGTAAAACACACAAACCTGCCAGCATTCCGTGCATCTGTCAGGTGGGTAAACTGAGGTACACCATCGTAACAACCTTCACGGTCACTGAGCTGATGATGCACACAGTTAAGCTCTTTGACTTCAGTTAGCTCACCTGAAACGTAGACACTTGCCCACTAGTGCAGGAGTAAGCCCGTTTTCCTGGGTCGTCATCCTACATTTTACAAGTCAAATTACTGACTGGAAATTTCTGACATTCTATTTGAATGTCAAACAATATGTATCAAAACTCAGTTCACAATTAATGGTCCACCCACAGGTACCCTTGCCATCTAAACACGTACGTGGTTATAATTTCCCATCAATAACTTACCTGAAAGATTGTCTTCACTTCTTCTCTCTATACGTCCACTCACCAAATGCTAGTATCTTTCCTCTGTGTTTCTCAGTTCATGCTCACAAAGGTCTCCCATTGGCATCTTGGACCATAAGCCATTTTAAGCACCGAACCCATAAATGGTCATTTATGGGCCAGGTTGCAACTCTGCACTGGAGCACTTGCCCAAATTCAAAACACCAATCTTTCCTCCCCAAAACATCACCGCGAAAAAATCTTTTTACAACCCCTTTGACTATGTCATTTTATAGCTCAGAATCTCTGATGGGTTAATAAGTTCCAAATTTCATACCATAAGCAGTATGTGTGGCCTCCATGATGTAGCCATAAGCACCTGGTTCCATAGACCAATACAGGGCACTGTCATTTCTAGCCCTGTTCTTTTGACTTTGAAACTATTGAGCATCCTCATAGTCCACATTTCTCTTCTTTGTATCTGTGCCCCAGCTGCATCTCCCTAAGTATCAGGACCCAAATCAAATTACCTCCTCTCTTGGCTAGCTCCCGGTGTCCACAACCTCCAGTGTCTTCTCTGGTTTGGTATACACAGAGCAGTTTAATCCACATTTTACCTGAAGCACTCCACTCAAACCCAAAGCCAGTACAAACTACGCCTTTTGTATCACTTCAATTTGATACGCTGGTTCTGTTTTTTTCTTACAGCCCTGGGAAATTTTCACAGCACTCGAATGTCTTACATATTCTATGGGCATGCCTCAAACAAAATCTTCTCTCGTGGAGACAGCCAGACTTCCCTCTGAGCACATGGCCTGTTAAGCATTGGTCACTCTAACAGTGCTGTCGCAGAGAGCACATCTGGTACCACCCCCAAACTGTAGTGTGCACGAACAACCTGCTTGATTAAAGTATAGGTCATGCCATTAGGATCCTGGGCTGAAGCCCCCAGAGGTACCCCAGGGAGATACTGTGCCCTCCCTGTGTTATCCATCCACTCCTTCTGTTAGAGACCAGCCTCATCTACTGGACAAGTTCTAGGCCAGCCAGAACTCATAGGAAGACCTCATCTCAAAATAAAAGGGAGAGATCTTTAAGTCCCATTTTTCCCTGAGTCCAATTTGAACCAAAAAACTGTATTTTTAACCAAAAAAAGTAAAAACAATGAGGTGCTGTGTTCCCCAGGAAGAACCAATTATTCTGGCTCACAGTTACATTTATATATGTTCTAGCCTTTTACTCATGTCTTTCTCTACATCACAGGACGGTCACAGGTGATGGGGGAGAAAATTAGATTACCACCCCAGGATCTGGACAAAACGTATAAATCCATTTCCCCTCTACAAGTTCTCTTTCCTAATTTCTTTAAAAGTATAGAGAAAACCTAAGTTCCTGATATCAGCTTCTCACAGCTCTGTCAGACACAAATGATCAAGAGAAAATTCAAGGCTCTGAGACACCCCCCCCAACTTGGGGCGCAGACTACTCAGTTTGTTCTGATAAAAGGCACACTGGAATTTTCTGGGACAGTAAATAAAATAAAATGGATGTTTTTTGTGAAGTTGTTTGAGACTGGGTTTCACAGAGCCTGCCATCTTGCTCTGTTTAGGATGCGCTGGGGACTAGAAACCACGGTTTTGTGGATCCTAGGCAAGCACTCTGCCAGCTGAGCTAAATCCTCAACACTCTGGTAAGATTTGTAAAGGTCAATTCTACTTCTGCTATTGACACTTCTGTTACCACACATCCGTGTGGCTCTGCAGGGAAGAACACCTTCAGCTGAGTTTCAAGATGCAAGCAGGTCCTCAAAGCTCTTCTCCACAGCCCCAGCGACATCGTGCTGAACTGTATCCTTGCCAGAGACACTACTCCACACCATTCATTTTTAGCCCAGACAGCTGTCTATCCAGGACTTACTTTTCAGGCCTGTTAGGCAACTGTGCTCGCCTTTCCAAGCTTCTCCCTCTGATGACTTAATTTTCCTACTCATTTTTGCCTTCATGGTTTGCATGTTTGTCCATTTTCTCCAGCAGCTTCCATGGACTCACTTGTAATCTGTTCTACACACCGATGTTTCTTCAGTTTCCAAATCTGACCTGCGAACCCCTAAGTGCCCCATAAGTACCTGCTGATTGAGTAGCAAGTGAACTAACAGTCTGGCTCATGACCTAGGAGCTGGATGCTCTAAATTCAGAATACTGTGCTTCTTAATCCAAAGGAAAAGGACAGTAGCAGCCGCTGACTTCACCAAGTGCTATTCCTTCTTTAATAATCATTGGGATTCTATGAAAGCACAGCCCCACATTCCCGCAAGCACTACTTCCTGCTCACATACAAAAAAGGCGGCAGGAACACTTGTGCAAAGCCCCATCTCTCTGTCCCTATGACCATGATGGAAGAAAGGGCGTGATAACTGTGAAACCTTTAAAAACACATAAACTTCCAGACAGAAATGCATAAACTATTCCACCAGAAAGCAACTGTGGCAGAACAGATGCCGAGCTTATGTCAGAGTTGGCAGCGGTGAAGATGAGAAAGACACCATGAAACAGGTCTCTTGAGGAAATCTTCGAGAAACTCTTATAACAAAAGTGCAGACTGCACCTGCTTCCTACAGAGACCTCCACTTGCTGAAAAGCCCTTGTCTTAGCAGCTGGAGCAACAATTTGGAGGCTGGGGGTGCTTGCTGCTCTTAGACAGGATTAGGCTTTGGTTCCTAGCACCCAAGTCAGGTGGTTCACACCACCTCTAGTTCTAGCTCCAAGAAATTCAACATTCTCTTCTGGCCTCTGAAGGCACTTGCAAGCCTGTGTATGGACACACACATACACATTAATGAAAAACAAAGTAATACACGTCTCCATTATGAGGCAAAAATCTGAAAGGCTTTAAAGTTCTAAGCAGACCATGTGAATATCATTTCCTAAGACCATTCTAGTCATTCACACAGCCCGGAGGGTCCCGTGGTGGCTCTCCACGGTTGTGTTAAGTGTATACAGCTGGGGATTGACACTTTGCACTTTTGAGTCAGGCTCTCACAGACAGCTATCTTCTGGACCTGCACATAGAAAACAGCTAAGTAAAGCACCGAGAAAAGCTGATCTGCAGCAGCCCTCTTACATTTTCACAAGGCTGCCCACACTATCCTCAGAAAAGGCAAACACAACCACATGACCTCTCTGATTAGCGCTTTGCAGTGGCTTCAGTGTCTCTAGGTTAAAATTCCCAGGCCCTGCACACACCACTTTCCCTTACCCTTATCCCTCGCACCTCAGGGTCCTTGCTACAGTTTGAATCTGAAAAGTCCCTGATAGTCTCTTTGTCTGAACGTTTGTTCCTCAGCTGGAGGCATAATTTGGGGACGCCACGGGACCTCTGGGAGGTGGTGACTGTCTATAGAAGTAGTTCACTACAGGGAGGTCTTTAGGGGTTGTAGCCCAGCCCTTGGTTCCCGACCCTGTCTCTGCTTCATGGTCCACCATGATGTGAGGAGCCTGTGCCATGCCATGAACTGCATCCACTATGCCTTGCCTGGCAGTCAGACTGAAACCCGCTCAATCTGTGGGCCACATCAGTCCTGCTCCCCAGAAGCTGTTTCTGTTGGGTATTTCAACCATCGACATGTAAGCACAGTTACTACAGTTGCCACCTCTTCCCTCCACACATCAAAGATGGTTTCCCTCTTCTCTTAATGCTTCTCTCCACCTGCTGTAAACAGCGCTGTCTCAGAGCCGGCTTCCTTCAGGCTCCCTCCCACCCAGCCAGGACTGATCTGTCTTGGGTATGGGCTGAGCACCTGTGACTGAGTTCCTGTAGCATTTGACACACTCAGTGCAACTCTGATTTCATGTAACTTTTACTGTTGTTTTCCCCAATGACAGCATAAATATAAATGGCCCAAGTGTCTGAGGGAGCTTCGGTCCTGGCTGGCTTTTAGGTTCTCTGGCTTTTAGGTTCTTATGAACAATGAGTTTTACAGACAGGAAAAGCAAGCACAGGCAAGTTTCAGAGTGGAGAGAGAAAGCTACAAAGCAGGTTTCTGATTCTAATAGTCCTGCTTTGGCATCTTGCTCTGAGAGAAGACAGGGAAACAACCAACCTATTATTGGCCCCACTAAGTCATGGCTGCCACAGTGCCTATGGTTCAAGGAGTCAAGTTTGGGCGGGTCAGGCCACCCAACTTTTAGAGTCCTCTGTTCATGGCCAAGAAAGCATCAGGAATGTTGGTCCGGGGTAAACAGTGTACCTTTGAGGAGATGAGTTTGTATTCACCAGAGTTTGCATACACTGTACATTGCTGCGTTCTGCTTTTTAGCTGACCCCTGTGTTTATCCTGTGGTCTAATCTTTTTCGGTTTTTTTGCTGAGATCATTTTTGAGATGTTCATGTTACTAACCCTAGATGACAGGCATTTGATCCTTAGCTACCCTTTTAAATTAAGCCTTTTTTTTTCTTTTCTGATTGTTTTATTTATTTTTCTTTATTAATTACACTTTATTCACTTTGTATTCCCCCTGTGGTTCCCCCCTCCTCCAGTCCCAATCCCTCCCTTCCTCCATCCTCTGCATGCATGCCCCTCCCCAAGTATACTGATAGGGGAGGTCTTTTCCTTCCTTCTGATCCTAGTCAATTAGGTCTCATCAGGAGTGGCTGCATTGTCTTCTGTGGCTTGGTAATGCTGCTTCCCCCTCAGGGGGAGGTAATTAAAGAGCAGGCCAATCAGTTCATATCAGAGACAGTTCCTGTTCCTATTACAATGGAACCCACTTGGATACTGAACTGCCATAGGCTACATCTGTGCAGGGGTCTTAGATTATCTCCATGCATAGTCCTTGGTTGGAATAGTAGTCTCAGGAAAGACCCCTGTGCTCAGATTTTTGGTTCTGTTGCTCTCCTTGTGGAGTTCCTGTCCTCTCCAGATCTTACTGTTTCCCACTTCTTTCCTAAGATTCTCTGCACTCTTCCCAAAGGTTGCCTATAAGTCTCAGCATCTACATTGATAGTCTGCAGGGCAGAGCTTTTCAGAGGTCCTCTGTGTCAGGCTCCTGACTTGTTCCCTCTTTTCTCCTTCTTCTGATGTCCATCTCTTTGCCTTTCTGGATAGAAATTGAGCATTTTAGCAAGAGTCCTCCCTCTTGATTAGTTTCTTTAGGTGTACAGATTTTAGTAGGTTTATCCTATATTATATGTCTATATGAGTGAGTATATACCGTGTGCATCTTTCTGCTTCTGGGATAGCTCACTCAGGATGATCCTTTCCAGATCCCACCATTTACCTGCAAATTTCATGATTTCCTTGTTTTTTATTGCTGAGTAATAATTAAGCCTTCTTAAAGTCTCATGCTCTCAGGGAGGGGCACTGCAACCTTTGAGTCAGTGAACTACATGAAGGCAAAAGCTCAGATTACCCTCCACGGCCCTGACCCCAAGAGGATGCTCAAAGCTTAAAATGAGGCATGTAGCCTGTAACAAAACCATAGAAAACCATCTTCAATTCTACTCTGAGATTTGTTTTCATCTTATAAACATTGGGACATGCACGTTTCTAACAGCCTGGGTGCCCATGCATGTGTGGGCTACTTCCCCAAATCTAGAATCCCATACCCAGAAAATCATGTTAGGCATATCTATATATGAAAATGGGTCCCACTGGGTTTCCCAGGGTAGTTTTGAACTCAAAATCCCTGTGTCTCCGCTGCCAAAGCATCTGGGATCATTGAATGTGTCACCATGCCCAATTAGTTTGGCTTTTATCGTGACTCTAAAATTATGTTTACCTATCTTGAAGTGACTTATTTCTTTGAAGATTTCGGGGCCTTGCAGGGAGGACAGTTATTAAGCACCTGTTGCAAACAGCACTCTAGCACTCTGGGAAGGTGCAGAAAATAGGGTCAAACTTAATTCCTTGAAACAGCTAGAGGAGACAGTTGGAGCCCTCTGTAGAATAAAACAAAATCACTTTCAGTAGAATAAGACCACAAAAGAAACACGGCTTCCAGGGACCCCTCCACACCAATAACAAGGCAAACAACAGAGTAAAACAACGACAAAACACCTTTTATTCAGACTTTTGACACTGCAAGCTTTTCCAGTATTTTTCTATCATTCAACCCTAAAATTAAAAAAAATAAACTAATTTTTTAAATTTCAAATAAACTCCATTTTCTTTTTTAATACAGATGAGCCAAGCATGGTGGGCCACACCCGTGAACCTAGCCCTTGAGAGGACTGAAATAGCAGGGCCATCCTTGGCTGCCTAGTGAGTAGCAGGCTAGCCTGTGCTACATGAGAACCTGTCTAGAAAATAAGCCAATTAAGGTAAGACAAAATAAATAAGATATAAATCAGACAGTACAATCTTTCTCAAGGAGCACGCTCTTACTAACTTAGATCCACTTCTAAGACGCACTCAGCTGCTTCCAGCCCTATTTGTGGGTGGTTCAGTTAGGGTACAAAAATAAGGGTGGTTAAAAAAAAAAAGGAGAAATGGAAAACAATAATTCAATTGTCCAACTGAGAGCTATTAAAGAATAAAATATGCTTCTTCCACAGAGTTCAAAAGAAAATGTTATTTGTATAAACAATCCAGGCCTTTGGAACTGTTCCACTTTCAGGGAGACTTCCTGATTCACATAACCACACTCAAGAGGGCTGTAATGATGGTTTGTAAAACCTGACAGATTGTCTTTTGAATCAGCAAACGAGTAGAGAATCTTTTTCCTTGAATTTAATACAATATAGGAGTTTCTCTTTAGAAAACTCGTGGTTGATAGTAGCGTTGCCTTTAGTTTATGACATTTTTTAAAGAGACCCCCCCAAATCAGCACTTAGCAAGCAGAAGCGTAAGGGTCAAAAAATGCCCGAGAAAAGATTTATGGCTGCAAACAGCTCCACTTGATGAACGTTGATACCATCACTCTAACGAGCAACTGCGTGGGTGCTGGTGTATGGGTGGATAGTAACTCGGTCCTGAAGAAAATAGTTACAGAAGTGTTTTCAGTAATTTAATCACTAGTTCATTTTGAACAAAAAGTGGGCTCTTAAGTAGAAGAGGTCCTGGATTTATAATAGATCAGTTTTTTCTTTTTCTTCATGTGTATGCCTGTGTAGTGTCTATGTGTGCTCATGTGTACACACACATGCTCGTGTGTGTTGTGCATGTCTACATGTGCAAGGCCCGAGGCTGACTTAGGAATGTTCCTACAATGCTCTTCCACTTTCTTCTTTGAGGAAGCGTTTCTCAGTTGACCCCAGGGCTCAGTGATGTGGATACCGTTCCTAGCCAACTTCCTCAGGGAATCCCCCTCTGTACCTTCATTGGCCAGAATTTCAGGCAGCCACCTTGTAAATCCAGCATTGCTGCAGGTTCTGGGCGCTGGAACTCTGGTCTTCTTGTTTGTGAGCCATCTCCCCAGCACACACCTAAGTGTCATCAAAATGCAGCTTTCTTTCTCAGTGTTTCAACCCTACCTAAGAATTCTGTCATAAGACAGAGCAAACTGCTTCTCTGATATCTCACCCTGTTATTTGGAAAGCACAGGAAACTGAAACATTTCTAGCTGCCTCGCTGAGAAATGTCTTCTCTTGATACCCTCAAACCAGTCTTCACTGATTCCTCGGGCTCCTGAGTGTGCCAGCCTGACTACAACTCAATAGTCAGAACTACTTGGCTGCTGTACCACTAAGGCCCTTGTCCCCAGAGAGATATCAAACACATATTTATACTTGGACAAAGCAATGCTGACTCAAGCACACCCACTAATCTGGGTGTGGTGGTACACACCTGTAATCTCAATACTTGGGAGGTTCAGGGTACAAGCTCAGCCCCTGGAACCCAACTCCAAAACCAAACTCTGAGAGCAAATGAAGCTGCTTATTTTAAATTTAAGACCTGCAGCCTCATTTTTCAATATAGTCTCCTGAGGATAGAAGAGAAAGAACTGAAACTATAAGACCACTCTAGACAATGCCAGATACAACAAAACTTGGTTCAGGTTCAAGGTAACTCCCCCATTACAGCATATATACACAGCATGTACTTGAATTACCAGGGGTAACTTGTTTTTAATTGTAACAAGCTCTTCATCCTGGACAAGTAGGAGACAATAATGAGCCTGGTTACTATGAGAGCACATCTGCATTCAAAACAGTTAAACACAGGAACAGGAATACATTAAGCAGATCAGAAATAGCTAGATGTTCAAAACCACAGTGTACTCTGAATCACCCAACTGGATGGCTCCTTTCTCCACTAAGGGTTTGGCACTCTCACCTTAGTTGGCAGGTGGCTGTGCGTTATCTATCTCCAACACAAGAGTGTTCCGTTTAGGTGTGTCTAAATAAATGAAGTCTTTACCTAAAATATTTACTAGCAAACTGACTCTCCTTCTTTGTAAATGTTTAACTCTTGAATACAAATCCCCACATCCTCCCAGACTTTCCTGAGAGTCTCCCAGAGACATCTGAAGAACACAGCATCCTTACCCAAGCTGTTTATGCACAACTGCATGTACACTGCTAGATGACTTCCAGGGCTACTCAGAACAAATAAACTTTGCCTCCTATTAAGGCCTAACCAGCTCAGCTTGACTAAAAATAGCTGACTTTTTTAAAGTCCAGACTGTCTAGACAGATAGAGAGATAGAGAGAGATGGGTAGAAATATAGAGATAGATAGACAGTATACATGTATATATGGATATATGTATGTATGTATATAAATATAAGCACATATATATGTATTTATAATATATATGTTATATATATAATTATTTCGAGGGCTGGGGAAATGGCTTAGTGGGTAGTGCACTTGCCACTCAAGAGTGAGGATGTAAGTTTAAATGAGTAGAGTCCGTGCAAAAACCCAGTCCAGTAATGCACACTTATAATCCCAGAACACTGGCATCAGATGAGAGGGGGAATCCTCAGAAGCTGCAGGCCAGCAAGCCTGCAATAGTCAGCCACAAACAATGATGAGTCGCCATTTCAGACAATCTGAAGGCTAGGACCAACACTGAGGTTGTCTCCTGACTCCCATATGCACATGATGGTTTGTGCATGTGCATACACACACAAACACATGCACACATGCACTCACACTACACATACCTACACTCAAACACACAAACACATACATGTATCACATACACAAAAATATTGAAATTTATTTCAAATTATAGGTGCTAAATAGTACAGGTCAGAGTGACTTACATGTTCCATCTTTACTATGAAAGGACTAAATTCTAAAGTGATATAGAAGATGAACCATCTTCATTATCCTATGCTCTCAGTGCTTAGTCAACCTCGTAAGCAACCTGTCTCCCAGGTAGGCTCACAGTAATTTTTTTAAACTTTCATTTTTTAAATTATTTTTATTTTATTAATTACAGTTTATTCACTTTGTATCCCCCCTGTAACTCCCTCCCTCCTCCTCTCCCAATCCCACCCTCCTTCCCTCTTCTCCACCCATGTCCCTCCCCAGTCCATTGATAAGGGGTCCTCCTCCCCTTCCCTCTGATCCTAGTCCATCAGGTCTCATTAGGAGTGGCTGCATTGCTTTCCTCTGTGGCCTGGTAAGGCTCCTCCTCCCCTGCCTCAACTTTCAAATATTTAAGCTACATCACCATAAGCAGAGTTTTCAATAGAATAAGAATGTTTTCTGTGTGAAAGCCCTTTTGTTTTGACTCTTCTTAAAGATGTGTCTATAATTCCTGTTGGAACATGGTCAACCATAGTGTGGGTACCAGGAATACCTGCGCAAAGGATACTATGTTTTTGCATTGGAAAACATTACTGTGTAGTAATAGATCACAGCAAAATAAGTGTGCACCTTTTTCTCTAGTCTATCCTATAAATATATCACTTGAGCAAAAGGTTGACACCTCCCACCGTCACCAATTTCAAATCTCCAGATTCCTGACTCAGTCTTCATAGTTCAAAGCTCCTAAGTGGTACACAAAGCAAGCAATTCGAGCGGCAGTTTGGAAGGCAATGAGATGGACTCAACAAGCTGCTTCCATTCATGCAGCAGGCAGACCAGCGTATGCAAGCAAAAGCCCACAGCTCACCTATCCTTGGTGTAGAGAAGCAATGGCTTCTGGCAGTTTTGGCTGGGAAGGCATGGCAATGATAGAATGCCCTATTTGGGACTTGAGGATATGAGTACCCCCAAGAATGCTCCACTGGACCCCACTTGAGTAATTCTGCTTTGTTTTGCTCTGAACAAAGTCACAGTGGCAAACAGCAGCAAAAACAAACAAGAAGGGCCAAAGGGCATGGGCATAGGCAGAAGAGGACCACTGAAAAGCAGTAGTGCCGAACACTGGCGGCCTCACTGAGTAGACTCCCCAATAGCTTCCACAGAGTACTTTACACAGATAACTGCCTTGGATAGCCACCTCCTTTTCCTTGATTAAGGTCTGAACTTTGCCTCCTTCCACCACAGGCACATGAGAATCACGCCTCTACATATCATCCTGCGTGCTGCTCCAACCACAATCTTTATATACAGAAAACCTGCCATTGACCTGACCTTATACACCATTTTGCACTCACATTGCTGTTGTTGTTTTTTTTTGTTTTTTGTTTTTTTTTTTTGTTTTTGTTTTTGTTTTTTTTTTAATTCATCAGATGTCAAGGGTAAGTCTCAAGACTATTTTAGCTGACGCTGTCTTGGCCATTAGTCAGTGTTTGAACTAATCATTCCTCATTTCTCTTTCTTTCTCTCATGTGTGTGCATGGCTTTTTTGTTGTTGTTGTTTCTTTCTTTCTTTCTTTCTTTCTTTCTTTCTTTCTTTCTTTCTTTCTTT
>NW_026591647.1:0-18185 GCF_907164565.1 Psammomys obesus | reverse complement strand
TCTTTCTTTCTTTCTTTCTTTCTTTCTTTCTTTCTTTCTTTCTTTCTTTCTTTCTCTTTCTTTCTTTCTCTCTCTCTCTCTCTCTCTCTTTCTTTCGATTCACTTATTATGTATACATTGTTCTGCCTGCATGTACACCTTTGTGCCAGAAGAGGGCACCATATCTCGCTATAGATGGTTGTGAGCCAATTGTGGTTGCTGGGAATTGAACTCAGGACCTTTGGAAGAGCAGTCGGTGCTCTTAACCTCTGAGCCATCTCTCCAGCCCTTTAGGGCTCTTTATGGACACCTAAGTACCTTCCATGTGCCAAGCACAAATTTGGCTACTTAACAACAAGCAAACATGGCCATTTGATTTGCTGTATTCTTCCAGCTCGCATCCCAGCTGAAGGGAGGCAGGGAACTGGTATACTACTGTTACCTGATGGTAACTGCTACTCAGATAAATAAACAAGGGAGGAGCAAGAGGAGCTGGACATGTTTGTACAGATGAAGGGGGTGCTATGATTTAAGCAGGGCAGGTGGGTGAAGGTCACCGAGAAGATCTGAAAGGAATGAAGGATTAGGACTCAAGATCCAGCTTTGTCATGACAGTCAAGAGCCAGTTGTTTTATTTGAATCAAATTCTCCTTTTTTTTTTTTTTTTGTCTCCAGCCAATGGGCTGCTACTGTCACTATCTTCTCTGCCTTCTATGCCGTTGAAGAGCCTAGAAATGAAGGAGTTAATGACATGGTTTGACAAGCTGAAGAGCTGTCTTCCCAGCTCCACTGCTGCATTGTCTTTAACCCTGCAGAGTTCATTCCCCAGTGTGTCCCTAGCAGCCCTTAGGTCTCTGGCACTCCAAATTCGCTTTGTAGATTCAACAAAATAGAGTCCCTGAAGAAAGTTGATACACAGTGTGTGTGTGTGTGTGTGTGTGTGCGTGCGTGTGTGTGTGTGTGTGTGTGTGTATGTGTGTGTGTGTGCACGCGCACATGCACATACATGTTCATGTGTGTTATGTGCACGTGTCTCTTTGGGTACCTGCACCAATGTGCTTGCTCACAAGGGCCAGAGTTGGTCATCACTCCTGTTCTATCACTCCCCACCTTATTCCTGCTTATTCCATGAACCTGGAGCTAGGCTGGCAGTTGGCAAGCCCGAGTAAGCCTCCTGGTCTCTGCCCCCACCAGCCACATGGAGCCATGCCTGGTTCATGTGGCTTCTGGGATCTGAACTCAAATCCTCATCAGCAAGTGCTCTGAACCACTGAGCCATCTCTCCAGTCTCCAGTATATCCCTGTTAGACTGACTAAAACAAGTCCTGTGTGAGAACAGGCTGATCAAATCAATGACCTACTTTATGAGTCTGTCCTTCGAATCATAGTAATATTTCATTAAGAATCTTATCAAATTGTACTTGGATACCTCAGATGTTATAAATGTTATTCACATACCTTTAAAATTCACTTATGTTTAAGAAAACTTTCTGCATGGGTGATGATTATTTGTAACTCAAAGTTTTGTTTGTAGGAAGGAGCTTTCTCCAACATCTCTCAAGCCTTTACAACTTACACTTTTCTTGCACCCAGCTGAGCCACCTACAAAAGGCATGTTAATTCCAGCTCCCAAGGGACTCAACACATCTGGCCTCCACGAACACATACAGACACACATGTATGCACACACACACGTATGCCTACAATCCAAAAACTCAGGACTCTGAGGCAAGATTATACAGTGAGTTCTGGACTAGCCTGGGCTACACAGCAGAGAGAACTAGTTTCAAAACACACCAACAAAAACCAATTCGAGCACTCAACATTTCTCATAGTTGAGAAAGGAGTGGTTTGATCTTCTGAGGTTCTGAAGTAAACCAGATTTTAACGGTAAGGAGAGCTAAACATTCCATCTCTTTGGTAAGCTTGGGAATGTCATGGTGACCTCAAACAGTCTGCCTACGTGCAGTTTAATTAAACCCTCACATTCCAGAAGACATCATTTATCTCAAAAGTCTGTATTATTCCCAGCATCAAAATGATTAGAAACAACTCGGCTTCCTGAATGTGGGAAGTCCCACAGCCAGAGTTGCTCAAGCAGACACAGTAAGGATTCTTCAGTCTCAACACAGCTGCAAATGACAGCGACCACTGGAGGCAGCTCAAGGAAAAAGCTGGGTGTTCAAGAAATAGATTTCAGTGAGGTTTGCCTCCGTGCTGCTTTGTAATAAATTTCAGTGTTAAATGGACAGGACTTGTCCTCTCAGCCACTTATAAAACTATCATCCCTCATAAGTGGATAATACACTTGCAGTTAAAACAACTACTTAAGAGGCTAAGGGATGGCTCACCAGTTAAGAGCACTTGTTGCTCCTACAGAAGACCCAGGCTCAACCCCCAGCACCCATACAGTGTCCTGCAACCACCCATAACTCCAGTCCCAGGAACCATCCATAACTCCAGTCCTAGGGGATCAACATCCTCTCTGGTCTCCATGAGCACCAGGCACACATGTGCTCATACATACACGCAGGGAAACACTCACACACAGAGAATCTTTTAAAGAATTACTTAATAAAGATGTACATAACCTGTAAGATAGCTTTTAATGGTCTTTTTAATCTTTGTTGTATCTTTTATTATTGTGTGTATTTGCATGTGTCTGCACGCATGGGGGTACACATGTATGGAGGTCAAAGTACAGCTTTTGGGAGTTGGTTCCTTACTTCCACCATGTGAGTCCCAGGAAAAAAACAGAGGTCATCAGGCTTAGCAGCAGGTGCTTCGCCAATGTGCTAAGCCGTCTCTTAGCCATAAGACTGAATTTTATCCAAGAAAATAAAAATCACAAATGGGTAAATGATGTTGGGGGGTGTTGTGGCACATGCCAGAGTTTTAGTTTCATAAAAACTAAAACAAACAAAAACAAACAAACAAAATAGCAAATGGTGTTATAAAAATGAGATTTTTGTTCACTAACATGTGAAAAATCATGGAACTATAGATTTGAAGAACATGCAAATGTTATTCAAGACGTTCTAAAAATAGGTTTGTCTTACACATGAGATCAATATTCATGCCTGATTTTGTTACCTGGAAAACTACTAAACCTGGCTCCTTTGTTTCCTCTTATGCAAAATGAAGAGAGTATCCATGTGGCTTAGTTCCCTGTAGTATTTCAATAAGGTAGATGGTATTATAGTGGCTTGTGAAAACTCTCTTCATGTACATCTAAGGCAGAAGGATATCTGTGGTTGGTCAGTTTATTAAAGGCGGGATATGGACCTTAAAATATAATGAAATAATAAAATTGTTCTATCAAATCACTCTATTGTGAAGGAGAGGATGGGGCTGACTCAAGAGGTACATACTAAAATCTTCAATTTTAAAATGTAGGTTTTTTTTTTTAACTCTAAAATAGTACCAAAATTGCTTTAGTGTTTCAAAATGGAGTAGGATAGCAGAAAATGAAGTCTGTAAACATGTGGGATAATGAGTTTATTGAAAACAACTCACAGAACACACAGTGTAAGTCGAGAATAATGATCTTTGTGCCCTGACTTCCAAGGCAGCCCAGGCCCACATTGTCCTTTCTTGTTTTCTGTGGAAGAGTGAGGCAAGTTGCCAACATACTCCACATCTTGTCCAATGTGGTGGTTTATGTCTTCTTTCAAATGCCATTCATTATAAAACATTTCCAAACTTTAAGAGAACATTCATTGTATTAGTATGTGAAAAAATTCTCTTTGCCATAACCATATTGCCCATAAATAGCTATGACACTACTGGAAACTCGACACTCCCATTTGGTTCAAGAAGAATAAGATGAAAATTGAATAGAGTGAAAGCCTAAATATGCTACAGCAGTATTTTAAGCTCATCACTCAGCATCTCACCGCACTTAAGTATGTGGAAATTCTGTGAAGGAATGTCTGTGTGCGTTTGCACTTGTTTACTGCTTAAGTAGGAGAAGAATTTTTTTCTTAATTAGTTTGTTTGTTTAAGATAGAGTCTTGTGATAGTTTTAATTGTTAACCTGACAGAGTATTATACTACCTGGGAAGAGAGTCTCCATGAGGGATGGTCTATATCAGGTTAGCCCTGGGGAATGTCTGCAGAGGGTTACCTTGATTTCTGTAATTTCTTTGGGAAAATCTGCCTACTGTGGGTGGCACCAGCCCCTAGGGAGGAGACCCTGGACTGTATGATAATAGGGAAAGTGAGATGAGCACAACCATGCATTCATTCATCCTCTCTGTTTCTTGACTGTGACTCTGACTAACTACTTCAACATCCTACTACGATGAACATCCTGCAAGGATGAACAGCAACCTAGAACTATAAGCCAAAAAAAAATCCTTTTTCTTTTAGTTGCTGTTGTCCAAGTATTTAATAAAGCAGCGGGAAATAAATTTTAAGACAAAAATTTGTATCAGAAGTGGTGTCATTGCCGTGAGAAACCTGGTTGTGTGGCTCATGGGCCTTTGGAATTGGTTTGCACTAGGAATAGAGGAGAGTTTGAAGTTCGGTGCTAGAAAAGTCCTAAAATGCTGTGAGTAGAACTTAATGGGCCGTTCTGATGTGACCTTGGAGGATCAGAAGGAAGAGAAAAGGACAGACAGTGGAAGAAAAGCTGACTCATGAGGTTTCAAAAGGGAACAGACTAGAGGGAACAGACAGGAAGATGGATAGGAACCATTCATGTCACATTCTGGCCAAGAATACAGCTGTATTTTGCCTATATCCTGAGAATGTATATGAGACTGAATTTAAAAACAATGGACTAATTTCTCTGGCAAAGGAAGTTTCAAAACATCATAAAATTGAGTATACAGCATAATTATTCACTTCTGTTCTTCTACAGGTCTACAAAGAAAAAGAGCATCATGTGGAGCAGAGAGGAAAAGGCTGTGCAGTTGGGAGGGAGAGAGAGCATGGAGAGGTTAAGCTTCAGCTAAGTTGCATGCAGCAGAAGAAGCTGTGAGAGATTAACGTCATTAAAAAGATGCTGCCTTCTCGTCACTGTCAATGGAAGAGGAACCCTGAGGGTAAGATCCCACCCACAAAAAACACCCAACTTGTGAAGGATAGAGCATTTTGCACCAAGAAGAGGCCATGACCCTACAGGTCTTGGAGGTACAATGCTGTAGTTTGAAAATGTGAGGAGGAGCTTTTTTGGAGGAAGTACATTATTGGGAAGGGGGAGAGGAGGAGATTTGAGCCTTAATATCCTGGACCTACATCCTATTTTTTTTTTTTTTTTTGCACTTCCAGGCTGTTGATGTGCTGTGACAGGCCAGCCTCATGCTCCCCCTCCACGCCTTCCCCCCATGAAGACTGCATCCCCCTCTAGAACCATAAGGCAAAGGAAACCAAGTCTCCTTATGTAATCTTACCAGGGTGCTTTATTGGAGCAAGAGAAAAGCAACTAAGAGAGATCAAATATAACTCGATCTGGCCACACAGCTGAGACTTAAGCTCTGGATTCTCCTGACTCTCCCTCCCAAGTGCTGAGATTTCAGCTGTGACACCAAGTTAACTTTTTTGGTGTTCTGTTTTGTTTTTGTTTTGATACAAGGTCTTATGCTGTTGTCCTGGCCAGCTTGGAAGTCCAGGCTGGCCGTGAATTAGAGGTCCCTGCTCTGCTGGAATGTAAGAGTCTTTCTCAAGCACTGAGGAAATACTTTTATGACACTGTGATGGAACATGAACATTGAAGGCAGTGTGTGTGTGTTACAGAAGTTTTTAATGGCATATGGCATAGGAAAATGTGTTCAAGTCAATGGCAAATTTGCTATTTGGGATCAGAACCATTCAGCGGCAATGGAGCTGTCATTTTGGTGTTTCCTTGGCAGAGGGATCTCTGAACCCTGAAGTCATCATTCACTGGTAAGTCGTAGGTATGGAGAGGAGGGCTATGTATAGGTTTCATACCGAACTAATCGCTCTATGTAGTCACTGATTATCTCCTTCAAAATGAAGCATGGGTTATGAGAGACAGCTTGGTGGTTAAGAGAACTTGGTGCTTTTGCAGAAGACCTGGATTCAGTTTCCAAGACCCACATGTAGCTCAGAACCATCTGTAACACTAGTTCCAGAGGCACCGATATTCTTCTGGCCTCCAAGATATGCATATGGTAGATAAATCGATAGACAGGTAGACAGACAGGTAGATAGATACAGATATATGCAAACACTCACACAAAACAATATATTAATTTTAAAACCAGAACGCAATACATAAAACATAATTTTAAAAAAAGGATTTAAGAAAAGTACTGACTTTCATTTCAAAGGAACCTCAACACAGGTTGCTTCCACATGTGAAACCTAGGCTCTTAAGAGCACGGGGCACAGTGACATCACACTCCTGCTCCTGAGCTCTGTCCTTGCAGAATGACCTGCTCCGAGCAGCATGAATGACTGACGCTCTGCCCTATTTTGGTCTCAGGGTCACATCCAGTCTCTCAAAGCTTCAAAGAAAATACAAAAAGACCCTGGTGGCAGTGTGACGAGGGCAGTCAGTCAACACTGTGACAACAGGATATGTCAGTCACACAACGAACAAGTCCTTGTCTCTTATCCAGGAGGGGAGAGTCTGCTGGTGAATAAACACGTTATTGTCATCAATAGAATCAGCATTACATGAACCTCTGACCCACAGTGAGAAGGAAGCAGAGAAAGAGAGATGGTTCAAAGCCTGGGTAGGACCTGATTTAGGGAAGAGAAAGGGAAGAAATTCCATTACCCCTCTGTTTAGAACATCTGCCATCGCCCTTCTACTTCCTGAAAAGGTCACAAAGTTTCCCTCTAGTTTGCTTGTTTAAAAACCCACAGAACTCATTAGAAAGACTGTGTCTCTGGCTGACACACACATCCTGTGGCCCTCTTTCGGAGCCTGGGCATGTCGGAACAGCACCCAACCATCAGTCACTGGGCTGGGACAGGCAAAGCCAGCTCTAAGGACTAGTGAGAGACAAAACAATAGTTTTCAGATTAAAAAAATAATAATAATACTTCCCACACTAGGTTATTTTATTTCATCGCGTCCTCCACAGAGTGTCTGCTTCATGGACAGTAGCTTCTGATCAGTGTTCCCTGCCATCACTCAGTCGGTATGCTATTAATTTAGAACCCTAGGAAGAGGCTGGCCTGAAATCTAGGCACTGGAACAGTGTCAGTCTCCCAGAGGGGCCACAGAGGGAAGGAAAGGAGGGGAACGTGCAAAGGTCGCCCATGTGACAGACTCAGAGCAGGAAGCAGTCCTGATGTCGCGCTTTCCCACACTCTTCTCCACAGGCACTCAAACTCCAGTCCTTTCCAGACTGCCTGTGGCCTTTCGGGAGGCTCCGTGTCTCACTAGGGCCAGACTCAGACTCACTCTTCTTTCTGTCTCGCATGGACACCACAAAGCATCTTCTCAGCCCATCAGATGCGCCTGTCTTCTTCCTGGAGGCAAGCCACAGGTCGTCGCTGCAGGAGTAATGGGCTCCACACAAACCCTCTCATTACTCCTGTCCCCTCGGGACAAGAGATAAGACAGGACACACTCTGCCTATATACACATCACACCCACACATGAACACAAGCATGTGGCTGTCAGAGACACATTTGGAGAAATGTGTCATGAGAAGCTTTGGCTAAAGCACATTGCACACTTACGCAATCCCAGGTGGAGCAGCTTTGTCACATCTAGGCTACACAGGAGTGAGATCACACATATACATACAGTCAGTTGTTGACCAAACACTGTTACACAGCGCATATTGCTGTGTGTGTGAGTTTGTGTGTGTGAGTGTGTGTGTGTGGAATGTGTGTATGTGTGTGTTGAGTGTGCGTATGTGAATGAGTGTGTATTTTACAATAATAAATGTGTTAGCAGAAATCCCAGCCCTGTGTCAAGCTCTGAAGTGGCTGAACCTTCCCCAGAGCAGCAGAGGCAGATGCTGGACCACAGGAGACCACAGGAGCTTCTAGTCTCCTCCTTCATGCATCACACACTCCAGCTAGCCCTCCTTTCCTTCAGCATTTACTATCTCCTCAGAACAGAGTTCCCGCCAGTGCTGCCATTCACAGGGTTCGAATCCCACTTCCACAAGTGACTACCTTTTTCCATCTCAGACAGATTGATTACATTTGCTCTTCTTCATCGTCTCAATTTCCTACGTAGAGAAGAAGTGTTGTTTGGAAGATTAGAATAAATTAATTTATGGGTCTCTTCATCGAACGTCCTTTACTCCTCTTCTATACCAACGTAAGAAAGTCAGAGCAAAGAAGAGGCTTATTCCCCCCTATCAGTGGACTTGGAAAGGGGCACGGTGGAGATGAGGGAAGGAGGGTGGGATTGGGAGGGAATAAGGGAGCGGGACACATCTGGGATACAGAGTTAATAAAATGTAACTGATAAGAAAAAAAATTAAATTAAATTAAAAAAAGAAAGAAAGAAGAGACTTAGGAGTTAGGGCAGAGCTAGGGTTTTTCATTTAATTTTGTTGTTGTTATTTGTCTGTTTCTTTGTGGGTTTGGGTTTTATTTTTTGTCTTTTTAATGAGGCAGGGTCTTGAGTAGCCCAGATTACCTTGAGCTCGCTAAGTAGTGAGGATGAGCCTCCTGCCTTACTTTCTGACTGCTGAGATTACAGGTGCGCACCACCGGGCCTGGTGTTACACAGACTGAGGGATCAAAGCTGGGTCTTCATACACAGTAGGAAAATACTTTAGAAACTTACAAAACTCAACCATCTGGAGCTTTTTAAGCCTGAACTACACATGATAGGTCATGAAACAATGAAATCCAAAATGTTTTAGCATTTTGGACTTCATCAAAACACAAAAATACTCCAGAAAATATTCAAAAACAGTCACATAATACAAAGATTTTAAGGAGTCCAAATGAATTAATAAACTTTCCAATTTTTCAGGCCTACACTAAGAAGTTGGAGTTCTATTTAAAAAAAAAAAAAAAAAAAAAGACTTCCCTGTCTCCAAACACAGTTCCACAGTTCTCACATATTCACTGCTCTAGGTAAGCAGTGGCCAGACTCTGGGTCGGGCGCTTTGGGCAGCTGTGTGCTTGGGTGGGGCCTGAAAGGAATGAATGCAGTTATTAAGGCGTTTCTGAGTAAGGAGCCCTTAGAAGGACATGACAGTGAGGGGTCATGGGAAAAGAAGGTCCCTTCACCCCACTTCCTGGCAGCATTGGTAATGTACAGGCCATCCACAACTGGTGTTTACCAAAGGGAACTGAAAAGGGGGCTTGCTGGGTGGGGGAGGGACTGCACGGAGGAGCAGACAGACACTCAGTGCACTCTTACACTACAATGTAATATTTTTCTTTAAAGACTCTAGAAACAGCTTGCAAGCTTAGCACATGTCACTGAGCAAAACATTTAATGCCTACAGCTTTGATAAATCCAAAGTATTCTTCATCTATTCACACAAATAAAATTCAACTAAGAGAAAAGAGGGTGTTCACTGTTTCTTTTTCAGAGCAATATGCAATCTGAAATTACTTTCCAGTGTCAAAAAAAGAAATATCTCAGGATTGCAAGTTTTCAAATTAGTTCTCCTGGTTGAAACAAACCTGCTGAGGAAAAAAAAAAAAAAAAATGTGGAAATACCCTGAATTTTGTAAAAATCCAAGAGTATTTTAATCAACAAAAGCCCCCTATTTTATAATTTCTTTGGAAAAACTCAATCCAAAAATATTAATCAATTAACAAACCCTGAATCATGCAGCTCATATTGCTAGCTTCTCTCTCTCTTTTTTTTAAATGGGTCTAAGCTAGTTATGAGAACTGAAGCCAAGCATTTGGGAAATGGAGTCAGGAATGTTAGGAGTTCAAAGCCAGGCTCAACTCCAACATGAGTTCAAGGCTTGCCTTAACTACATAAGACCCTGTCGTAAATTATTTTAAATAGATGATGGCTAGATAGATAGATAGATAGATAGATAGATAGATAGATGACAAATGTAAATGCATGTAATCTTCTGTGACTTAATTCTGAGAGTCTGAAAATAGTATAAGCACTTTTCAAAAGGATCTCAAATGAGGGTTTCTCTCCAGAGACAGCTCATTGCTGCAGTTCTGGTACATATTTTCTTTGCAGCTGTGGATTTACTGATGGAAGTGGGCCTCACTACCTCTGCTTCACTGTTATTAAATTAAACAGTCAGGCAATGTGGAGCGTCGACCTTCCCATGGAATTCAAAAGGCATCATTTTCCTCCCTCTTGCTTCTTCAAGAAAATCAAAACATTCAAAAGCATGAAATGTAATTACAGGCAGATCTCTACACACTTATTTTATGTGTATTTATTTATTTTTTCACTCTTTTACCATCATCTGAGTAACAAGTATTGGTTCCTTATAGCATCCCTTTCACTGTATTAAGGGAAATATATGGCCTGCAGATTTCATACATACCACTCTGATAAAATCATGACGTTTCCTAACACAGAAGCACTTAAGAGACCTGTTCTATGATGAACATCAGGCTCAAAAGCAACCCTTCTAGCATGAAAGGGCTTATTTCTTCTTACATTTCAAAGTAATAGCCCATCGCTAAGGAAAGTCAAGGCAGGAACCTGGAGCAGAAACCATGGGAAAACATAACTTGCTGCTGCCTGCCCAGCTGGCTTTCTAATGCAGTGTGGCGATGACCAGGGATGGCATCACCCACGGAGGGCTCTATCCTTCCACATCAACCATCAGTCAAGACAGCCTCTCACAGTTATGGCCATCAGCCCATGTGACTAGGGAATTCCTTCAACTGAAACTCTCTCATCTGGCTCCAGCCTGTGGCAAGTTGATAGCTGAGGCTAACCAGAAGACTAATGAGGAATGATTTGCATAACCTGCAAAATCAGAATGTACGCGCATGTGAGATTGGCCATGTTTGTCTGCTTTAAGTATATATACTAACGTCACATCCTTTTGTGTTCATTTTTTGTTAATACGTTTTTAAATTTATTTCTTTTACTTTACATATTGTTGCAGTTGGGGTCTCCATTGCTGTGAAGAGACGCCATGACCACAACAACAATTATAAAGGAAAACATTTAATTTGACTGTGCCTTACAGTTTCGGGGGTTTAGTCCACTATCATCATGGTGGGAAGCACGGCAGCGTGCAGGCAGACATGGTGCTGGAGAAGGAGCTGAGAGTTCTACATCTTGATCCACAGGTGGGAGCAGACTGTGTGCCGCACTGGGTAAAACTTGAGCATTGGTGACATTAAAACCCTCCCCCCATACAATGACACACTTCCTCTAACAAGGCCACACCTACTCCAACAAACCCACATGTCCTAACAGTGTCAGGGCCAATCATTGAAACATACATCATTGAGTCTACAGGGGCCATTCCTACTCAAACCACCACATGTGTGAGTGTTTTGCCTGCATGTATGTGTGTGCACTGCAGGTGTGCCTCATGGCCGCGGAGGTCAGAAGAGGACCTCAGAAACTCTGGAAATGGAATTGAAGATTATTATGAACCATGTGAGTGTTGGGAACGAAACCCCTATCCTCTATAAAAGCAGCAAGTGCTCTTAACCACTGAGCCGCCTATCCAGCCCCTGTGGACACTTAAAAAATTAAACATATTTACCTAGTATATGTGTGTGTGCATGCATGTACATACATGTCATGGTTTGTGTGTGTGTGCGTGTGTTTGGAGGTCAGAGGACAACTTCACGGAGTCAGATCTCTTCCTTCCCATGTTACGTTTTTAGTCCTAAAAGAAAGATGGCACCAAGTGGTCACGTCACAGCTCCTCTCTCACATCTCATGGTGTTGCAAGGTTCCAAATTCAATAACCCCCAACAACAGCATCTAACTGGACAAACTTCCCTGGTTAGCCCAATGAATGTGGGCCCTTCCCCATTTGTCTATGTTTAATAAAATCTTCTCGCCACCCCTACCCTTTGCATAATTAGCACAGATGATGATGAGAGGGAACATATGTAAATAATTGCCAATGAACCATTAGGATGAACATAGCCAATCAGCAATCTGAGGCTACTACAGCACCCTTACAATTAACACTGACTGAGCACTGGCGGTGTGGGGGAGGGGTGTTGTCACATTGTCTATTCTCCCAGCTCTTTCACTCCCCATCAACAGTAGCCAAAACTTACTTTGGACATTAAAATAAAGTCTTTGACACCTAGCAACTACATACTACATGGAAAACAGTACAGAAAGTTCTGATAGGAGTCTCACTTCGCAGTTTACAATCTAGTGAGAAAGAAATCGCCACATGCCTTCTTTATAAGAAGGAAGGAGGAGTGAGGACCTGATTCATGGATAATGATTCAGATGCTGAAACCCTATGTGAGAGGCTAGCGTGGGGGCACTTGGGAATGGAAGCAGAAGGATCAAGAATTTAAGGTCATTATTTCAAGTTCAAGGCCAGCTTGAGGTATGGGAGACTATCCAAAAAAAAAAAAAAAAAAAAAGAAAAGAAAAGAGAAAAAGAAAAAGAAAAAAGAGAAATGCAAACAGCAGCAGTCATTTTCAGTGCAGTGAATCTCTTCCAATTCTCTCCCAGGACCTGATCGGCACAAATCTATGACCCTGTACGCCAGTGAGAAGTCTCAATCAGCATTATAATTTTTTTTTCTGCTTTAGGTTTTAAAGCAAGCAAAGATTGCTCTGTCACAGCAGCTGTGTTGACAAAAAGGTGCCACTGTGGTTACCAAGACAAACACCCGTGGGAACCCAGAGCTTGAGAAAGACAGGCCATGCTTAGACCTAAAATGATATGAGAACCTCGTGGCATGATGGCAGCAGATTAGCAACTCATAGCAACCCCTTTCCAGACTCTACCTCACTCCGTAGTCACACTGATCCCATAAAACCCTCCAGATAAGCGCCTTGGTTTCATAGCTTTTCATCACCGTGACACCGCACCTCAGATAAACCATTAATAACAGAGGGAAGGTTTGTTTCGGGTCACAGTTTCAAATGTTTCTACCCAAGCTTCGGGCAGACAAGTGGTACAAGTGCTTTGCTAGACTACATGGCGCCTGCGGTTGGATCTGCAGCATCCATTCTCTCTCTTTCTCTCTCTCTCTCTCTCTCCTTCCCTTTCTCTCTTTTTCTCTCCCTCTCTCCCTTCTCCCGCTCTTTCCCTCTCTCTCTCTCTCTGTCCTCTCTGCTATCTCCTTGCAGATGGTTTCAGTCTACAGCCACATGCCCATCCAGGCAGGAACTCCTGCTGAAGACATCTTCACCTCAGGGTCTCCAGAAAGCATAGCCCACATCCAACGTCCCCTTCAAGGTCCTGCCTAATGACCTAACTTCCTTCCGCTGCATCCCTCCTTTGAAAGCTTCAGCAGCTCCCAAGGGTGTCATGGACTTCTGACCAAGCCTTTAATATGTGGTACCTATGGGAAGAATCTAGATCCAAGCTTTAACAGACCTAAGAACTAATCTATGCTGAGCGGAGCCGCCTCCCTCGATGCACAGTGGTGAGACATTACAATACAACCGTATGGCAATTATTGTTCGGAATAAAATCAGCAGCAATTGTTTCATACCCTTAAAGGGTGGCCCCGTTCAAATTCTTAAGCACCCTTTACAACTGCTTTTTCATACTCCAGCATACCCGCTCACATCCCCTAGTATCTTTTAACTTCCTCCCCATGCAGAATTGTCCCCTAAGCTTTCCCAAGGCCACTGACTCTTGTTTTTTTCTTAAGAGTTTTTTTTTTTTTTTATTTACGTGCGTGCGCGCGTGCCTATGGATGTGTGTGTGAGAGAGAAAGATGTGCCTGCAAGAACCAGCAGGCATTGGACCCTCTGGAACTGGAGTTACAGGTGCTGGGAACTGGGGACTCCAGTGCTGTGAAAGCAGTAAGCAAGCTTAACTGCTGAGAGTCCAGCCCCCACTGACTCATTCTGAAATACTTCCTTTGTGCTGTTGATTGGACTTGGGCCTCCTTCACATCAGCCTTTATTCCTTGAGGAGGAATCAAACAGTGTAAATCTGATCAAAGACAGAGGGGGAAAGAGAATCACTTGTTTCTTTTGTGCTTTGTTAAATATTTGTTTTTGTTTGTTTGTTGGTGGGCAGGAGACTTTGGTTCTGTAAACCAAGCTCATGTACCATTTCTTTTATTGTTTGATTGTTTGTTTTTTCGAGACAGGGTTTCTCTGTGTAACCTAGGCTGTCCTGGATTCTCTTCGTAGATCAGGCTGGCCTCGAACTCACAGAGATCCCCCTGCCTCTGCCTCCCTGAGCACTGGGATTATAGCATGTTCCACCAATGGGGAAAAAAACAAAACCTGTTTAGCTTAGGATAATAAAACATAAAGATATTTTTTAAGACATTGAACAGCACCTTTCAGGCTTATGGATTTAACATAGTTACATTCTATACAGGTGCTACATAAGGATTTTTTGAGGGGGGTGGGAGACAAGGTTTTACTCTGTAGCCTTGGCTGTCCAGCAAATCACTATGTAGAACAGTCTGGCCTTGAACTCAGAGACCCAGAGATCCCACCTCCTCTGCCTCCCTCCTGATGCTGAGATTAAAGGTTTGCACCAACACACATGGCAAAAGGATTGTTTTTATAAGTTGAAGAAAAAACAGTCTTGGGAGAGGGAAAGAAGGTTGCACTTCCAAGATTGTTATTCTGTCTTTACAGCCTAGCTTCCACTTATCACCTTGGCTAAGAAAGAGGTAGCAGCCCATGGTTTTCCTACCAGCTTCTAATGTGTGCAGAACCAGACTGATTCCACTGACACAGCAAGGGAATTCCACCGGTTTGCCCTCCCACCAGGACCATCCTCAGGTGGTGGCTAGGATGCCCCAGCTTACATCCACAGAGACTTTAAGCTGTCGGGAAACATGAAGACATAAAAGAAGGAAAATGCTCACAAGTATCACAGAATTGTGAGATGTACTTAGTTCTACTGGTCTAACGTGCTAAGGCTTCCCCAAAAACTGATCAAATTCTTAAACAAACAAACAAACAAAAAAATCATGTGTATCCCAGACCCCACGTAAGTGGTCATCACAGCAAAACAGGTTCAAGATGTATTTTGGAAAGACATGTTTCAGCTCAAGAAACAAATAAATGAACATTTCCTTAGCACTTTTGACTTCTGAGCACATACACACATACACACACACACACACACACACAGAGAGAGAGAGAGAGAGAGAATCTCTACAAAGACAGCGGCTGGATCACACAGCAACACTTACTGCTTAATTAAAACACAATCCTGCCTCTGGCCTTTACCCTGACCTCCCAAAAGTCTAACTTCTAAAGGTCACTGCAAGACTTTCAATCATGCAGGCTTCGTGTGTAAGTGCGGAGAGAGGTAACATGAGATGACTACGTTAGAGTCACAGCAATTCCTCGAGCAGAGTTTATGTGTTTTAAACATTTTTACGTATTCATCGCATGTGTGGGGCTGCACCCATGCAGATGAGCACAACTGCAGGAGTCAACCCCTTTCCAGTTCTCTCATCCTGAGAACGACTGAGCCTGCTGGGTCATCAGACGTTAGTCAGCCTCTTAAGCAGAAGCTGGAAGATGAGGATCTCCTAGCCCTCTCCCCTGAGAAAGTAAAGTAGAACGGCTGGGGCCTAAAGCATGTGTTTGCTCAGTATTAAACTCCAAACTCGTACAAAGTCAGCAATCACAACTTTCACAGGAGAGGGGCCAGCGAGATGGCTCAGTGGGTAGAACTGGCTGCCAGCAAGCCTGAGGACCTGAGTCCAATCCTCGGAAGCTACCATGATGTTAAAAGAGAACCAAATCCTACAGGCTGCTTCATACCTTTCTGTGTGAACAGTAGCATGTCAGAATATACAAGCACACAAAAGTACACACACACAATAAATACATGAACAAACAAATGAAATATAAAATGTTTAAAGACTATTTACAGGAGAAAACAGCAAGATAGGAATGAAGAAATTGTGCTGTTAGTCTTTTTCTTTTTTCATTTTTTTTCTTTTTTTCAAGTCACAGTTTCTCTGTGTAGCCCTGGCTGTCCTGGACTAGCTTTGTAATCCAAGCTGGCCTCAAACTCACAGCGATCCAATTGCCTCTGCCTCCCAAGGGCTGTGATCACAGGCGTGTGCCACCACACCCTGCACACACTGTTAATCTTAACTCTTCAGCCACAGTGAGGTCATGGATTCTAGGGGTGAGGTTGAAAAGTTTTATATCCAGTCAGGCAACTGAACTGAGTGGACCTCAATGCCAATAGGCTCTCTTGTTTTGGTTTTTCTTGCACAGAAATTGTTGGAGTAAACAGCCACTATATGACAGGATTTAAGGCCCACTCCATTAAATGGAACCCAGGCCTAACATTGCTTTGGTGGCCAAGAACCTACACATGGACTTAAGGGAAAACCAAATGCTATTGCTAAAGGAGCATATCAGATATCCTGCATATCGGATATCCACATTACGACTCATAACAGTAGCAAAATCACACTTATGAAGTAGCAACAAAATAATTTTATGGTTGAGGGTCACCACAATGTGAGGAACTGTTTTAAAGGGCTGCAGCATTAGGAAGGTTGAGAACCACTGTGCTAATGACCTGTAATGACATTCTGCTATACGCATAGAACTGTGCCTAGCTCAGCCAGCATCATAGAAGCATCCTTCTGCAGCAGATGGGAACAAATACAGAGACCCACAACTGGAAAACATACAGGAGTGCAAAATCTTGGAATGCTCTGTCTTAAATGAGATGTCTTCATCAAACCCCTCCCTCAGGGCTCAGGGAAGTATGGGGAAGAGGAGTTGGAAAGATGGTAAGAGCCAATGGTCATGGAAGACACTAAGGAAACGATGCCTTCCAGACACAGCAGGACTGGTGCATACATGATCTCAAGGAGATTGTGGCAGCATGGACAGGGCAGGAACAAGTTCAAGTCAGATGGACCCGGCACTGACAGGTGGTGGACACCATCCCTGTCCCTAACCGTGATTGTTAGGGATTAATGTCCGGTTGGGAACTGCTCAGAAAAGCAAAATCAGTTTCTCCAAGGGAGCCTCCCTGGGCATACAAACAGTATTTAAAGGAGGCCCAATGGCTAGCAGTAGATGGACAACACAGAATAGACCCAGTGGCACTTTGGGAGATGTTTTGTTTAATAATGCTTTGTTTCTGCATTTTTTGCATTACTTGTTTTGTTTGTTTGTTTGTGGTTTTGTTTGTTTTGTGGTGGTGTTTTTTTGTTGTTGTCTGTTTGTTTTAAATAATGAGCAGGTGTCTCTGTAGTAGGATGAAACATCCTTCAGGTATATGCCCAAGAGTGGTATAGCTGGATCTTGAGGTAGATCTATTCCCAAGTCCCAGAAGCAGATTTTTCAGAAGGAATGAAGAAACCCCAGAGTACATCAGGAGGAATTACCAGGTGTGGGGTGCAAGTGCCAGTGGGGTTTGAACTCTAGAATTTTTTCATTCTGTTTTTAAAATCAAGTGTTTTTTTTTCTTTCTCTTCTAGTTAAAGCTGTATAGGTCTTTCGTGATCTCTCCTTAACCCCACTTATTCCTCAAATCTTGTTTTTGTTTATATGTATGTAATCCTGAAGAGTGTAAGCTTTCTCGGGCATACATTACACGCATGTGAGTGAAAGCAAAAGACACTACAGCGTACCCAGGTTTCACGGGTCTGATAAAACTGTGCACTATCATTAACTTTCCCAGTCACTCTCTCTGGTAAAGCTACATGCTCCCTAAATCTACTGTGCATTTGAGTTGCCTGGTGGGTATTACCTGCAGCAGATCCAAGCTCAATACACTGGATCAAATCTACTGTTGATGTCCACCCTGCTGACCCCTGGATCCATACTCAGAGCAGGAAGACCATGACATCCAACACCCTGCACTGGAACCAAACTGGAGGCATGCTGTCTTTGAAAGTCCAGGCTGCCATCACTAAAACATCTGCTTCGTTCACTATCAAACCAAAAGACAAAACAAAACTGTGAGAATGGGCCAAAGTGTGGGTACAATTATAACAAAGTACTCTATTCATTTATGCCTAAAAAGAGTTTGTGGAATGAATTAAATGCTAGAATTGCTCACAGTATTCAAAATCTAGTTCATGAACAAGTGATGTCCTGTTATTTAAATTCCTACTTGAAAGCTAAGACCCTTTTTAATAATTTGTTTATGTGTGTGTGTGTGTGTGTGTGTGTGTGTCTGTGTACAGAGCCCTACAA
>NW_026591646.1:0-33948 GCF_907164565.1 Psammomys obesus | reverse complement strand
CCACGTGAAACCCAGTGGTCCTAAAGCAGTAGACCAACAAAAAAAAAACCACTTCAGATTTGGACAGACGGTTTGTCTCTACGTGTGCGCATGGACTCTCTTACACATGGAGAGTGTCCACACATGCTGTCACTGGAATATTCACGTGAGGACGGCCAGTCTGAGCAAAGGTGCCTGGGGACAGCATCGTGGATTCAAATGGCTTTAATAACCCTCCCTCAGAGGACCTGGAAACCCGTGAGCGAGCCCACATGTAAGCGTCAGCTATCTTAATCTTATCTATAAGCATGGAATCTGGTCAGCAGGTCCAGATATGGACAGAAGATGTTTGAAAAACCAATCGCACCAACAGTGGACAAACATTACTGTAATTTTAGAGATGGGTGTCTTGCTTTGATTATCCTCAAACTTACAATGGTAGCCAAAGCTAGCCTTGAGCTCCTGATAATCCTGCCTTCAGCTCCCAGGGGCTGGGATTACAGGAGTGCGTCACCATTCCTGGCAGCTGATTAGAAAATTTGTTAATTCTTAGAAAGCGCCCAGATGTATATTGTCACTCAGGAAGCACCTGACAAGTGAGTTATGAGTGGATAATCATCTCTGACTTTCTTGAGAAATAAGTCTGAGGCTGGACAGAGCTCAAAGGGTTGCATGCTCTCCCACACTCACTAGAGCAGACATGAGGCTTCAGGGATGAAACTGCACTTAAGAGGCAGAGGTAAGAGGAGAAGTACAAGGTCGTTGTTAGCTACACAGCACGGCCAAGCGCACCTGGGATACAGGAGACCTTGTCTTTTTAAAAACAAATGTTATTAAAATAATACTTCCCCATTTATAGTATTTATGTAATTATATGAAAAGGAATGTGTGTGTTAGTAATGCTCACTTTTGCTTCCCCCACAAACACTACCCTCTTTCTCACAGCGCGGGCACACCATGTCATGGGTTGGCACTGCTCCTGAAGAACCAGACACTCCTGTGTCTACAGTGGGGTGTATCCTTCATTCTGCTTTTCCTTGACAGAGCACAAGAGCTTGCCTTTACCCGGAGAAGTGAGTGTCCTGAATCTAAATGCCATGATGGACCTTGTGCACTGGAAACAGAGCTTTGGGCTCCCTTCCTCTGAGCGTCTTCAGCTGCCACACCACCCACTCAAACAGATTTCCTTAGTCACCTCTATGCTTAATGTGACTGCTGGCTTGATTTCAGAACCCTGCTCTCAAAAGCAAGCAATTAGAATACAAAAAAGCGCCCTTTGAGAGGCAGTTTCATGAGCCACTGGGTTTCTTTTTTTTTTTTGTTAATAATAGTGTCCTTGGTGCCAGCTTTCACATCGGTTAATACTTAAGCTACTCCAGATTTGAAAATGACAGGGAACATGCATGCTTCACAATCACAAGGGATTACAGCAATTAACTCCAGTTCTGTTCTGGGGCCACTGCACACCACAGTATTGACAGCACTCGATACTCTGTGACATGCCACGTAGAATACTTAACAGCTGAGGGCTGCTGAGTGGGACATGGCTGGTGCACTCGGACTTTGTTCCTTAGTGATGTATTCGGTAGGATCAGCTGTTCGTTTTAAACCAAGCACCCCCATTCTCTGATGACATTTTAGACCCTAAATGTCTATTTTTCCCCCTGCCTTATCTTAAGTTTGAAGCCTCCTGCATGCACTTCATGGTGACACTTGCTGTCCACCGTGCTGCTTGCTCTAAGGCTGGCTGGCAGCTGTGTGGGAGATGGTCTTAAACAAGTCACTTGAAGCCCCTTAACAAAGCGTCTGAAAATTTTATTACAACTCCAAAGCTGCAAACCCAAAGAATCCCAGTCATCCTGCCCAGGGAGCACAGAAAGCGGTGACAGAGATGAGGCGGTGGGGGTGAGGGTCACATTCACAAACACCTACTACAACCCTTTAACCTCAGAACCTCCAAGGTAGACTTCATTAAAGAGCATCACACACCCAAGAGAAGCAAACCTGCCCGCTGTGCACAGGCGTGAGGTGTTCTTTTTAAAGGAATGATACTCTAACTTGGCTTTCATTATTTTATTTTTCAAAAAGGGTTATTTTTCTACAGTATATTCTGACTACGGCTTTTCTTCCCTCACATCATCCCAGATCGCCCCCACCTCTCACCATGCCAACCTCATGCCTTCTTTAAAAAAACAAACACATGGTTAAAACAAACAAGAATGAAACGACAAATTCACAACAACAAAAGATAAATGAAGAAAGGACACAAGGAATATAGACATACACAGAAACACACACATACACGCCCCCCTTTCATTTCTGATGTTATTAATTTGGATCTTCTCCCTGTGTCTTTTATTTAATTTGGCTAAGGGTTTACTAATATTAGAAATTTTTTTCAAAGAACCAACTGCTTGTTTTATTGATTCTTTGTATCTGTTTCTATTTTATTGATTCCAGGCATGAATACAATTATTCTTGCCATCTACTGATTTTGGGTACTATTTCTTCATTTTGTTCTCCATCTTTCAGGTGTGCTATTAAATTGCTAATATGAGATCTCTCCAATTATTTTATGTAGGCACTTAGAAGTATAAACTTGCATCTTAGAATTGCCTTCATTGTGTCCCATATCTTTTGGTATGTTATGTTTTCATTTTCATTATATTCTAAAAAGTTGTAAATTTTCTTATTAATTTTATGCCTTGATGAATTTTTTTTTTAATTCAGTAGTGAGTTGTTCAGTTTCCATGCTGTTCTAGTTCGCATACTTTCTGTTGTTTCTGCTTTTGTTGCTATCCAGTTTTAATCCATGGTGGTCAGATAAAATGCAAGGAGTTATTTCTGTTTTCATGGATCTTTTGAGACTTGCTTCATGTCCAATTATGTGGTCAGTTTTGGGGAAAGTTCCATGAGGTTCTGGAAAGTATATTCTTTTTTGTTTGAGTGAAACGTTCTATAAATATCTACTAGGTCTATTTGACTTATGGTGTCATTTTGCTGTAGTGCTTCTCTGTTTAGTTTTTGTCTGGATGACTTTTCTGGTGGTGAGAGTGGGGTATTGAAGTCTCCCACTATCATTGTATGAGGGCCAATAAGTGATTTTAGCTGTAATGGTGTCTGTTTATTTTATGAACTTGAGCACCCTTACATCTGACATATAAAAATGTTCAGTAGTGTGATGGCCTCTTGGTAGATTTTTTTTTGTTTATGAGTATGTAGTGTCCTTGTTATCCCTTATGATAAGTCTCGGTTTGAAGTCTATTTTGTCAGCTAATAATACGGCTATATCTGCTTGCTTCTTTGGTCTATTCACTTGAAATATCCCCTTTCATCATTTTACCCTGAAATAATATCTATTCTTGCAGGTAAGATGTGTTTCTTGGATGCTACAGGATGGATTCTGTTTTTGCATCCATTCTGTTAGCCACTGGCTTTTTATTGGGGAACTGAGATCATTGTTGTTAAGAAATATCAATGAGCATTGTTTGTTGATTCCTGTTATTTTGTTGTTGTTGTTGTTGTGACGGTGATGATAGTGGTGTGTGTGTGTGTGTGTGTGTATGTGTGTGTGTTTCCCCTCTTTTGATTTGCTGGTCTAGAATTATGTCTTGTCTTTTTTTCTTTCTTTTCTTTTTTTTTTTAATGTGGTTAAACTCTTTAATCTGGAGTTTTTCTTCCAGTGCCTTCTTAGTAGTGAACTTATAGATAGATATTGCTTAAATTTGGTTAAATTATGTTTCACTTACTAGATCTTAGGAAATTGTAATTGTTGTGGGTTCCTTGTTTGGGGTGTTTCTAGAGAGGAATAGAGATGCATTAGGAGAAAAAGCTGAACGGGTCTTCAGGAAAGACCTAAATGGATCTTGTTCACATCTAGAGTTCCCTGGGAGCTAGAGGTGTGGTAGAAGAAGGGGATCCTGCATGAAGGCTGCAGGAAGGTCATGAATTATCTTAGAGGCAAGGACTAGGGAACCATGCCTCTGAACCAGGAGTCGGACTCTACAGTGAATGAAGTTGGGTGGAGAAGAAACACCTACAAGAAGCTTTTTATTGGGCCGAGAGTGAGAAGCCAGAAGTCATAATGGAGGACGAGAAGGATAACACCATTCATTGCCTACCTGAGTCCCGGACAGCTGTGGTCACTGGGTATCCTGGGTAGAGAATGTCTCTACATGGAAGTGGCTGACGTGACAGGCTCTAAATTGTTTTAGGGACTAGGTAAAATAAACCTATCCTGCACAGACTAGCAAGTATTCATGAGAAGAATAGTCATGTTAAGAACATCACTGGAAACTGAGATACTTTGATACATATTGTTGTTAATTCTTGGATCCTCAATAAGAGAGATATATACATTTTTCTTTCATGAATAAATAGTCTGGATTCAGAAAATTATATACAACAGCAACATGGTAAGTGAGAGAGAGCTGGAGATGCAGAAATTTGTAACATGCTTGCCTAACCATTCACAAAGTCTTGGGTTCAACCCCTAGCTCTGATTCACTGGGAGTAGTGGAATGGTTTTAAAAGTCACATTACAGAAGGGGGGGGGGCAGCAAGTCCAAGGCCATCCCCCGATCCATAGTGAGTTCAAGGACAATCTGGAGGAGACATGAGACCCTATTTGAAAACCTAAACAGAATCCAAAAGGTACATGGCAGACGAGGAGCTCCAATAGATTTCTGACTATGTAACTCATGTGCCTCCCAGGTTAACCAAAGACTGTCAGGTGAGACGTAGTGCCGCCCAAGGTGGACTATGTCAGCAGCTCCATATCCAGGAGCCAGGGACTGCCTCTACCCTATCTTATCATTACAGACTGCAGTGATGGCTACAGAGGTGTACACGCACATGAAAACATCAGTTAATACAAGATCCTGTTGGCAAAATACAGCCAGTGTAGCTGTATACATGATGCAAGCAGACCCAGAGAAACCCCAAGGAGAAAATTGTTTGGGGACATAAAAGCAGAATCAGAGAAGGGTTCACAAAAAAGAAAGGAGTTATCCTGCCTGTGAAGGTCTCCAGCGCCAGATATAACCCAAGCTCCCTCACAACAAGGGCATAAACATGGCAGCAACCAGGGGGGACCTTCAGGGAGCCTTGCAGCAGGGATAAATGAAGGGAAAGCCTGAAGGCAGAGGAGAGGCCTCTGTACAAGACTAGCCTGGACTGAAATGATGGAGATAATGGAGAGACGTGAGTCAAATGGTCTCAGGAACACATAGCAGACCGATTAGATTCCATGATTCAGACAGAGATCAGAGAACTAAAGATTGCTTGGAGTTTTATAGCCTAGAAGAATTCCATTAAAATAAATGAAATATCCTCAGCTAAGGTTAGCACCACAGGGGTTCAGGATGACTTACAGTCAGATGTCTTACAATAAGGTACGAATCTCAGATGCATACATCAAGTTCTCACTAGGTCCATCCCAGGTAGTCCTCAACCCTACGTCACACTGTCCAGAGAGGTGTCAGCAAGCCATGGCCCCATTCAGTGAATGGACTACTACATAGTAACTGAGTAACAAAGATGTGAAGATTAGAGTCAAGATATTTCTGGTGGGTAATCCAAAACTGTTTCTGTTTAGAATGAAAAATGGGACCAAAATATTACCAAGTTGAAACAAATTTGTCTTGACTTTCGATTTTTGTTTTGTTTTGTTTTTGTTTTGGGAACGAGCAACAGGGATGGAACATGAAGATTGTGAGTGTGTGGGGAGGGAAGTGAGGAGGACTAGCATGAGTGTTGGGAAAGGGGAAAATATGATCAAAATGTAGTGTATGGAAATTTAACTAGGAAGGCAAAGAAATGGCATGTGTGCAAGGATATGAGCAACTGTCTATTATCCATGGAGAAAACCTGAGACAGAAAATCAGGCCAGAATGCATAACAATCCTTAGTTATGGTCTGCAAACCCCTCCTGCCTCCGTCCATTTCTACAAAGCGCTCGCTGCTCAATGTCACAAACCCTCACCTTTGGTTAAACCCTACTCAATACAAATGTAAACTCCTCTCAACCAACATACATGCTGACACTTCGAATCTGAGACACTTAAAGTAAATATCCCGAGTGTTATGTCTTAAGCCAAATCTATACCTCATATTGTCTGACCCAGCAGACCAATCTATGAACTGGAGGCTCAAAGCTATTTCTTCTGCTCTAATTGTAAAATAGCCAGAAAGTAATCAGGATTCATCACCTCAGATCTGACAAGAGCAGACATTAATGAGACGGACAGTCTTAGCCCCTCATCAGCCTCGGTCCCTTATCTATCTAGACTGTGCTGTAACGCACGTTTGCCAAATCTGTCAATCAAGTTGGTACATGCTTGCATGGCACTATTCAATGATGGCGCACAACCTGAGTGTCTCCGATGCAAGCTTCATCAGCCTTCTAGTGACCGTGTTACAAATGTGCATCAAATACCTTCACAGTCAACACTACAACTCTGGCTTCTCCATCACAAACCCTTCGCAACTACATTACTTTGCCAACTAAGCCAATGTTTTCCCACCATTAGCATGGAGACTTTGGAACAAGCTCCTCTGAGTACCTCACAGTCACAATGGGTAGGACAAGAAATGAACAGGATATGGCTAAAGTGATGTGTTTGAGTCTCAAAGTTGACAAACGTAGGATGTCATAGCTTTGTGTACTTGACACAAACCTGGACCTGCATTGGAAAAGAGAATGTCTCTTTAGGCATTGCCTTTGTCCGGTTGGTGTGTGGGCATATGTGTAAGGTATTTTCTTGATGGTGACTGATGTGGGAGAGCCCAGTCCACTCTGAGTGGTGCCATCACTTGGCGGGTGGGCCTTAGCTCTATATGAGGGATAAACAAACAATGCATGGAAAGCCAGCCAGGAAGCAGTTTTCCTCTATTATCTCTGCTTCAGTTCCTGCCTCCAGGTTTCCGTCCTGAGTCCCTGTCCTGACGTCTCATGGATGGCCAGTAAGCCAAATAAAGCCTTTCCTCCCTCAAAAAAAAAAAAGGCCAGAACATTTCAAAGCTTTGGTGGTAACTTGCTGTAAAACCTAAACATGCAGTATTCTACTTTGCCAAAGCAGGTTCGGATCCTGAGGCTGAAAATAGCAGCTTGTCCATCACAAATGTGAGAGCAGCACTTCAGCACACATCTGACTCGAAACTGAGCCCATTTAGTCAAAACGGTCAAAGTGGTTTCGTTTACTGACAGCACACAGAAGGGACCCCAGTTACCCGTGTGTGATGGATTTAGGTTGGTTTTTTTGGTGGGGAGATCATGCTGAGCGTGAGGCCGTTATGACAGTTCTCTGCTGGTTCTGCTATTTGTTTTCTCACCTCAGGAAGTAGGGAGTGGTGGGGCATGGCATGATCACCGCTTTTACTTCTGAGAACCAGCAGAGCTCAGAATTTAATGAAGTGTGCCGCTGAGGGAGAAACTATTAGTATAGTCACCGGGCTGAGTCATCCTGACGAGGGCTTTTATTTTCAATTTTCTATGGAACTTTAAATTGGGAGGGGTGTCACAATTACACTCTAAAACTCACTCAACGCTGTTATCATCAGAGATCCCATGCTGAAATCTAGAGTAACGGTTCCTCGCTTTGGTGATGGCAGTGGTGGAGAGAAGACTGTTTTAAATTCCGTAAAGAATTTAGTCTTCCTCTGTGAAACATTCAAGCAGCTAAGCCACGTGTGTGCACACGGCATGATGAATCCAGGGCAGCCACATGGCTCAGCAGGTAAAAGCGTCTGCCGCCAAGGCTTACAACCTGAGTTCGAACAACGAGACAAATGTGGTGGAAGGACATGCCATTAGTTGTCTTCTGACCTGCACGCACATGCGTGCTCACGTACACCCACACTTTTTAAAGAGGAGGGCTAGGGTAATGGCTGCGAGGGCAGGAGGGGAGGTTGGTATAGAATTTGCTGTGCACGCATGAAGACCTGAGTTTTGATCTCTAGAATGCAAGTGACATGTCAATGTATCTGGCAGCCCTCCTCCAGGTCTAGCCTCAGAAGGCAGTGTCCCACAGCAAGCTGGCGGTGATGGCTATTCTTGCTTGTCAGCTTGACTACATCGGGAATTAACCATAACCCAAGCTGCTGGGCACAGCTGTCAGGGGTTCCTTGCTTGGATCATCCGAGTGCATATATGTGTGTGTGCAACCACACATATGTGTCCACTCACATACAAACATGCATACACACTCATGGACCCACACACACATGGAAAACAAAAAGGAAAGTCAGTTTCCGGGACTCACTTTTCTCCTGGACGTAAAGATAGCCCTCCATGGTCCACTGGCTGGGAGGCCTGTAATCCTGGTTGGCCGATTTCATCCTCTGCATCAGTCTCTCTACCTCTTGCCGAGTACTTTCAAAGTTATTCCTTGTCTTAGGTGGAGAGAAACAACAAACTCACTTTGCATTTCCCGACAGCTTTGAGCAACTTTCAAAACCACCCAACATATTGGAGTAAGCTTGACCCTTTTGGTTCTTTTCAGCATAGCAGGTCTCTGATGGGCTGATCTGTGTGTCCGCTTTGAGTCACTTTCTGGAAACATCCCTGGATGGCCTTGTGCATTCTTCCCTGATTCTCCTGTGAACAAGACTTTCTACCTCCATACGTTGTGGTGAGTCCCAAGTAGGGGAACTACAGCAATTGAAATTATTGAACATCTGCTACCCTCGAATTAGCAGATATTAAAGGTAGACAGATAAGAACTTAATCTCTTTGGAGGAAGAAGAAACGGTGTTTTCAATACATGTGACAATGAACGAGTTTAAAATAAAATTCTTATCCCTAACGCTTTTGTTTGTATTTTTTATTATTTTTTATAATTAAATAAAATGACCTTCCTGTAAGGAGCTCACAAGTAAAAGCATCACATAGGTAGATTAAGGTGACTACTGCAAAATCTCAGCTCGACTCTCTTCACAGTCTATGGCTGTCCTGGACGTGCTTTGTAGACCAGGCTGTCCTCAAGCTTGCAGAGATCCACCTGCCTCTGCCTCCTGAGTTCTGGGACTAAAGGTGTGCACCAGCGTGCCCGGCTCTGAGAAGCTTTTCTGAGGTTGGTCACATGGTTTGGTTTTTAACAAGTTGTTAGAAGACTGGTGTATGCTGGGAGCCAAAGCCAGCAAGTGCAAAGTTGCCAACAGTGGCAACAAGGTTATGGGTGAGAGATTTATGTTCCAGGAACTTATGAGACATCTGTTCGTCAGGCTAGAGCATCTTGAGAGATCTTAGCTGACATTCTTGTATCTTAGCAAACATTCTTGTGGTATTTTGCGTCATAAACCACCCTGCTATCTTTTGTATCATAAACTACTTTGCTGACGCATTTTCCCTTCCTGCCTTCTCCCTATAAAGTTGTGTGAAAATTTTCAAATAAACAAGACCTTGATTAGACGAACTGTCTTGGTCTTCATTCTTCGTGTCTCTTGTCCTACCCCATTCATTTCACCCCTCCTTAGGAACCCGTTGAACCTCCGCTGGTCGGGGCAGGTGTAAAACTTATTCACATGAAACCCAAGTTCTTTCCTCTTTTGAGAATAATAATTTATACACTTGATAATAAGTTTGCTTAAGCTGTAGGAAAAAATAAATGTTTTCTCCGAAAGAATGTGTTTTACATATACTTCATCCTAACAAAGTGTGTCTAAAAGCAAAACCCACAGCTTGCCTTCAAGACCTCTCTATGGTCCACAGCCAGAGAAGTGAACCTCAAGATAGATCAGGGTCTTTTCTGGGGACCATCTCACTTTCAAACATAAGCATTGATTTTTTTTTCCAAGTGCTTCCTTTCTCCTGTTACAGCTGCGGCAATTGTAGCTAATACAGAAGCAACTGGTAAAAACTCTCTGGCGTCTGCAATTTTCCTTTTGAACTTTTTACTGAAATCAGACACCTGTCTTCCACATTGGGGAAAAAAAAAAAAAAAACAATGCAAAAGAGTTAGAGGTAAAATTGTTCCTGCTAGGGAAACTTCATTAAGTTAACGCTGAAAACCAAACATGATTAGAAAAATCAAGTTGCATAGCTCTTCACGGAGCTCTGTAGTGTGCTCTCTAGACTCCATGAGGACAAGACCTGGATGAGCAGAGAAGCATACACCTTTTATGGAAGATTAAGTGAAGGTTATTTTGGCTAGAGTGTCATGCACTTGGGATTTCAGTGACTGAAGACTCAACACCAGCACTTTGTTCTTCCGTGGGTTTTGACAAGGGCAGGAATGTGCTTGCCGATGGTGGAAGTATCCATGTGTGCTGGGAGAAGTAAAAGACCTGGAGGATGCCCCAAAATAAGCGGGTAGAAATGGGCAGTGTGCAAATAACTCAGCCCTGCATGGGAAAGCAGTGCTTTTGAATGCGTCAAGAGTGCATTTAACTTATCAGCAAATAATCAACAGCAGGTATTTTACATGTGATTTCAGAGATGTGAGGCCTTAGAATGTGAAGCTTGAGGCCTTCACTTAAAAAATGGAGAAATGCTGCTTTCTCAACAAATAAGACTCACCTAAAGCCGGCCAGTCCCTCCTTAGTTCCTGGCTTTGCGGAGTAACTGACAGGCAGAAGGTACACATTGTGGGTCTCTGTGATGTTTTGGTATCTGTATACATTGTGAGGCTATTTCTACAATCAAGTTGTGTGTGCATCGCCACATGCATTTTCTATTCTTGTTTGGGCATGGTGAGGAGCATCCACAAAAACTTTCAGGTACATAACACTGCATTAACTACACTCAACAGAGGGCGGGAGAGTCCCAGACCCTATTCATCCTGTGTCACCCACTGAGCTAACAAAAATACTATTTAACTTCCAAGGATCTCCATGTTGTAAAACTTACTTCTATAAAACAGGGAGCGCACATTTTTTTTTTTTTTCTAACATAAAATCAGTTCTTCTCTGGCCTACATTCAGCTAGTCACTAGGAAACAAATCATGAAGACATCTGGAAGGAGGACTGTTCTGAGCAATTGTGGTTTGCCATATTTAGACAAGGTCTGGCTGGTCCTGACTGAGCCACTCGGAGGTTTTTGCTAAGGAATGGTGGGCAGAACAGGTGCATTCTTACATTCTGCAAGTTGAACTGCAGCTGTTGCTTATACGGTGCAAATTCCTGGGCGAGTTCATATCCCTCATGGTAAAATGTAAACAAACCCTGAAGGAAGGACAAAAGCTGCAAAGATAAAAACATACATGAAAAAAAAATCATAAAAATCTGCTTCTATATGTATGAAAAACCATTCAGTATAAAATATCAAGAAAATTATATTTAATTCTAGTTTCCCAAATCAACAACTTTTTAAATAAGATTTTTTTAAAGATTTATTTATTTATTATTTATACACTATCCTGCCTGCATGCCAGAAGAAGGCACCAGACCTCATTATAGATAGTTGTGAGCCACCATATGGTTGCTGGGAATTGAAGTCAGGACCTTTGGAAGAACAGCCAGTGCTCTTAACCTCTGAGCCATCTCTCCAGCTCCCAAATTAACAACTTTTGATCGACGCATTTGGCCACGGGAACGTGAATGAGACAGAAACAAGAGATCATTGCCTTTCCATCTCATCTGTGTGGTCAGGAACAGGTGATCTGTGAAGTATTCTGCCTTCCAAATGCATTATTTAAAAAACAACAAGAGACCAATAAGGGGATCACAGATAATTAGGAAGGGTCTCTAGCCAAAACAGAAGATGAAGGGCATTAGATTTAGAGAGGGGGCAGGATATCACAGGAAGAAAGAAGCTGGCCAAGGCCGTAGCAATTTGTTCAGCGAGCAATAAGAAAATTTACCACAAGGTGGCAGTACAGATCCCGGTACCAGCTAGAGAAGGCTTAAGAATCTAATGATCTTTTTTACCCTGAGAAAAATCTTCAGAGAAGAAAGTCCATATTCCTAGCCTTATCACAAATTTATTTGTGTTTAATGACTAAGTACTTGTACCTGTAAATAAGAAAGGTGTAGCATAAAATTAGGGGACAGGTATATTGATATAGTAAGATTATCTAGAAAAAAATTTGATTTGATATTTTATATAATTCACTGAAAGGTTATTCCACTGACTCAATCAGCCTACAGCTCTTGCTGCCATAAAATGGAAAATATTTTCAAAAGAGACTTATAGCATGTCATTTTTATTTTTCAAATTAAGAAAGAAAGGCAATTCGAAACCATTTTCACATGTGAATGGCTTCCTCCCACATCTCCTGTGTGGGGAGGCAGGGACACCCTACCAAGGGACATCTCACGTGTGCTGGGACTGCCAAGGGCTGAGAGCCAGTTCTACGAGAAAATGATGATTTCATGCTTTTCTTTCCAGCACAGATATCAGTTTCACATGGAGTTATGTTCATTTCAAGGAGTCGGACACTTTCAAAATGTTTTCTTAAGTTGTTATTGTTTTCATTTAGTTTTAATCTCCAGTTTAGAGCAAACCGGACCTTAAAACTAGATTTAAAAGCCAGGCATGCTGGTACATACCTTTGATCCCAGCACTCGAGAGGCTGAGGCAGGCAGCGGATCTCTGTGAGTTTGAGGCCAGCCTGGTCTACAAAGTCCAGGACAGTCAGTGCTTGTTACACAGAGAAAGCCTGTCTTGAAAGAAACAAAACAAACAAACAAACACCCCTAGATTTAAACACTCTCAGTTAGGCCATGAAAGTGTAGATCTAGACTTCTTCAAAGGTTAAAAACATTAAAATACCTCTGAAATACATAACTAACTCTCAGTCCTCTGGCTAGCCATAGGACAGCATAGGAAGTCATTAAAGGAGTATGTTCTCTGTTGGCATCTGTAATTAGCCCACGATGAAACTGTCTTGCTGTGAATTAGATGACATAAAGAGCAAGTGTTATTTCAAAGCCACCAAGTTAAATTTACAGGAAACTATTTTTAAAGCACTGCAATACATCTATAAAACACCTAATACCGCCAAATCCACTTTTCTAATATTCTGACAGCTTAGCACAATGGGCTAAGTTGTACTCGGTGTCAGAAATACGATGACATCCAAATGCTGTGTGTGGATTCATGGAGTCGGGCTAGAGGCTCTGATGTACAACTCCTTCGTGTATTGAAAGATTAGGTGTCCACGGAAGTGCCAGATGCTCTCCACGGCGCCTACAACTGCCTGAGAGGCGCCCTTCCCACGCGGAAAAAGCGCTCTGGTGTTTGCCAGGTCACTCGTTTGGAAGCACTCTGACAGAGACCACAGTGAGCCAGCACTCTCTCCGAGCCCTGTTTGTCAGCTAAGCTTGAGAACTCAAGATTCCAGCCCTTCTGTGGCACAGTCGGAACCCCACCTGCCAGCCTCATTGGCGGGGCTGCAGACCCACTCAGAAGGGAGCACCCGATTTCTCTCACTTTCCACACATCCAGTAGGGAGTGCACAGTTTTCCTGAAGTACATAAAAATTACACACCAGAGGCTGGAGAGATGGCTGGGCTTTCAAGAGCACTCGTTGCTCTTGCAGAGGACCTGGATTCTTGCAACCAAATAGTAGATCCTAACCCTGCTTAAGCCCAGTTTACAGGGGTCTGACGCCCTCTCCCGGGCTTCGTGGGTATTAGGTCCATAGGTGGCGCACGCACATACATGCAAGCTGACCTCATACACGCAAAATAAAATAAATCTTAAAAAAAATAGTTAATGGCACACCAAAGGCTGACACCTTTTTTCCCTGTGCTGCATTTCTTTGGCAGCAGCTTGGCGCGTGGTTGTGCACACCTTTAATGCCAGCGCTTGGGAGGCAGGGGCCGGTGTATTTGTGAGTTCAAGGCCAAGCATGGTCTACAGAGCGAGTTCCAAACCCTGTCTCAAGGAGAAAAGTGTGCAATAATGGCCCCTAGATGGCAGCAGAAGTCAACTTTTTAAAAAAGGCGTGCGTGGGGGTGGGGGGGCCGGGCATACTCATTGTATGCTTGAGGAATTCCGGAACTTTGAGGAACTGCCCTTCCCAGACTCTCATCGCTTTTGGTCAGTGCTTTGGCCTGGGTGTTGCGTTTGTGTTTGTGTGTTGTGTGTGTGTGGGGGGGGGTTGTTTAAGATCACTGTAGAGTAAATGTTTTGTAAATGTGACCTTTACGAAAACGTCAGTGGTAATAATGACTAATTGCCATATAATTTCACTTTACATTTATTACTCTGTGTGTATGTGTATGTGTGTGGGCGAGTGTACCACGGAGCACATGTGCAGCTCAGAGAACCACTTTCAGGAAGAAATCAGCTCTCTCCTACCATGTGGGTTCTGGGCAAACTGAGGTGACCAGGCTTGGTGGTGAGTTCCTTTAACCCCAGCTTCCTTCCTTTAGCACCAGGAACATCTTCTACCATGCGTTGTTATTCTCATAGTGTTTGGAGCCCCCAAACCAAACCAGAAGTCACTAATGACATCATGTTTGTGGAGAATCATTAGAATCCAAGAAACATCCGTAATTTCCCCACATGTTATCTCTACTTAACTGACTGCCAAATGAATATGCTACATATATATTAGCTATTCACTAAAACACACACACAAACACGCACGACTCATGTGGCGTGCCGTGCCTATAGGAGGCAGAAGGAGCTGCAGCAGGAAGCCGGACAGCCCCCCCCCCCATCCTCCAGCCACACCCCAGCTCCAGACACTTCCACAACATACGGGAGCCCATGGAGGACACTCCACACCAGAATACATGTGTTCAAAAGGACATTCCAGACACCCAGACCAGACAGAAAAGAGCAAAACTAACTATTTTCAAATGCCTGCACTTCTGTACATAAAATCTTAAGGAATCCATTAAAAAAAAAAAAAAAAAAAAAAGAAACTCTAGTAGAACCAGTAAACAACTTCTGTGAGATCACTGTCTAAAAACGTAGTTTATACTGACAGACATTATAATAAACCTGAAATAAAATTAAGAAAACTCCCATCTTCAAGAACGTTAAAGGAAGAAAATACTCAAGAATTAATTAATTTAGTAAATTTTATTCAAAACGTTCTTAAAACCATGAACACGGCATAAAGAAATTGAAGAAGGGGTGCAAAGAAACGAAAAATACCTCACTTTCGCAGTTGGAGGAATCTGAAACTGTTAAGATGAAATTCTCTCCAAGCTGATAGACAGGCACAGTGAAATTCAGACCCGCAACTCGCGCCTTTCCAGAACCCGGTGATTCTAAATTCACATGGAATGGGCAACGATACTTGCTAACCAAAAAGATTTTAATGAAAACAGAGTAAGAGGCCTCACATATCTTGATTCCACTCCGGTTTAATGCCAGGCAGCATAAGTGTGGGGCGGAAAGACAGACACAGCTCAGCGACTGAGCCAGGGTTTGCAGGGGCAGCCCCTGGTTCCCAGCAGGTGGCGCTGCTGTGGGGTGTGGGTCCTGCCTGAAGAGTCAGTCCCTCCAAGGGGGGCTCAAAGTGTACCACCCACTGGGCTTCTAGTTTCATAATCTGCCCAGAGCTGAGCAGGCCCCCACGGCCATCTTGCAGAGTTGAGGCCAGCCTGGGCTACACGAAACTGTCTCACAGATAGAGAGGACTGGATAAAACCAAAATTTTTGCTCCGAATTATTTTGTAAATGTATACGATCGACTTTCAGGCTCGCATTTCGTTGATCCCGCCCGGGCTCTTCCTGTTATTAAAATAGAAACTACGTAAGACTCCAGCAATGGGAGCCTGAAGGTAGAAGGAGGACAGTACTTTTTGTCTTGAGTGGATGGCTAATGGCAAAAACACAGCAGCCAAAAAAACAATTCAGAAGGGCACACGTCACTTTGAGTGGTGCCATCACCATAAGTAACGAATATGCCAAAAAAGGCTTAGTAGGGTGTCACAATTTGGAATAAGGTAAGGGAACAAACAAAGCAAAGAAACAAACACATTTCAAATGAAGGGAAGCTTCCATTTCCCCACAGTTCAAGAACACTTATGATACCTTTTGCCTGCCCTCTGCAAACAAGTGATTTTATAATCTTGATACAGCTAACGTCACATCACAGAGAGGTGTGGCTGAGTGCTTCCAGACAGAATGAGCCATGATGAAGGCATGATGAGGCAACAGCCAAGCTCTACCTCCTTCTCCAGGAGGAACACAGATGAGAAAATATCACTCCTCAACCACTGGGCAGCACCAGAAGGGCGCGTACACGCGTATGGGAGAAATATGCAGGAAACTGTGTCTGAATTAATGGACTCTCCCATTTTGCTGTATAAGGAGCCTCAACATAGAAACGCTGGGAGGCAGGTGTTACAGTCCTCCAACCAGGGGAGAAGTAAGAAGTGTGGCCTAGGAAACGACAGTGTGTGTCACGGGAGGCTGGATCAGTGGCTAAGAGATCTCCCTGTTCTTCAGAGGACTCAGGTTTGGTTCTCAGTGCCCACAGCAGGGGGCAAACAAATTGTTAATGCCAGCTGTCAGGGATCCAATGCCCCCTTCTGGCCTCTGACACACACACAGCATACACACAGAGACACATATATAAAGCTTTTCAAAATCTTAAAAAAAGAAAAAAGGCCCATCATAGGGCTCTCTGTCAATAAGAGGGGCCCAGGAATCACAGGCCTTTGTCCTAGAATAGGGATTGTAGGCTGAGGTCTCACCCACAGGCCAAGTCCTCCCCTAAAGTCAGGGCATTTAATCACATCACCAAATGGTCAGTTAGGTAAGCTACTTTTCATCCTAAGGAATTTAGCGACTTAGCCCTTCAGCAAACAGAATTCGGAGTGAAGTTGGTTGTTCCAAGCAACAGCAAAAATGAAATCCCTGAAGCTGAGTTATGGCCCCAAAGCTCCTTAATCCTCCTAGCTCAGGGGAGCATAAGGAGTGCCTTGTTTACAGGACTGAGTCAGTGGACCCCAGAGCTGAGAACCCAGGAGGGGACCCATAGTCTTCCGGACTCTGCTCTTCCTTTCTTCCTCTCTGTCTGTGTCAGGTGGGGTCCCCCCCCCCACACACACACACAAAGATTGTGACAAATGTGTTTGAAAATGCTGTCACCCTTTCTTCACTTCAGCATCATCATCTCTCTAAAGCAGGGACAGTGTATTTCACTTTTCTTCTGAATGAGCTTCTCACAGACCATCATGGGAAGAACAGGAGGGCCCAGCTCTTCGTCTTCCTCAAGCACCAGCAAGCCTGTCTTCTCCTCTCACCAGAACTGTGCCCTGTCTATATGAGAAGACTGCCTTGATGCTAGAGCTGACCTTACCTACCTCAGATGCCTCCTGATGAAGATGCTCAAAAGAGAAATACTGTTATTACTTAGGCCATACCTTAAAACAATGCTAAGAAAACAAAATCAGCTTCTCAAGCCTTTTTATTCAGCCCTTGGATGTACTCTCAGGACTGCTCACACACCCCTCCCCCAACCACAGTTAATCCTCTCCTAAAGGCCCTCCCAGATACAACCAGAAGTGAGCTTCCTTCATGCCCTAGGCATTTCCCAGCCAAATCTACTTCACAAATCAAACTTCTTTGCCTCAGTAATGAGCACACCATTTTTCTTTCTTTCTTTTTTAGTTTTAGGTTAATAGACTATTTGTAGCATAGTTTTATGTTTTCTGGAGAAATGGGGGTTCTCCTATACCCCCTCAATCACCCATCCTGCGTTCCACACATAGTAGCCTCTACTGTTAATAACTTGTATCCCTGTGGTAGAGCTATTACAGTCAGTGAGTCAATGTGGACACAGTATTAACTGAATCCAAAACCCACTCTTTGAATTGCACATTCTATGGGTACATTTCAATCATTCACCATTACAAAATGACACAAAGAGATCTACTGACCTAAAGGTATTCATCCTTCCCCAGTTTCCTGCTTTGGACTTTCATTGATCATAATTTCAAATGAAAAACTCGCTCTAAAGCATTTTTCTTGTAGATCATTTTTGAAGCCATACATACAAAAACTATACATACGAATTCTAAAACTTACCGGTTCCACAAACTCAAACTTCTTTTTCTCTTGAACCTCCTGGATTTTAAAGACATATTCTAATGAAGCTTCGTAGAAGTTCTGATGTTCTCGGCAAATCTGTGAATCTGCCTAAAAAATGAAAACCCAGCAGCATGACACAGGGGTTACATATTGATAAGTCTATACGCAGAGGGAGTCAAGAGAGACTGAACCCCACACATCCTTATTAAATACTAAACTCTGCAGCTCCAACTCACTAGAGCTTATCATGTGTGGAGTCAAGATAAATACAGACACACAGAGATAAACATCAAAGGGTAGGATACAACAAGCTAAAACACCTTTACAAATGAAACTGAAAGCCTATAGCAAACAAATAAAGACCTGTATTAAAAATTATAGCAAAGACATGGGGGGAGGTTCTCCAAAGAGGTAGACAAATGCATATGAAAATCTACAGAGTCAGAGATGGCACTAAATTCTGAGAGAAAATGGTAGAAACTGGCATTCAACGTGAATGATTGAATTAATTCAGCCTTTAAAAGGGGACAACGAGCTCTAAAAGCGGGGAGCAAGAGAAGGTAATGGAATATGTGTGTCAGGAAACAGAAGTACAGTTTGAGGGAAGAGGGGAGCAGCAGTGGGGCAGTTGGGGTTGGAGGAGGGCAGTATGTGTGGGTGGAGCAAAGAATGATTACATGCATGTGTGAGGTCACACTGGAACCTGCTTCTTTGTGTGTTGGAAAATTAACAAGAAAGAAAAAAAGAGGAGATGGCGGAGGAAGGCTAGGAAGGGAGGAAGGGAAGCAGGAAGTGTGGGCGGAAGTCAGTGTCATGAAGAATAAGAGGTGGAAGAGCTTGCCAGAGCTGGCTGCAGAGAAAACAGGGGAAGTAAGGTCGAAAGCTCTCAGACACTGCACAGTAAATCTGGATTTTAATAGAAGTGTTTCAGAGTATTAAGGAAGAAGGCAACACACCATTAGGGAAAATCTGGCATAGACAGTATCAAAGCAGAGCCAAAGCCAAACAAAAAGCTGACCAAGGGTTTCATGGTGAATCAAGGTGCACCAACAGCAAGACTGCATCAGTGTGGGAGAGAGCCAGTGAGGGAGCTTCATTGTTTCTCTGGCTTTTGCCTTTCCTTTCAGACACACGCTTGAAGAATGACTGGTTCTAGACAAGCACATGGGCCACCTTTCTTGCTCCATTCCCCAGCAACAGCTGAGATTAAGGAAAGCCGCTGAGGAGAATGGGCTCTCTGCAGCCAAGCGTCCACTGACAGGTAACCTGGGAACAGTTCTGGAGGCATTGACTACAGTCCTGCAGTCAGGTAAAGGTGGCACAAGAATGTGCTTCCCGCCCTGGTCGTCACAGAGACAAGTGCATCACCTGGAGCCTCTCAAGATGATCACATACTTAGTACATATTTGCCAATATAACTGTACATCAGCTTCTCACGTGGGGCTAAAGTTGAGATTCCCACAGTTTAAACTAACATATGCTAAAAATTAGGTAGATTTAAGCCAAAATTTTTCTGGCTATGGAAAATCATTTAGGAACATTCTAGTCCCCAACAGGGGAAAAAAAAATGAGATTCCATCATCACCTAGGAGAGTGAATTGAGTTAGTCAGGAGAACGTGCTGGCTCTCGGGACACAAAGTCTAATTTGTGGTACGTACTGGCTTCTGCGCTATCCACAGTCCCCGAAAGACCACTTTCAAAGCACAAAGTCATTCCCCGAGAATGCGGGAGTTGGAAAGAAGAGCAACTATGGCCTCTCTGCAGCAAGCTTCGGGACATGACGTCCTGTTTCAGATGCAGCATTCTATTGAAAGATTTTCTTCTCTCTACAGGATGTCGTCATGGACGGTGTTGCCTCGCCCGTAAGAAGAAAGTAGAAACCAGAGACACTTTCAGAGTCCAGTGTGGCTTTTTCTGGTCACAGGCTGAGGAGAAGAGTGGGTCCTGCACGCCTGCCTGCTACTCACTACTAAGGAGACTGCCCTAGGCCAGTGCCGGGGATGTCCTTTAAGAGGGTTCCCATAGTAACCAGCCTGCCATAACTGAAACTATCCTGATGAGACAACTACCAGACTTCTGAAACACTGCACCAGGAGATGGGAATGTCCCAGGACTCTCGCGCGTCAGGGAAACCTGTCCCCCACACCTTGGCCAGGACTGCTGAGATGTGCATATCCTTGGCCCTGTATTTAACTTTTAATTTCTCTTCAGTACCAAAGATGGAGCTGGTGGGGGTTGTCCACCAGATCTTGGCTTCCCTCTTCCCAATGTGGCCACACTAAATTAACCTGTCTTGCCTTTTACTATCAGCTGGGCTGTTTTAATTGGCTTCTTGAGGACAAGAGACTGAATTTAGCTTCATGGGGTATAGATTGTGACGCCAAGTGTGGTAATGCCCTCATTAGCTGATAAAAATGGCAAATATATGTAAACTGTACCTAAACTGTGCCTGGAAGCAATGCAGCTTATGAAGGCTACTTCCTTCCCTTGTAGGAGTGATGTGGGCAGTTGATTGGGTGAGCGCCCTCCACTGAAATCTCTCTGGTGTCTGAAAGTTGCCTCGGAAAGATGGCATCCCAAATGTGCACTCGTAAGGATGACTGAGGAAAAGCAGCGTGCCTGTGAAAGCCTCTGCACCTGGCCTCCTCCAGACCACCCACTCCTTGTCTCTGTCATATCCCTACATGAATCACAGCCACAAACATGTGGTGTCCGTGAGCTTTGCCGCACAATCTCCATCCCGGTGGTCGTCTAGGAGAGCCCTGACATAAGAGTCTGGATCATTTCTTTAGAGGTCTGGCTGCTGTGTACGCTACCATTCCTCTCAAGGCCCACCATAGGAGACTGAGGGGTAGAACAGAAATAATATTTTTGCCAACTTTTACTTCAGATGATCTTGCATATTATTACACGATAGAAGTTCAACACAGCTGAAAGAAAGGTCACCAGAGGGGACCTTACTTAGAGACTATGACAGCCCCACCTCTTCTCAGACCTGCACCACCGCCGTAGGGCAAACTGGGACAGTTTTAAAACTAACAGTGAACACTAGTGATGATGGTGTCTGAGCAGCAGGTGTCCCCTGTTGCTTACAAGGCAGAAGGGAATAAAACAAAGAAACAGATGAGCTCCGTAAGAAAGCGACATGTTTCTGCAGATGCTTTAGGTCCTCCTTAACATCACTATGCTGTCTTGTTTGGGGGAGAAGCCTCAGGAAGTACTTGCTGAAGCACAACCCCCTCCAGGAGAAAATACCTCTGGTGGACTGGAAAAAAAGGGGGGGGAGAGTATATAGAGTTGGTGAAGATATAAGAGAAGAGCTGGATGAGAAAAAAAAACAAACAAATAAACAAACAAAACCAGAAATCACAGCTGGGTGTGGTACATGCCTGTACTCCCAGCTGGCTAAGTCTGGAGAATTGCTGTGAAATCCAAAGCTCTTGCCGCCACAGCATATTCTGCCAGGAAAGCACACAAGACCCTGCTGAGAAGAGAGACAGAGAGAGACAAAGAATCAGAGAGAATGAGAAGCAGAAGTTATGTTTTAAAGAAAGAAAAAGAGAGAAAAGCACTCCACAATTCTCATGTTTTTGCTAACAGATTCTTCTTAAACCTAAAACATCTTAATAGTTTGCATTATTCAGCATATGAGACCCGAAAAATAGTATTATAGTTTACAAGTCATCTTCTTTGATCATTTCCCTCTTATATCCTTTCCTCTTTTTTCACTGATTTGCAAATGCTTCTTATACACAAGAGTTAGAAATGCTGGTGTTATGTTGTATAAACTTTCTAATACTTCGACATTTAATTTGGTTTGATAGCTTTCAAATATCTTTATGCATTTCTGCTCTTCTGCTTACTCTTCACAATCTCTTTTGTTTTATCCTGGAAAGGAATTACTCATTCACATATCAAGCATTATTTTTTATTCCAGCCAAAGAAAAGCCTCTGGTCTTCATGGCATTGGCTCTAATTCTCTCATTACTTACTCCCATGGCCTTTTTAGATGGTGGCTTTGGACTCTGTCAATACAAACTGGCCTTTTCATGCAGTGCCAACCCCTAATTTTCTAAGAAAAAAATGAATAGGGAGGCAGTTGTGTAGATGAAAAGGCAGGGGCGCCTTTTGAGAGCATGTTAATAAGTCAGACACTGCTCTGGAAAGTAGCGGGTGACATTTAATGCCATGCCACAGAAATAAGTGCAGACTGGTGACTTCGCTCTACAACAGGTCTAGTTCCCGGAGGAACAGCCGTAAGGCTACCTGATACACTCTTTCTACTCTACACCACACACCCCTAAAGACCGACTTTAACCCAACTTCAGTCATGTTGGGCTAGGGGCAGTGCTTATTAACAGTAACCTGTGTGTGCTTGCTTATTGGAGCAAGGAATGACACAGAAAACACTGTAATCCCTTCCAATCCCCAGTTAGATACAGAGCCCCAACAAATACCCTTCTATTCTCAAGCCTACGGTACTGAGAGCCACTAGCTAGGGCAGTACTGATACTGAGCTGAGTTGTCATGGTGACTGGAAACATCCTGTAAAGAATTTGAAATTCAGGAACAGTTATTTCTTCCTGGAGAGGATGTAGGTGCCATCTCACTAATGATCACTCGTGATCATTATGTGTGGAGATGCTAAACTTTTAGGCTATGCTCTGTGGCAATCTGTGTAAGCTTTCTGCCATCTGACTATGTCCAACTACAAACATTTCTCTCCAAAGTTTATTCTAGTGCAATGGACAAGGAGAAATGTGGAGGATAATGTATTTGGAAAACACACAGAATCCTAAATAGCAGGTAGTGCCAAGTCTCTATGATGGCAGACGTGGCCAAGAACTTGAAAAGAGAGCCAATTCTGCTTAACATCAGGTGGTCTTCCAGTCACTTCAGCCACAAGCTTCCCACAAGTGCACAAGCATCTCACAAAAATATGCTTTTATTACAGTGCGCGAACAGTAAAAATCAGAGATTGAAATGAAGTCCTATGAAAATCAAGTGAAACAAACTGCCCAATATTAATCATCTTTTTAATATTATTGGTGTATTTTTAATTTTCTGTGTATGTATGTGTGCCTGCATGAATTTATGTGTACCACATGCATGCAGTGGCCACGGAGGCCAGAAAAGGGGGTCGGATCCCCTGAACTAGAGTTGCCTGTAATTGTGAGCTGCCTGATATGGGTGCCAGGAACTGAATCCAGGTCCTCAGTGAGGAGCATCTGAACTGCTGAGCCAGATCTCCAGGACCTAACCATCTTTAAACGAAGATACTGGATGTCCTCAGAGAGAATGTGAGCAAGGAGGAGCAGAAGGACATTCCTAGACCTTTGTTGACAATGGCTAACTTTGTAAGCCTCAAAGTGTCAAGCATACATTCTGCCTAAACTTAGAAGAATATGAATTAAGAGGAGTGAGGAAGCAGAGCACCAGGCTGAACTTGAAAAGCAGTTCAAGAGGGAGGCAGCTGTCCTGGGAGAGGGTCTGGACGGGCATGTCTGAAAAGAGTCTCCCCTATGGTATCTGTAAACAGAGATGGGAGACAGGGGCTACAGTAGACAGCCACAGAAGCGGACTGAGGTCCTGAGCAGACGGAGACCCCAAACCCCTCCTCCACTGATGGAACACTCTACGACACGTGTTCTGAGGGTGTCAGCACTGTGCCTCACAGTTTTCTTGCCCTAAGATGCCATTCTTCTTGCTGAAACTGATGCTGCAAAGCCCCAGTCCTTCAGAGCTGCCCCTGCCTGTGCTTCCTCCAGTTACCGCATTAACAATGGCAAGAACAAAATCTAGCATTTCTCAGAATACAGAAAGATGGAGGTTGCAGGCATATGGCAGTAAACATCTCTAAAAGGATTGATGTAAAGTGATTAAGATTTCAGGACATGCAGGTGTCTGCCTCTGTCCTTCCCAGTGCTGGAGCAAAGCCTTAGCACACAACATCACCAACATTTGAACTGGATCAATCCTGTCTCTTTAAAATATATTCAAGAAGGAAAGAAAAGGAAACCTTGTTTCAATCTTTCTCGGTTTTGAAGGAAATGCTTACAATATATACAAAACCATCAGTCCCAACAGCCCTGCGTGAAGTTTCCCAACTGTGTTATCCATTGCTACTATCACTTAAGAAGAAGTGACAGGAGTGGGAACACGTCCACGCCGGGTATTTGGCCTCCCATGACTTAATGCTTACCTCTTGCAAATGAGACTCCTTTTTCTTTGCTGACAAATTCAAATGTTTGTCCAGAATAGAATAGTATTTTTCACTCTCTTTGTCAAACTTCTTCTTTCCATCCTAGGTAACAGCAATAAAAAAAAAAAAAAAAAGGTTCAGATCAGAACATCAGGGAAGCATTGAAGTGTTCATCTTCTCCATCCTCATCAGGGGTCCAATCCAATGAGACCATAACCACACAAAACCTCAACTTAATAGATAAGGAGAAAGGAGGAAGGCTGTGAAACACCCCATTAAATCTGCATTCTGTTCTCAAAGAGCTCCCCATCTCTTGGGGTGAACAATGTCTTTAGTCTACATCTTTGAATCCCAGGTACTGTACGTGGAGAGACAAAGCTTGGCCACAGCGGAAAAGTCACAAACGCCTGCAGTGCTCTCCCAGGAAGACGCTGTCGACAATGTGTCTGCAATGCGACTAACATGAAAATGTCTAATTTTTTAAAGATGTTTTTGGTAATTCAGTTCAGTTAACACATAATCAGTTCAGAAAATCACTCACAAAATCATTTTAATCTCCAGCCAGGAAAAGGCTTATGACTCTCTATTTCCCCTTTCCTTGTCCCTCTTCTTTGCCCTGTCCTTTTTCTTTCCTCCCTTTGTTTCTCTTTCTTTTCTTTCCATCCATCCATCCATCCATCCATCCATCCATCCATCCATCCAACCACCCAACCCTTCCTCAGTTCATCCTGGGCTGTGCTTTAGCCTGGAACCTGCTATGAAGACCAGTTCTGCCTACAACAATTTGTAGCAATTTCCTGCCAATGACAGCACAGCTGACTGGCCACCAATGAGCAGGGATGAGATCGAGGGTGGGTGAATGAATTCAAGCTCTGACCAGACTAGAACTTGAAGAAAGAATTTCCTCAGTGCAATACAGAGGTGGCTGGGCACTAAGTCCTGGTATTTCAAACAACTCATTTTTTATAGAGAAGAAAGATGTTTAGATTTTGGTAGCTTCAAATAATTTAATAAAATTTAAAGGCTAAGCCAATGAAAGATTAATAATGTCTATATCATGTTCCCTGGATGTAAGTCTAACCGCTGTCATTTCCTTATTCCTAAAACTTTTTCTTTTCTTCTTGGTAGTAGTGAGGGCTGGAAACAGGCTGACCTTTCTTGAACAAGGTGAAGACCTTTACTTCCACAGAAGTGTAAACATAGGGCCACTCTGGGGGTTGTGGGGAGGCGGAGCACATCTGAGCTCATTCCCAGACCCTGTACACACCAGGGACGTCTGCTCCACTGTGAGCTCATGGGAAATGATTCCATGCACAGACGGCCTTGGCCATTTCAATGTTTCTCAAGCTGCAGCCTTGACCAGAGGCAAGTGCTTCACTGTTTGTTTCAATGCTTATCTCTGTTCATGTGGAGTGACCTGGCTAGTTTTGTGTCAACTTGACACAAGCTAGAGTGATGAGAGAAGGAGCTTCAACTGAGGAAATGCCTCCATGAGATCTAGCTGTGAGACATTTTCTCAATTAGTGATCACTAGGGGAGAGCCCAGCCCATGGTGGGTGGTGCCATCCCTGAGCAGGTTGAGCAAGCCATGTCAAGCAAGCCAGTAAGCAGCACCTTTCCATGACCTCTGCATCAGCCACCAGGATCCTGTCCTGTTTGAGTTCCTGTCTTGACTTCTATCAGTGACGGAACAGCAACGCGGAATTGTGAGCCAAATAAACGCTTTCCTTCCCAACTTGCTTTTGGGTCATGGTGTTTCATCACAGCAACAGAAATCCTAAGACTCGGAGAGTAGGGGCAGAGGCTCTGAGGTGAGTGAGGCCTTGCTTCATCATGTGCTTAGAGACACAGTGGAAGCAAGGTATGACTGCAGATGGCTCTGGACCTGTCCCCAAGTGCAGAATTTGCAAATGAGCAGGCAGACTGAGTTGAATGGGAAGAGTAAATAAGGTTCTGCTTAGATGCTTAGATGCCTAAACTGAGCCTTAAATCACTTTGAAGTCCTGAGACACACACTAAATATCTGTACAGTGAACATTTATATCTGTGAAGAAGGGAGGGGCAAAAGGTCAAAACTAGTCAAAGGTTGGAGTGCAAGCCTATAACAACAGCACTTGGGAGCAAGAGGCCAAGGCCAGCCTGGGCTATGAGTCAAAAACCTGTCTTAAAAAAAACAAAAACAAAAACAAAAAAAAAAAAAAAAACAAAAAAAACAGACAACACCATCTCTACAAACATTCACCTCAGGAGAATGTGTAGTGTTATCATGAGAAACACAGTAGAAAACTAAAAGTGTTTCCCTTGAAAAAAGGATGAAGAATCCATATAACACAGGATATGAAAAAGACATCCCTCCAAAGACCAGACCAGGCCATGGCTGTGGGTGGGAAGAGTTTGCTTAGGTTGGAACCCACACCTCCACTCCTAGAATGAATACCTAGCTGGGCATGTCCACTTTAACTGAACCCACCCACTTGCTGTTTCCACCATTAAAAGTGCCTTGGTTTATAGCTTTTTTTTTTTTTTGTTGCTGTTGTTCTGCTACTACAAAAGCTTCACTAAACTATTACTATGTTGGAAAATCAAACTGATATTTAGCCATGGCCACTCCTGTTTGGCTCCAGAATAAACTGTCTTTTTCATAATTCCCTATTGGGAAGAGTTTCTGCTTTCACTCTGGTGTGAGAGAACAGCAGATATTTAATGAGCAAATGAAATTTATTTCGTACTGGTGGGCACCACAGTTGGACACAGGTCTTCTAACTATCCATCAACTGGCTTATAAGACCCAGGAGGCCATTCTCCAAATGATCCGTAACTGTTTAACTCGGCTGCAAAGACAACTAATATCTGTGTGAGCAGCTGCTCCTGAGCACTGTCTGTCGGGCTGACTCCATCCCCCTGTGTGACAAAGGGGCATGTAGTCCCACAGTGGGCACTGGAGAGGAAGCGCCTGGGTTCCGGAAGAGCATGCAGCTGCTGGAAGGACACTTGCATCTTTGTTTTCACTTGGTGTTTGGTGACATTTTTGGAAATGTTAATTTGATGCCACTGCATCAGCATATCTGGCAACACAAAAATCGATCCTAGAACCACTTTCTGAATTCTTATTCAAACCCTGGCCCAAGAGCTGAGATGAAAGACTGGACCACATAAAGGAGGCTGTAATGCAGGAAGTGAGTTCAAGAAAACAAAAACAGTAGCACTTCTCCTTGCAATTTACATCACCCTACAAGCTATGATTCAGCACGCATGCAAGCCAGGTCTCACATGAAGACTGAAGAGCATGACCGCATAAACTTCTTCTGTCTTGCTAATAGCATGGCCCCATAAACTTCTTGTGTCTTGGGCAACTAGTTGTGATGAAGAAAGAATTTTCTCTGAAACCAGTGCTGCAGACGGAAGAAAAATTGATCCAGGGGTCTTTATACGTACATGATCATATGATCACTGTCCTCTTAGAATTGTGAAAAATTAAAAAAAAAAAAAAACTACCTATTATCGTGACACTTTCCTGAAAGCCATTTTTATATTAGGTCACCACTGAAAATGATGGACTGATGGACAGAGAAGTGGAGGATATGACAGTACAGACATATACGAAGTACTGTCTAGGCTGGATTGTGTCTAGCATCTTGGTTGGGGCAGATATGCGTATATATAGAAACCCATAAAAAGACAGACACAGAGATCAAGGACATATACGACTGTCATATATAAAACAGTCCAAAGTGTCAATTCAGTCCTGAGGCTACACGGCAGCTAAGAATGGCGGCCATTAGCAAGGCTGGAGATCTGCTTTTTTCTGAAGCACAGAGCATGGACTCTGCAGAACTGTAAGATCGCTCAATCACTGTGGGTGAGCCACACCTTCACTTTACAGAGTGAACCTGCTGCTGGAGAGTCATGACAACAGGAACTCCATGTACCAACTTCACTGTCAGAATAATTACTACAAAAACCCCTAATAGTTATAAAATTTTAGGCATACCATACATATAAAACAATTAAAGCACACTACTGTTAAAACAAGGATGTCTCAGAGCCTTCCACTGGTTACAAGAGGGTACTTTAAAGAACCACGTGGTGGTTTGAAGGAAAATGGAACCTCATAGGCTCCTATACCTCATACTTGGTCCCCGAGCTGAGGGACCATTTGGTAAGGATTAGGAGGTGTGGGCATGTTGAAGGAGGTGTGTCAATGAGGGCAAAAGGATTGAGCTATTCCCAGGGTTTCTTTCCCTGCCTGTATCTGAGCTGAAAGATGTGAGCGCTCACCTGTGCCTGCTGCCATACTTTCCACCATGATGGCCATTAACTCACCCTCTGAAACTGTAAGTCTCAAGTAAACTCTTTCCTCTATAAGTTGTCTTGGTCATGGTATCTTATCACAGCAATAGAAAAGCAATTAAGCAGACCTTATTACAATTAGATAATTCAAATAGAACAATTTTAAATGATACCTGATCATGTATTCTCATTTGTAGGGTTGGGTAAGGAGAGAGTCTGAGACAGAGTCTCAGACTGAGTCCCAGGCTAGTCCAGAACTCAGGACAGATCCTAGGTAACAACAGCCTTCCTCAGCCTCCAGAGTTAATCACCATTCTGGTTACATTATTTTCTATAGAAGACTGCTACAAAGACCCATTTAAACAGCAGGGCTGGCAACCTTCAAGTTACAGTTCAAAAATCAAAGAAGTGAACGAATAGTTTCAAATTTCTTTTACAAATGGAATACATATTTAAGATTAATTACTAATATTATTTCAATGTCGCAATTGCCACTCGGGCTACCATAAAATTTCCCCTGGAACTAATTATGTCACTTTAGTGTAGCTACTGTGTACATATTCAGGAGCTACATGCTGGGAGATAGTAACTTAGACCTAGGATGGTGCCCTGCAGACTATCAACAGGCAGTTCTGCCTCAAAATATCAGAATCTTGCTTTATTTCATTGTTTTCATCTACTTTTTAGTTTATGTGTGCGGGTGTTTTGCCTGCATGCATGTCTGCACCTGACATGTATGCCTGGTGTCCACGGAGACCCAAAAAGGAGTAAGCTCCCCTAGAACTAGAGTTACAGAAGGTTATGAGCTGCCATGTGGGTGCTGGGAACAAAACCTGGGTCCTCTGCAAGAGCAAGGCGTGTCCTTAACCACTGAACCCTCTGTCCGGGCCCTAGGTGAGCGTTTATATAATCACCATGGTGATTGTTCCAGGCACACAGGCATAACTAAGACAGCACCAACAGCCACCTGCGGCTGGGCTTCTCCCTTGGCTTTCGTTGTTGTTGCTGCTGTGGTATTCACATTGTGAATGTGTGCACACACGTTTATGTATGTGCATGGAGGCCAGAGACTTATTTTGAATGGCTTTTGTTTACCAAATCAGGGCCTCTCACTTTAGCCCCGAGCACATCAACTCAACGTGTCTAGTCTGGCTACTCAGCTTGCTCTGAGGACCCACACTCTCAGCTCTTGGCCTTTGCAGCTGTGCAATTACTGTGGGCTCCTGTGCCCACCTGGCATTCACATGGTTTTTAAAGCTCTGAGCGCCACTGCTCACACTTAGGGCAATTTGTGTATCCAGGGCGCTATCTCTGCACCTAACTGCGGCCCCTTTAGCATGTTAGCTCATATCTGGTACCTATACCCCGAGGTGACCAAAAATAAGAAGGAACCTTTCTTAGAGTGGGTGAAAAACAATTTGCCTACCCTCAAAAGTAAGCACACCAAATTCTCACGTTGTGAGCTGATATTATCAGTCATTGTAACAAGGACAAGTGTCACCAGGAGCACTGTGGGTAATCAACATAGAACCTATAGGGTCCCAAACCCCATGCTAACCTCTCTCTCTCTCCCTCTAACTTTCTCTCTCTCTCTCTCTCTCTCTCTCTCTCACACACACACACACACACAAAGAGGCACACACACTGCAGCAAATAAACCACAGAAGCTCCTCTTTCCTCTACAAGACTGTGGGGTGATGGCAGGTCATAGGAAGAATGAGAGAGGAACACAAAAAGGAGGGGAGAGAAGAGGAACAGAAGGGCTGAGGGGCAGGGAAGGCCATGGGAAAACAGGTTGGCAGCTTCAGGCCTTCAGGCCGAGTGCTGCAGAGCCAGTGGCAGGGTCCATCTTCCTTCTCTGCTTGATCTGCTTGGGCCTGGCATCAGGAGGGGTCAGTGTAAATGGGCTACGGTCTGATGGGCTCTGACACAACATTATGAATAGAGCTGTGCTTGCATAACTCCACATTCCAGACAGGATATTTGGAAAATAACTTTGGGCGACTGAGTTCTGAGATGTCCTAATTAAAGTTAGCCAAACTTTTTTTTTTTTTCCACACTAAGCATTAAAATTTCCCTTTGCTTTGCAGACTGCTGAAATGTATAAGCCTGGAGCAATAAAATCGTCTGGCAAAGGCTGACTAGTATGCTTGGGACAGGAACTGTTTGTGATTGGGACTCAGGAAGATACTGTCTTTTAGTACCCAGGGACAAGAAATACCAGGTAGAAGTTAAATTTTATGGTGTAGTAATTGTAAATGTGTTTTACATAAAATCTCCTAGAAACAGTGGTTGGGAGAATGTTCCTGCTAAAGTGTGTGTATGTGTGTGTGCACATATGTGTTTGCATGTTTATGTGTGTATGCACGTGCATGTGTGTATGTGCTGTCTGTGTTAGTGTGTGTGTGATGCACTCCTTAGGCAGCAAAGTGGAAGGAAAATGGATGTGAAAGCAGGAACATAGCCAGCACAAGGGGTCATGGCCAAAGCAGCCTCCGTAGGGGGAGGAAGCAGACCAGTGCTCACACAACACTTCTCCACTCACACCTTAGGAAGCCATTGTGCCTTGGTGAGCAGCAAGGGAGAGAACTCAAGTTTCCAATTCCTTCTTAGTTACCCAGCATTGTCATGAATGTCAGGTCTCCGCGCCCCTCTTGTAGCCAGGGCTACAGTGCAGTGGCCAGTCAGGGGTCTAGAGAACAAGAGCCCTAGCAGCTTAGAGCACAGATGGGCACAGGGAGGCTGTTATTTCTCCTTAAATCTTTATCAACTGTTTTAAACAGTGGTGCCTGATCATGACTGGGGCTTCAAACAAGTAAGCAGTTAAAGTAGACAAAACAGGAGGGAAGTAGAATACACATTTCCTTCAAGTATGCTGGCCACTCAACCTCCGTCATAGGGACATTGTTGAGTTGAGACTTTGGCAGTTATAATTAGCAGACATAACTCCAAAAAGCTTGATTTTATAGACAAAGAAATCAAAATATTACTATTATTATTATTATAAATAAAAATATTATTATTAGAAATAAAAATAATATTAAAATTCATTTTTCCCCAACTGTCAATACACCAGTCAATACAAATCGACCTTTAGGTTTGGCAATTTTCACAAATTTAAATTAATTGTCAAAGGATTTTCCTTTCCATAAGAAATGAATCTCTTTAAAGGAAGTACAATTTTATATTAAGATAATACTTGAAACCTCTCCTCCAGTTAATCGCATTGAATCTACTGACAACTTGTCAATTTTGTCAACTGATTACAATTTTTAAGATTTTTTTTATCTCTCACCTTAATTTTTACAGAGAGCCATTTGACCATTTCCTGTGGCTACATAAAAGGGTTATGGCAATATGGCTTAATGAATAAAGATGTTGGCAGCCAAATTCTATGACCTGAGTTTGATCCAGGACCCACAGGGTAGAAAGAGAAAACTCTTATAAGTTGTCTAGCCTCCATATGCGGGGCATGCTTTATCAACCCTAATAGTAATATTTAATAATAATAATATTAATGATAAACTTTTTAGTGGGAATTTTCACCCAATTTAATCAAGTCTAAATATTAACAATCCTTGATAATTAGAAAGCTCATTTTATTTTTTAATAAAATCATTTTATTCTAATTAGCTCACAAATAAAAATATCACAAAATCCAATGTTTGTTTTAAAGTAACGGTAAGAGCAGGATTTATTCATCTGTGCTGAATATTTCTCTCCACATGAGGAAGTCCAACTTCATCCCCAGACTAGAAATATCCGACTTAAAACAAATTATATAAAACAGGGGTGAAATTTAAAACACTAAGACTCAAAGGTCCTAATTTAATCTCCCAAAGACACATACAAATGCAAACACACATTACATACATGAGCACATAGTACACTTATGTTCACATGTATATGCACACACTTTTAAATGTCTCTCTAAAGTATAGCACTGCTTAAGGACTCCTGTTTCTCACACACTGCTCCCTCAGCTCCTGATGGCAATCCTATTGTGAACGTCATCCTGGCATTCTGAAGAACATATGATAGGCTCTGGAGCAAAGGCCAGGGTAGAGGAAGCAACTTACAAATTCGTTTAGCTGCACACAAAACTCAAATGTCACATGGCGACCACATGTTCTTCTTCTCCACAGAGGGGAACAGAAGGGAAATGACCAAAGAAGAGATGTTTATGTTAGTCATCAGGAAGGCCTGTTAAACCACTTTAGCATACCAGATTACGCTGGACAAGAGCTAATTAACAGAAGCAATCGGGGAATCTTCTTCCTGTTAGTCATGCTCCTATGGCCATCCAGTCTATCTTAAAGAGCAGACAGCACTTAACAGCTAATGGACTTAGGACTGACTGTAACTTATGGGAAACCTGACATTTTCCTTTAAGACTTGTCTAGAACCATCTATGGGATTTTCATTGTGAAAGCTACATTCTTCTTCGTTTAACTCTAAGCAGACGCTGCACATAATCAGTTCCAGTTGTATTTGCAGGGGTGGCTTCCTTTTGATAATCTTCTGTAAACAAAAGCCTAACACGTCGAGCCATGGGGACGAGAGTGCAATACCCCCTCTTAGAATGCGTCAGTACAGCACAACTGATTGATCGGGACAGAGAATTCCACAGTGGCCATTCACATCACCCAAGATTGCTGGCTTCTTTCTAGATGCGTCCTCCATGGCAACCACTTCCCGCACCCTCAGGACACGAGCTCCAGAATGGAATGCATGGAGTTCCAGGCTTACCTTGCAGAGAGACAGGTGATCACAACTTGTGGGGACTCTCGAGAAATGACACAGAAGGAGCTACTTTTCCACCTCCCCAAGCAAAACAAAACCAGAGATTTATTTGATTTACTTTTTTTCTTGAATATCAGAACTGAGAACCCTAAGGAGATCAACAATAACAAGACACATTCTGTGTCCCTGAAGCCCTTATCCTCTAGTGTAAGGGGAGGAGTTGAGCTGCGGTGTAACACACCACATACAAACAGGGAAAACATCAGATCGGCAGCACCAAACATTGGAAAATCAGTGCCACTGCGAAGGGCAACTTAGACAATATCTAAATAAGAGGTGACACAAAGGATGGTGAAGGTTGCTAGTGAGGAAAAAAAAAAAAAAGAATGGTGAAGGTTTCTAGTTTTTTGTTTTCTTTTGTTTTTCAAAGGAGCATTTGTAGATTGTATCTGTGTGGAGATGAGACTGCGTACCCGGATGATTGAGGTGTGCACTAGAACAAGGAGACCACAGACAACCTGGAAACCACCTCAGGACTGCTCTGTCCTTCTCCAAGACAGGAATTATTTCCTGTTGATGAACACCTATCTATACTTCGAAAGGAAAAGAGCTGGGGCTGGGGACTTAGTCCAGTGGTAGAACACTCGCCTGGCACGTGTTTAACCCTCAGCACAGAAAAACAAACAAGCAAACACCAACAAAAACAGCCCTAAGTCAGAAAACCAGGATTATTGGCCATTATGCATTAACAGGAGAGTGGAAGATGTGTCCATCAGCTTCATTTCCCTCATTTG